>NC_083432.1:19116135-19440302 GCF_020745735.1 Hemiscyllium ocellatum | reverse complement strand
GTCAGCCTCCGAAACTCCAGGGAAAATATTCCTAGCCTATTCAACCTCTCCCTATAACTCAAATCCTCCAACCCTGGCAACATCCTTGTAAATCTTTTCTGAATCCTTTCAAGTTTCACAACATCCTTCCAACAGGCAGAAGACCAGAATTACACACAATATTCTAAAAGTGGCCTAACCAATGTCCTGTACAGCTACAACATGACCTTCCAAATCCTGTCCTTAATACTCCAAGCAATAAAGGAAAGCATACCAAAATCCTTCTCTACTATCCTACCTACCTGCGACTCTACTTTCAAGGATCTATGAATCGGCACTCCAAGGTCTCTTTGTTCAGCAACACTCCCTAGGACCTTACCATTAAGTGTAGAAGTCCTGCTAAGATTTACTTTCCCAAAATGTAGCACCACACATTTATCTAAGTTAAACTCCATCTGCCACTCCTCATTGGTCATTGGTCCATTTGATCAAGATCCCATTGTAATCTGAGGTAGCATTTTTCGCTGTCCACTACGCCTCCAATTGTGATGTCATCTGCAAACTTGCAAACTTACTAACTATATGTCTTATGCCCACATTCAAATCATTTATGTAAATGACAAAAAGTAATGGACCCAGCACCGATCTTTGTGGCACAGGCCTCCAGTCTAAAAAACAACTCTCCACCACCACCGTCTGTCTTCTATCTTTGAGCCAGTTCTGTATCCAAATGGCTAGTTCTCCCTATATTCCATGAGATCTAACCTTGCTAACCAGTCTCCCATGGGGAACTTTGTCGAACGCTTTACTGAAGTCCGTATAGATTACATCTATCACTCTGCCCTCAGCAAACCTTTTTGTTACTTCTTCAAAAAAGTCAATCAAGTTTGTGAGACATGATTTCCCACGCCCAAAGCCATGTTGATTATCCCTAATCAGTCATTGCCTTTCCAACTACATGCACATCCTATCCCTCAGGATTCCCTCCAAAAACTTGCCCACCATTGACGTCAGTCTCACTGGTCAGGGGTTTCCTGGCTTTTCCTTACCACCTTTCTTAAACATTGGCACCATGTTAGTCAACCTCCAGTCTTCCGGCACCTCACCTGTGACTATCAATAATACAAATATCTCAGCAAGGGGTCCAGCAATCACTTCCATAGCTTCCCACAAAGTTCTAGGGTACACCTGATCAGGTCCGGGGATTTATCCACTTTCATGCGTTTCAGAACAGCTAACATTTCCTTCTCTTTAATATGGACATTTATCAAGATGTTACCATCTATTTCCCATCATTCAGTATCTTCCATGTCCTTCTCCACAGTAAACACCGATGGAAAATACTCATTTAGTATCTCTCCCATCTCCTGCAGCTCCACACAAAGGCCGCCTTGCTGATCTTTGAGGGGCCCTGTTGTCTCCCTAGTTACACTTTTGATCTTAATGTATTTGTAAAACCCCTTTGGATTCTCTTTAATCCTATTTGCCAAAGCTATCTCATGTCAATTTTTTTCCTTCCTGATTTCCCTCTTAAGTATATTCCTATTGCCTTTATACTCTAAAGATTCACTCAATCTCTACCGTCTCTAGCTGATATTTGCTTCCTTCTTTTTCTTAAACAAAACTTCAATTTCTCTAGTCATCCAGCCTTCCGTACACCTACCAGCCTTACCTTTCACCCTAACAGGAATATACAGTCTCTAGACTCTTGTTGTCTCATTTCTGAAGGCCTCCCACTTTCTGTCACTTTACCTGTAAAATCTGCCCCCAATCAGCTTTTGAAAGTTCTTGCTTAATACCGTCAAAATTAGCCTTCCTCCAATGCAGAACTTCAACTTTTAGAGCTGGTCTATCCTTTTCCATCACTATTTTAAATCTAATAGAATTATGATCGTTGGCCCCAAAGTGCTCCCCCACTGACACCTCAGTCACCTGCCCTGCTTTATCTCCTAAGAGTAGATCAAGTTTTGCACCGTCTCTAGTAGGTACATCTGCATACTGAATCAGAAAATTGTCTTGTACATACTTAACAGATTCTTCTCCACCTAAACCCTTAACACTATGGCAGTCCCAGTCTATGGACAGTTAAAATCCCCATCCATAACCATCCTATTATTCTTGCAGGTAACTGAGATCTCCTCCCAAATTTGTTTCTCAATTTTCCTCTGACTATTAGGTGGTGTATAATAGAATCCCAATAAGGTGATCATGCCTCTCTTATTTCTCAGTTCCACCCTAAATAACTGCCCTGGATGTATTTCCGGATATATCCTCCCTCAGCACAGCTGTAATACTATCCCTTGTCAAAAACACCACTCCCCTTCCTCTCATGCCTCCCTTTCTGTCCTTCCTGTAGCATTTGTATCCTGGAACATTAAGCTGCCAGTCCTGTCGTGAGCCATGTTTCTGTAATTGCTATGATATCCCAGTCCCATGTTCCTAACCATGCCCTGAGTTCATCTGCCTTCTGTTAGGCTTCTTGCATTGAAATAAATGCAGTTTAATTTATCAGTCCTACCTTGTTCTCTGCTTTGCTCCAGCCTGCCCTGACTGCTTGACTCACTTTTGTCAACGGTACCACTCTCAGATTGATCTCTTTCCTCACTATCTCTCTAGGTCGAACCCCCCGCAACCCCCCAGTACATTAGACCCTTTCAAATCAGGTGCAATCTGTCTTTCTTGGACAGGTCACTTCTACCCCAGAATAAATTCCAGTGATCAAAACTGTGAATCCTTCTCCCATACACCAGCTCCTCAGACAAGCATTCATCTGCTTTATCTTCCTATTCCTACCCTCACTAGCTCGCCGCACTGATATTACTACTCTCAATGGCCTCCTTTATAATTCCTGCCTAACTCTCATCCTTTTCTCTTCCTATGTTGTTGGTTCTAATGTGTACAATGACCTGCTGCTGGTCCCTCTCTCTTTTGAGAACATTCTGCACCCTGTCTGAGACATCCTTGATCCTGGTACTAAGGAAACAACACACCATTCTGATTTTTCACTGCTGGCCACAGAAACACCTGTCTGTGCCTCTGACTAGAGAATCTCCTGACACAATCGATCTCTTGGAAATTGACGTACCCTTCATTGCATTAGAGCCAGTCTCAATACCTCAAACTTGGCTGTTTGTGCCTACATTTTCCAAAACAGCATACTTGCTTGCAATGGGAATAGCCACAGAAGACACCTGCACTACCTGCCCATCTCTCTGACCTTTCCCAGAGTTAACCCATCTATGTGACTGTATCTTCAACTTTTCTCCCTTTCTATAACTGTCATCCATCACACCCCCTTGCTCTTTAAATTCCTCATTGCCTCTAACCATCGCTTTAATTGATCCATTCAATCAGATAGTATTCGCAACCAATGGCATTTATTGCAGATATAATCCTCAGTAACACATAAACTCTCCCTAAACTCCTACATCCGTGATGTCTAATGAAGATTCACTATTACTTAATCTGACCATCAGTACAGACACTGCCAATGCCTGTACTTTCAAAGGGAGGGAGGATCAGCATGTGATAAATCTCAGGACTTGACGGGGTTTTGCCAGATTAGAGGTAAAGGACAACAAATTTCCCATCTCTTCAGATGGCAAAATCGCTGAGAAAATCTGCTCAGATGATTACGTTATTGGAACAGCATACAGGACAATGCTGTCTGGCAGACACACAGACATATCGAGTGCCAATTGTCAGTGTTTACACACGGTCAGATGGCAGAACAGGAGTCATGAACTCTATGTGAAGCAGCTAAACCATGTCATCAACAACAAGCTTTGGGTTCATTGTGATGGTACAGTTCAAAGGTCACCATACTCTACAGACCAGAGGGCTACCCTCTCATCGATAAGAGCTGACTGGTGCTAGTTTAACTGAGGTCACCAGGCCTCATGTGAAAGGGGATGTTGAGAAAGAGAGCCCTTCACAGTAACAAAAGAGAATTCAACCTATACTGTTGGCATCACGATGTATCACAAACTGTCTATCTAGTCAACTGAGCTAACCAACCTCTCAATGACATAAATATGGTGAAACCACTGTCTGAAATATGGCTACTGCCAGGGTATTCTCCGGTGTGATGTTCTATGCATTGTCTCACATCAACCATGCTTTCTTAGACTCATTGGATTTGCATATACAGAAGATCTTTTTGTTAATAAATGGAGCCATTTTTTCCAAGGTATCTGCGCTCTATGATTTCCCACTACATTTGGAATTCCTGCAAATTCCTGGTAAAGTTTTGTTCCCACATTCCCAGTTTCTCTCCTTTCCATTGTGTGTCATTGTCATGGAACAGTTGAAGACAGACTGCAGCCATCACTCCCATTTGTGCAAGTGACCTTTCCACTGACAGCCCTTCAAAGTTGTCTGCATTCTTGAAGAAAACATTGAGCAGAAATAGCTCCAGACTTCAATTCCTCTTCGAAAAACTGTTGGCAATGAAGACTTATAGAGTTATAGACTCATACAGCACAGAAACAGAAACCTTTGGTCCAACCAGTCCATGCCAAGCATAATCCTCAATGAAACTAGCTCCACCTGCCTGCTCCTGGCTCATATCCCTCCAAACCTTTCTTATTCATGTAACTATCCAAAAGACATTGTGATTGTACCATATCCACCACTTCCTCAGGAAGTTCATTCCACATCCAATCCACCCTCTGTGTAAAAGGTTTGCCCCTCATGTCTTTTTTAAATCTCTCTCCTCTCACCTTAAAAATGTGCTCCCATCTTGAAATTTGCCTTCCTAGGGAAAATACAACTATCATTAACGCTAGCTCTAATTCTCACAATTGTATAAACTTCTATCAGGTCACCTCTCAATCTCTTACACTCTAGTGAAAATGTCCCACCCTATCCAGCCTTTCTTTAATTTCTTTAATATAAATACAAAATGACGTAAGTAGCTGAGCTTGAATAATAAACACAATATTTCACTGTCTCAGCAGCAAATCAAGCCATGCGTATCTTACCCTTCCTGCATTTCAATGGCATTTGTAGGGATCTCTGTAGTGATTTATTGAGGTGAGCTGGGTGGTTCCCTGATTGGGGCTGTTAATCTGATTCAAGCAGGGAGCCCAGGCTGACAGATAAGAACAGGAGTGTCAGACATTCTGTTCACTCTGACAGCTGGCTCTCAGGGAGCTGGATCAGTATCATGGACTTTCCATGTATCAATAAGTGATGTGGAGGAGGTGGCGTTGGACAGGGGTGGACTATGTTAAAAATCACACAACACCAGGTTGACATGATACCGGCCTCTGTGAAGTTTCTTCAGTCCCTAGTGGCAAATGAACATTTGATGGTAAATCAGAGTCTGTCTAGACTGGCTACATCTGATGCATAGCCAAACTAGCATCCTTACACACATGGGCACCGTGACAGGCACACTATTGTAGGGGTGGGGTGGGGTCTGTGGGGTGGAGCTGTCACTTTGTCATGTCTGGGCTTCCATAGCACCCGCACTGTGACGAGGCTGCATGTTCTGGCCAATGACATTCAAATCCTAAGAAGTTGCTTTGGCTTGTGATTCAATAAGGTTGTGACCTCGTTCTGAGTATTCCACAAGGAGGATTACAAACCTGAGACAGACCATTTCCTGCTGCCAAGCTCAAATGATTTTTTTTCAGGAATGTAATTAAGAGAATCAGGGAGCAGACAGAGAAGAAACAATTCCATGACTGGAAGCATTGTTTGGTCATTGATCTATAAGTCTCATTCCACTACTTGTTAGAGACAGAATAATTGAAGATTACTGCTCAGATAGTCACTTATAAACATTGAGTAATTCTTCTGGCAGTGCCAGCAGCATATTGCATTCAGTTGGACTGTAAAGGAATTGGGAGATAGGATTTTTTTTTTGTGAATAGTTTTCCTTCATTTAGATTGATATAAACAGTTCCCATCAGCTTATAATGTCAGATCAGCAGAAAAGCAAATGCATCAGATAACGTCATTTTGATATGTTACCATTTTGACTGGCTCACATGAAAAAAAAATCATTCCGAACGCCAGCTCATCAGAAACAGCTTGAAGGGAAAGATGTTTTTATGAGTCATTTTGGAATTATCGCCAACCATCCTTCATAATTTACTTCTACAACAAATTCCAGAAGGTTCTGGGCAATAGAACCGTTAAACCTTCCTCATCTGAGTTCCCAGTCTTTGTTGGTGAGATATGGGAGTGTATTCCATAAAATCATTCCATCTTGGAGGTTACTTTATTATTTATGATAGTCAAAACGTGTGGCACTGGAAATGTGTTGCTGGAAAAGCACAGCAGGTCAGGCAGCATCCAAGGGGCAGGAGAGTCGACAATTCAGGCATAAGCATTGATGAAGGGGTTATGCCTGAAACGCCGATTCTCCTGCTCCTCGGATGCTGCCTGACCTGTTGTGCTTTTCTAGCGCCACACTTTTTGACTCTGATCTCCAGCATCTGCAGTCCTCACTTTCTCCTTATGTGATTTATGAAATGTTATTCAGTACAGGTGATGGGCATCTTGCCCAAAAGCCTGGCATTGCATTTGTTTTTGGGAAGGCCATCACTCAGATGGCAGTGTCAAGGTTTCTCCGTGATCGAGAAACGTGCATGAGATCTGATGGCCAATAATTGGAAACATTGGAGTCATAGAGTCACAGAAATGTCTAGCATGGAAGCAGGCCCTTCAGTTCGACTCATCCATGCTGACCAGACATCCTAAATTAATCCAGTCCCATTTGCCAGCATTTGGCCCATATCCCTCTAAATCTTTCCTATCTATATACCCATCCAGATGCCTTTTAAATGTTGTAATTGTACCAGCCTCCACCACTTCCTCTGGCAGCTCATTCCGTACGTGTACCACCCTCTTAGATTGAGATTTTATTGTTACATGTATAGGTATACAGTGAAAAGTATACAAATTGCCATTCTCCAACGCCATCGTTGAAAAAAATAACATGATTAAAACTGAAGCAGAAATAAAAGGAACAGCCAAAAGAAAAGGAAATGTCGAGATTACAGCAGCAAGCACTGAGGGAGTAATGGTAGCTATGGACAACTGACCTAGGGTCACAGAGGGACCGGTCAGTACAGGGTAGGGGTCGGGGAAGGGGTGGGGGAGGGTGGTCTTTAGGAAATGGGGAGAAAGGAAGATCAGCAGCAAGGCAGGCATATGACTCTCAGTGAGCTCTCCCTTTCCCAGTACAGGACTCTCACTCAGGCAACATGCCTGCCAATAAGGAGGTCTTTCCAGCAGGCTGTAAGAGAACATGCCATGGTTTGTGTTTCTGGGGTCCCACATGGTGACTGCCCCACCATTCCAGTTCCCACCTGTGGCAGCAGGATGAGGCTCTGAGGGACTCATCAGTGGCAGGGTCAGCACGCTGTTCATAGGCCTTCCAATCCCAGGCCTTATCAGGCCAATGACAGGAAGCTAACATACCCTCTACTCAAATGCTGTGTGACAGTGGAAAGTTTCTCCACAACAACACAAACATAGCTGGGAGCCACACAAGCATCCCATTGACTTGGAGAAAGTGAGAAAAGCTAAAGGAAAACTTATTCAAAGTGAAAAGGAACCTAGCCAACTAAAGGAGAGAGGTAATGGATAGAACATGGAACAAAGAAATTACAGCACAGTAAAGGCCCTTTGAACCTTGTTATTGTGTCAACCTGTTGAAACAATCTGAAGCCTATCTATCCTACACTATTCCTGTTTCATCCATTTGTTTATCCAGTGACCATTTAAATGGCCTTAAAGTTGGCGAGTTTACTACAGTTACAGGTAGTGCGCTCCACACCCCAACTACTCTGAGTAAAGAAACTACCTCTGACATCTGTCCTGTATCTGTCACCCCTCAATTTATAGCTATGTCCTCTTGTGCTAGCCATCACCATCTGAGGAAAAAGACTCTCACTGTTCACCCTATCTAACACTTTGATTATCTTATATGTCTCAATTAAGTCATCTCTCAACCTTCTTCTGTCTAATGAAAACAGCCTCAAGTTCCTCATAATCCTTTTCTCATAAGACCTTCCCTCAATACCAGGCAACATCCTAGTAAATCTCATCTGAACCCTTTCCAATGTTTGCACTTCCTTCCTGTAATGTGGTGACCAGAACTGTACATAATACTCCAAGTGTGGCCACAACAGAGTTTTGTACAGCTGCAACATGATCTCATGGTTTTGAAACTCAATCCCTCTACCAATAAAAGCTAACACACCGTATGCTTTCTTAACAACCCTATCAGCCTGGTTGGCAACTTTCAGAGATCTACGTACCTGGACACCGAGATCTCTCTGCTCATCTACACGACCAAGAATCTTACCATTAGCCCAGAACTCTGCATTCCTGTTGCTCCTTCCAAAGTGAACCACCTCTCACTTTTCCACATGTAACTCCATTTGCCACCTCTCAACCTAGCCCTGCAGCTTATCTATATCCCTCTGTAACTTGCAACATCCTTCAACACTATCCACAACTCTACTGACCTTAGAGTCATCTGCAAATTTACTAACCCATCCTTCTTCGCACTCATCCAGGTCATTTATAAAAATGACAAACAGTAGTGGCCCCAAAACAGATCCTTGTGGTACATCACTAGTAACTGAACTCCAGGATGAATATTTCCCATCAACCACCACTCTCTGTCTTCTTTCATCTATCCAATTTCTGATCCAATCTGCTAAATCACTCTCAGTCACATGCCTCTGTATTTTGTGCAATAGCCTACCAGGGGAGACCTTATCAAACGCCTTTCTGAAATCCATATACACCACATCAACCGCTTTACCTTCATCCCCTTGTTTGGTCACCATCTCAAAGAGCTCAATAAGATTTGTGAGACATGACCCACCCTTCACAAATTCATGTTGACTATGCTTAATCAACTTACTCCTCTCCAGATGATTATAAATCCTATGTCTTATAACCTTTTCCAACACTTTACCCACAACCGAAGTAAGGCTCACTGGTCTATAATTACCAGGATTGTCTCTACTCCCCTTCTTGAACAAGTGAGCAACATTTACGGTCTTCCAGTCTTCTGGCACTGTTCCTGTAGACAATGTTGACGTACATGTCAAAGGCAAAGGCTCTGCAATCTCTTCCTTGGCTTCACAGAGAATCCTAGAGTAAATTCCATCTGGTCCAGGGGACTTATCCATTTTCACACTTTCCAGAAATGCTAACACCTCCTCCTTGTGAACCTCAATACCGTCTAGGCTAATACCTGTATCTCACTATTCTCCTCAACAACACTGTCTTTTTTCAGTGTGAATACTGACAAAAAATATTCATTTAGTGCCTTCCCTATCTCCTTGGACTCCATGCACAACTTTGCACTACTACCTTTGATTGACCCTAATCTTTTTCTCATCATTTTTTTATTCCTGATATACCTGTAGAAAGCTTTAGGATTTTCCTTGATCCTATCTGCCAACGACTTCTCATGCTCTTCTTAGCTCTTTCTTTCGGTCCTTCCTGGCTAACTTGTAATTCTCAAGTGCCCTAACTGAGCCTTCATGTCTCATTCTAACATAAGCCTTCTTCTTCCTCTTGACAAGACATTCAACTTCTTTAGTAAACCACGGCTTCCTCGTTTATCCACTTCCTCCCTGCTTGACAGGGACATATTTATCAAGGACACGCAGTAGCTATTCCTTGAATAAGCTCCACATTTGAATTGTATCCATCCCCTGCAGTTTCCTTCCCCATCCTATGTCTTGCCTAATAACATCATAATTGCCTTTTCTCCAGCAACAACTCTTGTCCTGCAGTATGTACCTATCCCTTTCCATTGCTAAGATAAACATAACTGAATTGCTGTCACTATCACTAAAGTGCTCACCCACCTCCAAATCTAATACCTGGCCAGGTTCATTACCCAGTACCAAATCCAATCTGGCCTCGCCCCTTGTTGGCCTGTCTACATACTATGTCAGGAAACCTTCCTGCACACATTGAACAAAAGCTGACCCATCTAAAGTACTCAAACTATAGTATTTCCAGTCAACATTTGGAAAGTTAAAGCCTCCATAACAACTATCTTATTGCTGTCACTCCTATCCAGAATTATCTTTACTAACGTTTCCTCTACATCTCTGGAACTATTCAGAGGCCTATAGAAAACTCCCAACAGAGTGACCTCTCCTTTCCTGTTTCTAACTTCACCACACATTACCTCAGTACACAAGTTCTCAAATGTCCTTTCTGCAGCTGTAATACTGTCCTTGACTAACAAAGTCACATCTCCCCCTCTTTTACCATTTTCTCTGATCTTACTGAAATATCGAAATCCCAGAACCTGCGATAACCATTCCTGTCCCTGCTCTCTCCATGTCTCCAAAGTGGCCACAACATTGAAGTCCCAGGTACCAACCCATGTTGCAAGTTCACCCGCCTTATTCTGGATGCTCCTGGCATTGAATCAGATACACTTCAAACCACTTTCCTGCTTGCAACCTTGAAACCTCATTTCTGGCCTCACTACTCTCAACCTCCCATACATTCAAACTACAATTTAGGTTCTCATCCCCCTGCTGAATTAATTAAAGCCCTCCCTAATAACATTAACAAATTCCTCCGTACCCCAAAGGATATTGATACCCCTCTGGTTCAGGTGTAGACCATCCTGTTTGTAGACGTCTACTGACCCCAGAATGAGCCCCAATTATCGAGGTATCTGAAACTCTCCCTCCTGTACCATCTCTGTAGTGACATGTTCAACTCCTCTCTCTCCCTATTCCTTGCCTTGCTAGCACGTGGCATGGGCAAGAAACCTGAAATAACATCTCTGTTCATTCTAGCTCCAAGCTTCAACCCTAGCTCCCCAAATTTCTGTTTTAAATCCCCATCCCTTTTCCCACCTTTGTCGTTGGTGCCTATGTAGATCACGACTTGGGGCTGCTCCCCCTCCCCCTCAAGGATCCCGAAAACATGATCCAAGACATCATGAACCCTGGCACCTGGGAGACAACACACCAACTGTGAGTCTGTCTCGTGCGCACAGAACCTCCTATCTTTCCCCCTAACTATGGAGTTCCCAATGACTGATGGTCTGCTTAACTCCTCCTTCCCTTCTGAGCAACAGAGACTGACTCTGTGCCAGAGACCTGTACCCCATGGCTTACTCCTGGTAAGTATCACGCCCCCCCAACAGTATTCAAAACAGTATACTTGTTACTGAGGGGAACAGCCACAGGGGATCCCTGCACTGTCTGCCACTTCCCTTTCCATCCCCTGATTTTTTTCTTGAACCTGAGGTGTGACTACTCTCCTGTAATTCCTCTCAATAACACTCTCTGCCTCTGGAATGATTTGAAGTTCATCCAGCTCCAGCTCCAGTTCCCTAATGTGGTTTTTGAGGAGTTGGAGTTGGGCGCACTTCCCGCAGATGTAGTCAGCAGGGACACTACTGGTGACCCTTACATCCCACATTCTCCAGGAAGAACATTCAACTGCCCTAACCACCATTCCTATGATTCTAAGTTCCCAAAGAGACTGTAGAAAAATAAAGAATAAAAAAAACTAGTTACCTTACTAATCTGGCACACGGAACCTTTTGTTCGGTTAGAGGAGGAGGATGGGTAGGAGACACTCTCTAAGTAGTGTTTCGGGTAACACAACTGCTCAAGTATATTACTTCACGTATTCAGCGCTCCTGTGTCCGCTCCTGCTCAGCGTGCGCTCTGCCTATTCATGAGGTAAGTTTTAAAATCAATGATTCACCTTCCTGTCAGCCCCTGGTCATTGCTCCCGCTCTTCCTGCTGCTGAAACAGAAATCAAGATGGGACTAGTCAGCTTTCTTTCCAATATGGGCAGCATTCAGAGTACCCTGATGGGAATGGACGTGTAGAGGGTTGAAGAGGAGGTGACTAGGGCAGGAAAACCCATAATGATGATACTGTAAAGCGTCAGAAGAAGCACAAATGTAAGTGGGAAGACACTGGGCAAGGTGAGTGAGGGTGAAAGGAGTGGGGTCGTGGGGAGAGTCATGAATATACTCAAGATAGCATGACATAAGTGCAGAGAGTCAGGAACAGGAACAAGCTGAAATGATGTGTCTGCCTGGTTAGTGCCGTTCGTGGATTTTGGGAAGAAGATAGAAATGGGCTGTGTGGTGTTGGGGAACTGTGTGGTGGGAGGTTACGGAGGGGAGATCTTCAGAGGGAATGAGGTCAGTGAAATAACGGTGCCGGAAATAACTGCCTGATGTTCAATGGTGGAGTCACAATTCGGGGGTGATGGGAGAAAGTGTCTGAGAGTTTGTGCTCAACATCTGAAGTTGGCACAACAGATTAAAACAGTCTCGCCATTTTAGGTTGGTTTGGTAACAAAGTCATGGTTAGACCTGAGAGAGAGAGAGAATTGCAGCAAATTAAATATAGCTGCTGTTTGCAAATGCATATTTGGTGTATTTATCGCTTGGATATCCTAGTTTCCATGCTTTCCCCATTGCATGGACACTGACTGTGTCCAACATGGGCATTGTCCCAGCCATTTGCAGTCAGTGTCTATTGAACATAAAGTGATGGCAGGAAACCCAGCTCATGGTGGATGCCATGAGCACCAGCCTCCGCCTAGTCACTAGGTTTCAGACTCACAGAGCCTCTAAGTCTCCTGCTCTCTCACAACACCCTGAGAGCCTCTTTCTACCCATCAGCCCCATGTGGCAACCCTGTACACTGAGCCTTACCTCCCAAATGACCTCACTGTGCCCTCAGCCATTCTACTTCTCTCTGTTTCCCCTTGTGGACGCCATTGTGGTGGTCACTGCTAATAACAATATGTTCTTTAGTCTATTTTGTTCTCCACTCCTGTTCTGTATCATCCCTCTTATACTTTGACTTTCCTCCATCACTGACCTTGATCTCAACTCAGTACAGCTCTATCCTCAGCCTTGACCGACCCAAACTCTTTTGGCAATGTGCTTCCCTTTATGAGTAACAGCCCTCATTACACCTCCTCAACAGACAATGCACAAGCCCTGGAATTATTCTCACCCAAGATCTCCAGCTGACTTCGACAAGCTTCTCCTAGATAGCTGTCTTGACAGCTCCTGGAGTGTGATACATAATTCTCCTGACTGCTGGGACTGATGGCTGCCCACTCTCTCCCTATAGTCAGATAGCCCCCTGAATGTAAACAGATTGGACAAACACACCCCATGACTAGACAAAGAACTTGAATTCACCCACTATCTGGCATGGCTGTTTAGTTGATAAATTGACACTTTGCAGTTGTATCAAGATGCCAACCCTAGCCCCTTTTTGGTTAGATTCCCATTGACATGTATAATAGGCTTGTGCATCATTATTAATATCTTGCTCAGAGGTGTGAGAAGAAAAACAAATGATGCTTTGTATGTAAATGTTTAATTGGCTACACAAGTGTTTTATTGGTGGTGCTGGTTAATGTTTAAAAAGAAAAAACAACTTTAAAAAAGTCACGATGATTTTGGTGATGGAGAAGTCGCTCAGTTGTGTGTGATAGCACTTCTGGGTGTAAAAAGAAAGAAAATAATTACAAAGTGTCCCTATTTCTGAGTTGGATGTGCTAGGTTCAAGGCCCACTTGCTTCAGAGGTATGGAATAACCTTTTAAACAGGCTGTTTGCAATACATGTCCAAAAAAATTCAACAAATCAATGCTGTCAAATCTCATCTGTCTTGTCTAATCACTTAGCTTCCCAATTCATTTTGAATTGAATAACCAAAACATTTATGGATATTTTGAAGCAACTTGTTCAGCCAAGTTATGGTACACCTCCAGAGTGTCACATCCTTCTAGCTCACAGGTAAGGAGACAACCACTGCACCACAAGATGCCCAAAATTTTCAAATTCGTTCCAAGTCTGTGGGAAAAGGTTGATTGGAGATATTTCTAATCAACCTGTTCAGGCATGTTATGACACAGATCTGGTGTACCTGGGGTTGTAACCAGGGTCGATGTGATGGACATGCAGGGATTTTATCACTGTGCCAGAACAGGTCATCCAGATTTGTTATATAATTTCTAAAATACTGATATTTTTCATTGGTAATATTTTTGGATACAAAAATGTGACCAACATTAGGTTCAATGGGTAAAAGAGTTATCCACTTCCTAGTTCCCAAACCCACTTGGTACCATGATAACAACACTACACTTTTTTTCACTGGCTGAGGCTGAACTAGGACAAAATTAAATGGCTGAAAGTGTCAACAATAACTCAGTTATAGCACATTAACTTCTAAACCCTGTGGTCAAGCAACTTGAGTATATTATCTTTACTTACACCTCAGGGCAATACTGAGGAAATGATGAAAGGTTATAGGAACTGTCTTTCATATGAGACATTTGTCACTCACGATGTTGTATAAGATCCTGTGGCACAACTTGAAAACAACAAGGGATTTCTGTCCCTGTCTTGGCCAACACTTAACTCAAGTCAAACATCACTAAACACCATATTATCTGATCATTTATCTCAAAGTATCTGATCATTTAGCTGTTTGTGGGACTTAATGTGCACAAGTTGTGTGTTGCAACTTCCAACATTACAACCATGACTATACTTTTAAACAAAGCGCTTTTGAAATTCTTTGAAATGTCCTGGGGTTATGAAAGGCATTAGATAACTGCAATTTCTCTCTCACATAAAGGTGCAATACTGTGTCAAACAATCTCCTTATTGTATTTATAATTTTTGTTCTTCCTTTCCATCTAATCAATTTGGTCGAGGCATTCTGTCTAACAAAGGGTTACTGTATTTCTCTTGGTTCGATCCACTGCCTCCCTTTCCCCCTTGATTTTATGATGAAAAGTTAACTGTAAGTCAGAATGTTTACTGAACATGAGCCCTTCAAAGGTTTTAATACAGTTGGATGCATTAGCAGTAACACAAATACTGTCTCAAAAGCCATCAGGATGACAGAGTGCAGCAAGGTATAATCCAGCAGATTTCCATTTGATTCAAGAGATGGTTTATTTGGACTGGTGTCTTTGATCTGACCTGTAAACAATGGGAAGAAAATACAGAAAGGATATTAGTAATTAGAAAAAGTGGAACTAGCCTGGCAACTGTTTTTCCAGGTGGTAATGTGACTGTGCTATTTTTTGTTCTTTGGTCTCCTTCAGAATAATCCACTATTTGTGCCGGCTGATTTAATTTGTTCTCTTCTTGTCCAATATATCCATGTCTGAACCCAGCTTACTCCTGTTGAAACTGACGTTTACAATGCCATTAGTGTAATGGGGAGAAGAGCACTGCATTACTCAAGGCAGACATGATAAAACCCTTGGGCCATCAGGCATTTAGAGCTGTTAACTTCGGTTGTGACAACCTTCTCTCAGCCTCGGCTATCTTCAGGAATTGCAACTTGTCACAGGCAATATTCTTTTGAATACTAAGTACACCTAGTTCTCACTTTCCCTTGTTCCCCTTCCTTTATCTCTGTCACTCTGCTTTGATTAAGTCTAGATTTTAATAGCAGTGCAAAGATGGTCAAACACTTCTAGTGAGCAACTTCTTTATTTATTGTTTCAATACTTATAAGTACTCAGTCTCTGTTGTTCTTGTAAGCAGGTGTTAAGCTGATTCTTTTAGGGCAAGGTTTAATGCAGGATTTGAGGCAATGTTTGGAATCTTACAGGGGCTGTAATGGTGTAAACTATCATGAGAAATGTGGCAGAATCACAACAGAAGTCCAGTGAGGCTTATCTCAAAGTTAGAAGCAATTCGCCGCATCTTTTAACTAAGTCTGGGCATCAAGGCAAGTTTATTGGGAGGGATCAACAAGTTGCCTATTATCAGGGGATTACTGTTTGATAATGGCCTTATAAACTGCAAATCTCACCCCCCCCCCCCCCATCCCCGCTGTGAGCAAATTAAACACCACAAATTCAGAGTCTGCAAGTCAGAGTCGGTAATTTGCGACTACAGATCACCACTTGACCCAAACAATCTCCATCTTGGCTATCAGGCACCAACATCCTAGGGCTTGCTCCATAGGCACTGACTACATACGCTCCACTTTACCGTTCAATATTTGCGAACGCCACAGGACCTGTCTGGCACCTTTCTGATCCACGTGCAGAATGACTAGGAAGTGTAGAGCATCATTGCAGGGCAGACCAGCAATTAGCATGAAGGGCTGCTGCAAGGACACTGTACACTGAGGGGTATGTACTGATTGGCACAGGCTGCCTGCTCCAGCATGTCGATTTACAACTTCAGCCTCACACATTCCGAACCTACCTGGATGCTCAGAGTGACCCCACCTTGCCTTACCTAGCCCCATTGAAATTTATCACCCTGAGCCAGCGATAACAGGTTCACAGTATGCATGCATTGCCTTGCTGCTTAATACAGGCACAAAGCCAAGAATATTTGCCCTGATTATCATCAGACCTTAGTCAAGTCAAAGAGGATCACCTTTACTCAGGGTCCCTGCTCAGTAAGTCAAGAGCATCCTCCAATACCAGTTTAAGGGCTTAGTCATGGTTAGTTAGTCACTTGGGACAGGCAGATTCAGGATGATCTCTGCATAAGGGGGGAGGAACTGAATATCAGGTAGCTCAGCACCTATTTTCAATCTTTCTATCCTATTGTAGACTGTTCTACTCTTGGAATGAGAGAGGCATATAATTCAAGAGATGAAATTGGGTGGCATGGCAGTTATTCGTCCTTGCAGATTGGACCTGTCCCGAGGTAGTGCAAGGGGTAGGCAGAGTTAGTGTTGGAGTGAGTGAGAGAAGATATTGCAAGCAGTAATGAAAGTGGTAGTGCATGAATCTTGGTGAGAGATGGGTATAGTAACAAAGATAGATTGAGTCGGAGATATTGGTGGGAAGATGGTGGCATTTACACCTACAGAGAAGGTAATTGAACTTTCTCCTACACTTTGTGTAAAATAATTCTTTCACGGATGAGGGTGTCACTGGATAGTCCGGCATTTATTGGCCAGCCCCAATTCCCCATACGGCAGTTAAGAGTCAATCACATTTCTGTGGGTCTCGAGTCACATGTAGGCTAGACAAGTTAAAGTCGACGGGTTTCTTCCGGAGAGGACATTAGTGAACCAGATGGTTTTTCCAACAATTGACAATGAATTCATTGTCATCATTAGACTCTTAATTCTGGATTTTTACTGAATTCAAATTCCACCATCGACCATCACCCACTGCTGGTTAAATCCCAGAGCCAGGTGCAGGGTGATATCCTTAAGTGAGCATTACCGGCCCACTTAAGGGCCTCAATTGACACATAAGTGGGGAAGGGACAGAGGGAATTGCTGCTACCCAACCTGCTGATAGTAAATTATGTTGGATTAGGGACAAGTGGGTAGAGAATGGGCCAAGTATCACCACCACCGCCCCTGCCCTGCTCCCCACTTTCAAACCTACTGGCACGGGACATTACTAGCTTTGTGCTCATACTGTCCAATAGTTTGAGCTTCCATCGCCTCATGAAGTAATTGGGTCGTCACTTCACAACATCACAGAATCACAGAATGATTACAATGCAAACAGAGGCCATTCATTCATCATGTCTGTACCAGCTCTCTATAGCAGTAAGTTATCTAATGCCATTCCCAACCCTATCCCCATAGCCCCACACGTTCTTCCTTTTCAGATAATAGTTCAGTTCCATCTGGAAAGCTTCAATTGACCCTCCTTCCACCATGGACTCAAGTAATGTATTCCAGATTCTAACCACTCACTGTGTGGATGAGTGTCTCCTTAAGTTGAATTGCTTCTTTTGCCATTTATCTCAAATGTACACCATTTGGTTCTCAATCCTTCTATGAAATGGACACATTTTTTTCCCTATTTAAGCTGTTCAGACCTTTCATGATTTTGGATAGCTCAAAGAAACCAAATCTCCTCTCTTAATCTTCTCTTCTCAAAAATAAGCTGTCACAAATTCTCCATTTTTTCTTCATAACAGAAATTCCTCATCTCTGGAACTGTTTTTATAAAGTTTATCTGAGTCCCCTTTAACTTCATCACAATCTATAAAACCCAAAATTAGGTCCAATGCTCCTGTTGACAACAAACCAACACTCTGTGTAAGTAACCGCCATAAAGAAAATTCCCATAAAGAAATTTCCTAATTGTTTAAACCTTTAGGCTTTGAAGCTATTACCAGATAAACACTTAAAATATCCCTGTACAAGTATTTTATTATTTTTACAGATTGATTTGCTGGACTAAAATTAAGCAAATACTAAGGTTATTGATGTGGTTTCTTAGGTTAAGCACCACCACTAATATATTATGATCTGAGGGTTTCCAAATCTTGGAATCCCTACAGTGTGGATTTGTCACCTTGAGTCTGTAGTGATCCTCTAAAGTTCATCCTACACAGATCCAGCCTTCCACCCTATTCCCCATAACCCTGTATATATCATGACTAATCTACCTAGCCTGTATATCTGTGGACACGAGGGACAATTTAGCATGGCAAGTCCACCTAAATTGCACACCTTTGGACTATGCGTAAAACCTAGAGTACCCAGAGGAGACCCACCCAGACATGGGGAGAATGTGTAAACTTCACAAACAGTTGCCCAAGATTAGGATTAAACCCAAGTCCCTGCTGGTGTAAGGCATTAGTGCTAGCCACTGCTTCACCCATGTAACATTTCCCACAAGAACAAGATTCGTGTTGAGACAGATGTTCTAAAGTTTATTAACAGCACTAACTATTTATATTTGTATAAGATCTTGAACTTGCACATTGTCTGAATTCTATGCTTCCTAGTGCTTTAGCTACATTACATGACTATGGCAATACACGATTGCTTGACTATACTGCACTGACTCCATTACACTGTGCTGCCAGAGGTGAGATGACGACTATTTTACTGAACGTCAGAAATCTTGTAGTTATAGACCAATGTAAAAAATTCCATGTTTCTATATTAAGTGTTCATGCACTAGTATTCCGACAGTGTTATTTCAGGAACTATGATACAAGTCACTGATACAACTTGTATGAAAAGATAATGTTTCACAAACACCCCTCCTCACCATAAACACATCCTTCAATAACATCAGGACACCACTTAAATTATTCACTTCTTGAGTCTTGATGGCACTTTCACAATTTCACACAGGTTTTGGGGTCTACTCAGTAGCTTTACATCCATCTATCTCTAATTGGAATCCTAGATCTGAGTCCTCAGAGTGTCTCCATTTAAGGTTGTGCCTAATCTGTAACATATCCCATAGTACTCTGTTCACTGTGCAGAGCTCCTACTTTTCTTTATCATTACTGCAGTTGGATATTATGCTTTTTTCAATCCTTACTGCCTTTCTGTTTGAACCTCTATTCAGTACGTGTTATTTCTCCATGTTGCGTTTCTTTTTGCTGAGTCTGTGCAGTGCCTCTACTTAATGCAAGGTTCAGTCCATGAAACTGTCCTGTGGGATAAATAGTTTCCCCAGATTCTAGTCAGCGAGAGTCTGGAGACATCTGACAGTGCTTACATGAAAATAATAAAAGGAAGTTGGAAAACTCTTCTGTGAAAAAGCCAGAGGTAGACCCAGTGCTTTTACAGTAAAGACATTTTTTTATAATTAATATTTATAAGGAACCTATGAAAACAGCAAATGCATTTGATTTCTTTTAACTTTGGAAGGAGAGTATTTTCTCAACGTAGTTTGCAACTATCAAATTCAAATATTTTCTGCATAGTTTAGAGGTCACTCTGCATCAACCAAGCCAGTATTTAAAACAAGTTCCTGCCTGAGCATCTCAAATTTTCTTGAACTGTGGTAACTGGATCTCTAAAGAGTTGGGGTGAATGTTTTTGGTGGCATTTTGCCGATGAAACAGACTGTAAAGGAGAATAATTTATCATTAAGGAGTTGGGAATGTGGTCCAAATGCTCCCAGTATTGGAGCCATTTCATCTGGAAGACTTAGAAGTGATGACTAGTTTCTACATTTAAAAAAAAAGACAGGAATATGATTTTAAAATTAAAATCTCTGCTGCTCAATTGGCAAATTCAATCTGACATGAATTGTATTTACATTTTAAGTACTTTCTGAATATGGTAGCTCCATAAACCCACAAATATTCTAACAAAAATTATTGCTATAGGGCTCTTTGTTTGGCTCCTTACACTTTCAGACTCTACTCGAAACTGGCCATTCTCTGGCAGTTATGTTTTTGAGGTGTGGTCATTGTTGGATCGCAAACAATACTGATGACCAATTTGATGAGAGTAAAATAATAGATATTCACTTTCTCAGTGGCAGCTCACCAGTGCCATAGCCAAGAAAGGCGCTTTGACAATCCTCACCCCCATCCTCACCACATTCTACAGAGGGTTCTTCGAGAGTACCCTGAGCTGCTGCATCACTGATTCGGAAACTGCATCATCTCGGATTGTATGACCCCACAACGGATAATGAGGGCTGCTGAAAAGATCATCGGGGTCTCTCTTCCCTCCATTACAGCCATTTACTCCACTAGCTGCATCCGAAAGGGTAAGAGTATTGTGGAAGACCCCACACACCCCTCACTCAGACTTTGCTCCCCCCTGCCATCTGGCAGAAGTTACCGGAGCATTCGGTCTCTCATGGCCAGACTGTGCAACAGTTTCTTCCCCCAAATCAGCAGGTCCCTTGACTCAGTATGATCAGACTCTTTCCCATCTGAAATTCTTTCGCATTGCTGCTAGAAAAATGTCTATCATTCATCATTCTTTTGTTACACTGTAACTTGCGTGTTTTGCACTTCCTATGCACTTTATGCCATGTACAATTGTGTAGTTTGTGCTGTCCATGGAGCACCCTCGGTCCAGAAGAAACGCTGCCTCATTTTTACTGTATCATTTGTATATGGTAGAAATGACCGATTAAAAACTACTCTATTCTCACCTCTGTCTGGTTCAGGGAAGCAGAGAGAAAACAGGAATCATAAACCAGCCAGTGTGACGTTGATAGTGGGAAAACGTTTAGACTCCAGAGCAATTGGAAATCAGTGACAGGGTTAGACAAAGTAAGTACAGATTTACAGAAGGGAAAGCATGTGTGACAAATCTATTGTGAATATGAATGACTTTATTGTCACATGTATTTTACAGTGGGAAACACAGAAAAATACAGTGAAAAGACAGATTTCACTGTCGCAATGATCTGATGCCATTTTGAATATCGGACGAATAACATAAAAAGACAAAGATATAGCTTTAGAGAAGCTATAGAAAGATGTAATGATGAAAATATTGGAAGTTCTTCAAGATTATAACTTGTAGTCGTGTTGATGAGAGGGAGCTAGTGGATGGAGTTTATTTGGACGCTCAGAAGGTTTTTAATAAAGTTTCATATAAGAGATTTATGTGTAAAATTAAAGTTTATAGGATTAGGAATAGTGTATTGAGATGGATAAAAATCAAAATGGCATACAGGAAACAAATAATTGTAGAAAATTGATTTTTTTCTGAAAGGCAGGCAGTGACTAGTGGGGTACCCCAGAGATCAGAGCTAAGACCAATATACAGTAATGATTTAGAGGAAGAAAATAAATGGAATATCTCCAAATCTACACAAGGCACACAGCAGTAATGGAGGGTGAGTTGTGAGGACAATGCAGAGGTGCCTCCTTGTGATTTGGAGAAGTTGAGCATGTAGGAGATGCATGGCAGACGAAGAATAATGTGGATAAATGTGAAGTTATCCACTTTAGGAGCACAAACATGAAGCAGGTTATTATCTCAAATAGAATAGAATCCCTACAGTATGGAAACTGGTCCTTTGGTCCAACAAGTCCACACCGACCCTCCAAGAATAACTCACCCAGACCCAATCCCATACCCTATTATCCTAGATTTACCTCTGACTTATTCACCTAGCCTATACATCCCTGAACACTATGGCAATTTTAGCTTGGTCAATTCATCTAATCTGCACACCTTTGGATTGTGGAAGGAAACTGGAGCACCCGGAGGAAAACCACGCAAACATGGGGAGAATGTGCAAACTCCACACAGACAGTTGCCCGAGGCTGGAATCAAACCTGAGTCCCTGGTGCTGTGAGGCTAACCACTCAGCCACAGTGCCACCCTCAAGGGTGTCTAAATGGCTATAAATTGAGAGAGGAGAATGTTCAATGAAACCTGGGAGTCCTCGCACACCAGTCTCTGAAGGTAAGCATGCAGGCCCAGCAGCAATTGAAGGTGTCAAATAGTAAGTCGGTGTTTCTCACTCCAAATCATTTCATGACCAACAAAGATTTTCAGGATGCTAAATCAATTCACAAAAGAAATTTTCCTCATTTGACAACCATGACTGAACCTTTGAATCATATTCAAGGTTAAAGACTTGATTGAGGTCACACAAATCTGAACACAATCCTTTGCTTTCACTGAAGTCAGTTTGGTCTTTATAGAATCTTTTTAATGGCAACGGAGTCTCAAAGTAGTTAAAACCCCATGGTATGTAAGGTATGTAATTGAGAACCAGCTTGCCATAATACAGCAGTTCATTTTGATATGCAAAATCATTAATTGAGTTCCAAATGTTCGAAATTGCTTGAATAACTCCCAACCAGTCAACCGGTGGCAGACTGTAAGGACATTTTTCTGCTGGTGAGTTAATGCATTCCCTGGTGAGAGAGCAGACTGGTCTTCACCTCAAGTCCTAGCTGTGTATACATGAGAGGATGCATAAAAGTGCCGCAGGCATTTCAACAGGGAGCTGAGATAAAACCAGAGTTATCTGCAGTAACTGTGTAAGGTTCTGTGAATATCCTGGCCCAGATAAAAGAATACAAAGAGTCTAATGGGGGACTTAATTTCAAACACAATATGCGCAGAGATGCTGGAGATGTTTTGCTTTAATACTTGTGTTTGTATCCCACTGGTGAGGGAAATAGGAATAAATATCCTTAAATATAATTGCTTCCCTGTTTAATTACACACAAAGACATCTCAATCAAAGCCATTGATTTTCAGTTCAAGAAAAGTGTGCAAAATCTTTGAACCCAACTCATCAGTTGAAATCTCTGAAAAACTCATAATCTTACAATAAAAATGAAATTTGATAAACCTGTTTACCAAAAAGCAGCCCAGTCAGTGAACAGATGGAGTCAAGTAAACACTGGTAAAAATTGTTGTGGAAATTCTTGAAATTAAAATAGAAAACGTACAGTTCAACCACCATAACAAACAAAAATTGCTGAAGAAACACAGCAGGTCCGACAGCATCAGTGGCAAGAAAGCTGAGTTGACATCTTAGAATGATCACTAGTCTCAAGATGTTGACTTGGCTCTCCCTCCATCAATGCTTTTGGACCTACTGAGTTTCTCCAGCAATTTAAACTTTTGTTTTGGATTTCCAATATCTGCATTCCTTTGTTTAATTAAATGCATTGTGGGGATTATCATTGCCAGTATAGAACCACCATGAGCTTTAAGCCTGTCTCAAAATCATGCTTTGTTTACTTTCCTTCATGTTGATGAATAATATTATGGTTGTGCCATTGTTTGGTATTGGAACTTGGAGTGCTCCTGGTGTGTTAGAATTCCATTCCCAATCTCCAAGAACAGATCTGGCCAAATTGTTGCACAATTAGTGCAGGAGAACCTGATTTAAACTTCTGTTGTTGGGAATTATAAACCTAAAAGCATGCATTATTAATATGATGTGCCAATTTTTTTTCCCCAGTTCCTTCCTGTCAACAAGTTAATTCATCAAAGAAATGCATTTGTCAAAGAGGTTGTAAAGTTCAAACAAAATGTGAAAGTCCCACAGAGAGGAGGATGACGAGGTGAGATGCTTACCCTTGTTACCAACGAGTGAAGTGATAACCCATCCCTGTAACTCCATCTGTCATTCCTGGGTCTGCAAGTCTTCTGACTCATTTCCTCCAGTCCTCAACCCAGGACAGGAACTGGCTTGCAGACATGCTGAAACTAACTTCAAAGCAAATGAAACACAAGCCAGCAAGGAACTCCAGTTCCCTTTGTTCCCCTTTCAAGAACAACTCATAATGATCATATTGCACTTTGGAATGTGGAGTTGAACCAATTTCACAGCTGCTTGAGTTTCCAACAAGCCAGGCTCTAAGAAGCACGGCATTTGCTTCATTACAAGCATGAACCCATGTTACAGAAAATCCTCCAAATTTAATCTTAGGCTTGGGAACTTTGAATGGTCAGCTCACTGGACAAAAGCCTGTCAAAATGTCGCAGTAACATTGTTCTCAGTAACATTGAGGCAAAGGGCAGTGCGAGAGACGAGAGGAGCAAATGGACTGATCTATACCGCTGTAATACACACGTGCTTGATATTTGCCTTGTGAAAAATACCAAAGCGTTTCATGTCTTAAATAATATCCCCAGCGTGGATTATATACACAGGGAAGAGAAGGCAATGGAATGAAGCAAAAATATTCCTTGGATAAAGCAAGACGAGCTACATTCTTGCTCCTTTGCCTCGCTGTTTCAGGCTAATGATGAATGTGATAAGACATCCAGCTGTCATCAGATCACTGCGAGATGCTTCAGCAACCAGCATGGTTCAATGAGGTTTACCATTACTCACACAGAGTATATCAGGGAGAATGGTCACAAAGGTAATTGGTCTCTGCTATTCATAATAATTCAACCTACAAGCATGGCCCAGTGTGCTGCAGTAAGATATTTAAATCATTACAACTCATCTGGGTGTTATAATCCATGCAGGTGTAACAGACTGGAAGGTTTACTGTGAAGCACAAGGGCTGGATTTCTAATTGAACATGACTAAAATATGATGTCTGAAGATTGTTCATCAACAAGTGGGTGAAATGTTTTTAGGGGACACTGGAATAATGAGGTCCTTATTGAAAGGTGAAGGAGGTAAGAAAATGTGGAGTGACTTACTCCTGGTCTTGATTCACATATTCATACTTTGAATGTTCTCCAGTCATTACAAGAATCAGATCACCCTGTTTTCTGGGAAATAATTTCTTCATATTCCACCTCACTCTATATCTATCCGAGTTGCTCAGGCTATGGATGCAATCTTTAGCATCAGTGACAGGCTATGGATGCAATCTTTAGCATCATCTAAGACCAAGTCTTAGACTCTAAATGTTCGAGAATGGAATGATTTGGTGATAATCATTCTGGACCACGTCCATGAAAAGTTAACTGCTTGATCAATATTTATTGTTTATAAATAGAGGAATAAGAAATCAATTCAAATAAACCTTACACTTGACCACTTGGAAGAGATGCACATCTATCAGGTTACACTTTTGCACATGTCACTAACTTTTATAACAGCATTCCAAGATACGTACAAAAATATAATATGTACAACATCCTTGAATTCTCTCAAAGGATTTTGCAACCTTGGCATATTACTCTAGAGACCAAAGGAAATACAACCCCATGAATGTTCACTCCATTAATAGCTCAATGTTTAGTCATGTGCTAGTAGAGAACTTGAATATTGCTGAAAAAAGTGCATTTTATTGAAGCTTTTTACATTGTGCTCACCAGGACCATTCACAAGATTAGATTTGAATTCCTACATTGTGGAAACAGGCCCTTCAGCCCAACAAGTCCATAGCAACCCTCCAATGAGTAACCAATACAGGCCCATCTCCTTCTGATGAATGCACCTAACACTATGGGCAATTTAGCATGGCCAATCCACCTGACCAGCACATCTTGGATTGTGGGAGGAAACCGGAGCACCCAGAGGAAACCCACGCAGAAATGGGGAGAATTCGCATACTCCACGCAGGCAGTTGCCTAAGGCTGGAATCAAACCCAGGTCCCTGATGCTGTGAGGCAGCAGTGCTAACCACTGAGTCACCGTGCCACAAGAATAGCAACTCCAAGGGAAACCTCATATTTATTCAGGAGAGGTGATAGCCTAGTGGTATTTTCACTAGATTGTCAATCCAGATATCCAGGCAATGTTCTGCAAACTCAGGTTTAAATCTCATTTGAATTCAATAAATATCTGGAATTAAGAATTTAAGGATGACCATGAATCCATTGTTGATTATCAGGAAAAACCCATCTGCATGAATAATTTCCAGCCCATCCTTACCTGGTCTCACACATAACTCCAGACTTATAGTAATGTGGTTGATTCTTAACTGCCCTCTGGGCAATTAGAGATGGGTAGTAAATGCTGGCCTAGCCAGCAATACCCTCACCCTGGGAATGAATAAAATAAATTGTACTGCATGAGAGGGTTCCACTCTGAGTTCACTTGCCAACCAAACAGCACTCTCTTCTCATACACTATAAATATCAGTTTTCCCCTTCAATTAGCATTCTTGTGAATTGTCCTGATGTATACAAGATGAAAACTTTGACAAAACTGTGTCTCTTCTTGAACTTAATATTTGGTACACTAAGACTTTCACTTTGATTGCTTTCTTCCATCTTATTCAATGTACCCATGAGCTTCTAAGTATAGAAACCATGAAATGTGAAGATTATAAAGATTCCCTAACTTTTTTTTATTTGACTATTTTCCCCTCATCCTTCAAAATTTGTGCAGCGTCACATAATCCATCAAACTTTCCATATAATAGGCATTTATGAAGAGAGTACAGGAGACCATTCAACCATATGGAGAATCACATGCAAGGTCCAGCCAAATATCCTTCATTGATTGATTAGCAACAGTTTCAGCTTGTCTTTCCTCCCATTGGCCAACGAACATGAATCTAACTGTAGTGTTCCCCATTCCTCTCTGGAAAGCCATCTGAGGGCCCTGTCGCAGGAATTCGCTGAGCAGGGAAAGAGGAGCTGGCCTATGAACACTGACCCGGAGCCATGACGCCTGAACCAGTAGGATTTGGGACAGTTACAGAATCAAGCTTGTAATCTCAAAGTGAAGAAAATTAAGTTAACCAAAATGGTGGAAGGGAGGAGTGGGTGGAAAGAGTAACAATAAGGAGAAAAGAGATTTAGAACATTTCTCTCTAATTCCTTTAGATGATTGAAGTAGTGAATTAGGCAACGATTGCATATATAATTTGCTGATATGAGCATAGCTCTGCACCTAAAGTGATTCATTTACTCACTGACCCATTAATGAAAGTGTTTCTGTTCTTTGTTTCAAGTCTCCTTTTTATATTTATGTTTCCCTTTCCACACCTTTTATTCCTCAGTCTCTTGGTTGTTAGATTGTTTGCTTCTCACTGTGGAAGCTGTCGTGTTTTCCCTCCTTCTGTGCATTCTGAGCTTTTTAGATGTTTTTCGTAACTCTCCTGTCAGGGAAAGCAATGCATAATCCTCTCAGTCCTCAGCTGCTGTAAACTCAGCGTGCAGGCAATGTGATGTTCAATGATAAAACTTGTGTTCCGTGTTTGATCATTTGAGTCTGGTGACTGATCTATGCTCACTATGCTTGATTAATTAAGGCTGAGTGTGGATTCAGAGCAAAGAGAGCAGATGACATGGAAGCTACTTGAGCCTAAACTATAATCATAGGGATTGCAGACATGCTTTAAAATATTTAGAAATAAATCTGCTGCACACTAAG
The DNA here is from genome assembly GCF_020745735.1 of Hemiscyllium ocellatum. NCBI lineage: Eukaryota > Metazoa > Chordata > Chondrichthyes > Orectolobiformes > Hemiscylliidae > Hemiscyllium > Hemiscyllium ocellatum. Next base: position 19,412,837 of record NC_083432.1, on the reverse strand, counting down.
AAACTAGCGTTGCCTTTGAATTGCTCTGAGATATCTCATACGTAAAAGATAGTAAGCACACATACCAGCCAGCCTGGGATAGGGAAGGGTAGGATGGAGGAGAAGTAAAATGAACAATCAGTTTAATTTGCTTAGAATTTTGCTCTGATCAATTAGCGTATATACCTACCCTGACTGTCAATTGTTCTTTGAGCTTCCTATTCCTTGGATGTTGCCTAACCTGCTGTGCTTTAACCAGCAACACATTTTCAGCTCAGCTCATCTCAGTCAAACAGACCATATTCGATCCTTGACCTGTCACCCTTCAGTATAGCAACTGGACTCAGGGATCCTCATTCAGAAAAAAATGTTTTTAAAAAGTCAACTTTTCCCAAATGTTTTCTACGGCTTGCAGAAGTTAACAGTTCAGTTGAGATCGCATTACTTCAAATGGCATTTCCCCATAGGAGTAAATAGTCAGCATTTGCTTCCAGGAGAAATTTTAGATTTGAAAATGGAGTGTGAAAAACGACTCTGAATGTAAGCAACTCATTCAGGAAAAATGCTTTAGCTATTTTGGATCAACCTAAATATCAACAAGTTTGCTTATAGATAGTAATTTGAAATAACATCATAGTTGGCCCTTCAGACAATCTATCATTCCGTTAGAATTCATAAATATCAAATTATCATGTCTGACAATGTACAATGTCTCCTTTTGATGAAGTCCATTGGAACCTTTGGAAGGCTGCATTAATTAAGAGGAGTTATTGAACTCTGGGCTGTATCCATTCACATGTACTTTCAGTTTCCAGTAAGCTTATCTGGATCAGTTTAGCAGTTGGCATTTTATGCCAGTGTCCACTTTGCTCCCATTTACTGTAAAGACCATTTGGAGACTCAGTATTCACATTCAACAAATGAGAAGGTGAACAACAAAAAACGACTTTCATTTATATAGCACTGTTAATGTAGCAAAATATTCCAAGGCAAGCTAATCTGTCAAGCTATAATTAGGCATCAAGTCACTGAAAGAGATATTAGGATAATGATTTTAAAGCATGCTAATGCAGGACTGAAAGGTAGAGAGCTGGAGGTGTTTAGGAAGGAATTCCAGCGCTAAGGTCTAAACAACTGAAGTTACGATTAAAACTGGGGGTAGGTGCAAGAGACCAGAAATGGAAAAACTTCACCAACACCACTGATGGCAAAATTATTACTAAATCAGCATTGCAATTGTAATTCGATTACCTTATCCTGCCTAAGATACTATGATTTCTCCCAACTGCTATTCAATCTTTTATGCTCATGTGTGACTACAAAACATTTAGACTACAACGGTAATTTACCTAATGTCTGGATCCTCCCAGTCTAATACTTAACCCATCCTTGATTCTCTCAGGGATTCCTCATTTTCCCTCCCCCCACCTTGTCTCAGTCCCAACCCACAAACTCAGCACCACCTTCCTAACCCACAATCTTCTTTCTGACCTCTCCGCCCCCACCCCCACTCCAGCCTATCACCCTCACCTTAACCTCCTTCCACCTATCGCATTTCCAATGCCCCTCCCCCAAGTCCCTCCTCCCTACCTTTTATCTTAGCCAGCTTGGCACGCTCTCGTCATTCCTGAAGAAGGGCTCATGCCCGAAACGTCGATTCTCCTTCTCCTTGGATGCTGCCTGACCTGCTGCGCTTTTCCAGCAACACATTTTCAGCTCTGATCTCCAGCATCTGCAGTCCTCACTTCCTCTCAGGGATTGTCTACTTACCTTAGTTAGCTGCCATTTTAATATCTAGCAATAGAACAGTCGATCTCTGTTCAGGCTCTACATTTGGCCTGAACAAATGTGGTAGGTATTCACATCACTGAATTGGCTTGGACTATGTCTTATTCCTTTTTATTTTAGAACTTTACTGAGATTGTAGCAGGATGTTTCTGTGCAAAAAAGAAAATCCTGGAACCAACACAAGGCAATGACATCTGGTGTAAAGCAGCTGACTATTCAATGTGGGAAATGTGGTTATGGTGTACTGTTCTCCGTTACAGACACTATTTCTACAACAACATGTGACTGATGATTGGTTTCTTTAGTACCATTGAACTCAGGGAAAACAGAGATGGTTTGGAATGTGCAGAATGCGTCATGTGTTCAAACTCGTTCAACTGTGACCAATCACCATTTTGAATTTCTTTAGGGGAGAGCTTTAAGCACTCAAGTCATAAACTCCACTCATTGTTTCCGAGTAACTCAAAGGCTAGTCTGAATGTGACTGAGTATAACCAAATTTAAGAATGATTTGATTTAATTTTCTTGTCGTGTGTACTCAAGTACAAAAATAAAGTCGCCACACACAGCACCACCTTAGGCACAAGTACCTAGGTACAGAATGTCAAAAACAAGGTAGAAAGAAAGAGCAAAGCTAAAAATTAAACATTGCAATAATTATAGTGTAGCGTATAACATGATATAATGTTAAAAGTTACACATTGCAGACTATCTTAGTTTTAAGTAGAAAATAAAGAAATAAAGCTGAACGTTCAAACATTACAGTCTTTTTAAGTGTTTAACTGCAGTGGGACCACACTTCAAGGAATCACTACAAAGCTGGAAGTCCAAGCTAAGGCCACGCCAGGTGGAGAGATCACTCTGTGTCACCGAAAGACCACCATGCCAGGCCAAGAGACCACCATGTAGGGCCACTGAAAGATCGCCACACCAGGATGAGAGATCACCATGCCAGGGTGAGAGATCATTTCGCCAAGGCGAGAGATCGCCACACCAGGGTGAAAGATCATCACATCAGGGTGAAAGATCACCATGCCAGGTTGAGAGATCGCCACGCCAGGTCGAGAGATCAACATGCCAGGGAAAGAGATCACCACAGCGGGCTGAGACGCCATCACATTGTGCCAAGAGATCACCACACCAGACCAAGAGATCACCACACCAGAGCAAGAGACTGGCACGGCAATCCAAGAGATAGCCATGCCAGGCTGAGAGATCGCTATGTCAGGCTGAGAGATTGCCATACCAAGCTGAGAGATTGCCACGTCTGAGCAAGAGATCGCCACACCAAATTGAGAGATCACCATATCAGGGCAAGGGTTTTCCAACCAGGGCACAGGATCACCGTGCTAGGCTGAGAGATCGCCATAACAGGGCAGAAGATTGCCACTCCAAGCTAAGAGATCATCCTGTCGGGGCAAGAGATCACCACGTCAAATCGAGAGTTTGCCACACCAGGCTGAGAGATCGCCATGTCAGGACAAGAGACTGCCATGCCAGGCCGAGGGATCACCAAGCCATGCCGAGGAATCATCAAGCCAGGCTGAGAGATCGCCACATCAGGGCAAGAGATCACTATGCCAGGCCAAGAGATCATCACATCAGGGCAAGAGATTGCCACTCCAGGGCAAGAGATCCGCATTCCAGAGCAAGAGATTGCCATGTCAGGGCAAGAGGTCACCATGCCAGGGCAAGAGATCACCATGTCAGGCCGAGAGATCGCCACACTATGCAAGAGGTCACCATGCCAGGCTGAGAGATCGCCACACCAGGGCAAGAGATCACCATATTAGGCCGAGAGATCGCCATGTCGTGGCAGGAGGTCGCCATGCCAGGCTGAGAGATTGCCACATCAGGGCAAGAGATCGCCATGTCCGGCCGAAAGATCGCCATTCTAGGGCAAGAGATCGCCACATCAGGGCAAGACATCGCCATGTCAGGCGAGAGATCGCCATATCAGGCCAAGAGATGGCCACACCAGGGCGAGAGATCGCCACATCAGAGCGAGAGATCGCCATGCCAGGCCGAGACACCGCCACACCAGGGCAAGAGATTGCCATGCCTGGATGAGAGTTTGCCACACTGTGCCACATCCATAATGTGAAGATCTCTGTCCCCATTTGTTGGTCCCTAACTTGCCAATTAAAGGTCAGAGGGCTCGAGTCCAGCTTACAGTGAATGAAAATCACTTCTTACTGACCCTCAAGGTAACATGCAAGAGGACCCTTCTAGTTAGCATTGTTCCAGATCCCACTGCCTAGGTCTCAGTGAGTATGGCAATGCCAAAGAGCTTATGAAGTTAAAATGGAGCTCATAAAACCTTCACCATAGGGAACCAATATACATGTCTAATATACACTATCCAAGGGACACCTGCACCCTGATGTCAGCAGGATACTAATTCAAGTTTATAAACAGGCTTCTGATGATCACTCCATGTAGATCACAGCATACAGTTCTGGTCATCACATCACAGAAAAATTACAGAAAAACAATCAGAATGATTGAGGCAATGGTGGGATTGAACTTTGAAGCGGGATTATTTAAACCAGGCAAGTCTTCACTGGAATAGGCCAGGGCCAAAATGATATCATTACATATCTTAGAGTTCTTAAAGAGATTCACTAATATTAATTGTGACAACCTGTTTCCACCGGACCATCAACACCACACTCACAGGAATCCGATTCACGAGAGAGGAATAAAAGGACAACCAACTCGCATTCCTAGGCATGATGGTACAGAGAACACCAAACGGAGAATTCACCACGAAGGTATACAGAAAAGCCACAAACACAGACCGAGTCCTGAACTATGAAAGCAACCACCCCAACACACACAAACGAAGTTGCATCAGGACATTATTCAAAAGGGCCACAACACACTGCAGTACACCAGAACTACAAAAAGAGGAAGAAGAACATCTATACAAGGTATTCACCAAAAACGGATACCCGCGCAATTTCATCAACAAATGCCTAAGGGAAAGACAACGAAATGAGGACATGCCACAACCCAAAGGACTGGCCACACTACCATACATCAGGAGCATTTCTGAACTGACAGCCAGACTGCTGCGACCACTAGGACTCATAACAGCACACAAACCAACAGCCACTCTCAGACAACAACTTACCAGGACAAAGGACCCGATACCCAGCATGAGCAAAACCAACATAGTGTACAAAATCCCATGCAAGGACTGCACAAAACACTACATAGGACAAACAGGAAGACAGCTAACAACCCGCATCCATGAACACCAACTAGCCATGAAACAACACGACCAGCTATCCTTAGTAGCCATGCACTCAGATGACAAACAACATGAATTCGATTGGGACAACACCACTATTATAGGGCAAGCCAAACAGAGAACAGCCAGGGAATTCCTAGAGGTATGGCACTCATCCACAAATTTTATCAACAGACACATCAACCTAGACCCTATATACCGGCCACTGCAGTGGACAGCAACTGACAACCGGAAGCGGCAGATTCAAACCACTATAAATGCAGGAGGAATCAGCACAGAAACGCTTCACAGGAGGCTCCCAAGCACTGAGAATGTCACCTAGAAAGGGGACGAAACATTTGCAACAAAAACTCCCAGCTCGGCGAACAGAACCACAACAACGAGCTCCCGAGCTACAAATCTTCTCACAAACTTTGAACCTGTTTCCTCTCCCCCAGGACAAGAGTTCAAGGGGCAGTTGAAGGTCGTAAGTTATCAGAGAAAGGGTTGCTGGAAAAGTGTAGCAGGTCAGGCAGCATCCAAGCAGCAGGAAAATTGGTGTTTCAGGCTAGAGTCTTTCATCAGGAATGAGGCTGGGAGCCCCAGGGGTGGAGAGTGGTTATAAATTATCAGCTAACCTACACAAATATTGCTTCTGTGATAAATCTATGAAGCTGGCTAACTGGGGAGATGGTGGAAGCAGATAGCACCCATCCAAAGTACAAAGATATGAAGGTTAGGTGGATTACCCAGGCTAAATTGCTCATGGTGTTCAGTGATGTGCAGATTAGGTAGGTTAGCAATGGGAAATACAGGGTTACAGGGATAAGGTAGGGAGGTGGGTGTGGGTGGGATGCTCTTCGGAGGAGTGGTGTGGACTCAATGGTCCAAATGGCCTGTTCCACACTGTAGGGATTCAATGATTCATCAAATTCAATGCAAAATGGTAAGAATCCTTTCAGAGGACAATATTTTAGCATGCAATAATTTGATGTATGTCAAGCGCAGCATTTGTGGTTAGACAATGTAACTTTGGACCAATGATTCTCAAAGCCCTTGGCTGTTTTTCCTCACTTCATGTTGGATTATCTGTAGATTTATGGAAATGATTGCTATGTTTAGTAGAATTCTATTGTATCATGCACTAGCAGTAGCTGCATGGTAGCACACAAAATAAATGGTCCTTGGACCTTTTCATGTAGTATTCAACGTGTTCTTCCAATCTAGGAGTGAATGCTGCCTTCTGTTGTTTACAAAATCAAAATATGAAGATTTATATCAACGAGCCAAACAACTGGTAATGAGCCACTTAACAAGGGCACATTATTTTTCACTGGGGACTAAATTGAAGTGGCTCATCAAGCTGTGAAGTGCAAAACAGATCTCATGGAAGTTGAACACACATTTTCATCATTTGCTCAAAAGGCAATGGATATTATGAGCCTGGAACACTATAACTGGTCATGGAAATGCCTGGAATTAAAATTATTTAAGGACAATTAATTAAGGCAAAATGACATAGCAGAACTGCAGGTACCAGCAACCCATGTTATCCTCCTCTCCACCTCATTTCAATACCAATGTGCTATTGCTCACGTCACTCTGTCATCTAGATCTCTATAAATGACTTGATAAGAATGGCTGGATGAATTTTGATACAAGGGTCAGCAAGGGGATATATTGAGAGAATCACAGTGCGTAGATAAAGACAGTAGGCTAAAATGAAGGCAGAAGGAAGAACAATCATCTATAATCATCTAGAAAATAATAATTTGATTAGGGATAGTCAGCATGGTTTTGTGAAGGGTAGGTCATGCCTCACAAACCTTATTGAGTTCTTTAAGAAGGTGACCAAACAGGTAGATGAGAGTAAACCAGTTGATGTGGTGTATAGGGATTTCAGCAAGGCAATCGATAAGATTCCCCACATTAGACTATTGTACAAAATGCAGAAGAATGGAATTATGGGAGATATGGCAGTTTGGATCAGTAATTGGCTTGTTGAAAGAAGACAGAGGGTGGTGGTTGATGGGAAATATTCATCCTGGAGTCCAGTTACCATTGGTATACCGCAAGGGCAGGTGTTGGGTCTACTGCTGTTTGTCATTTTTATAATTGACCTGGATGAGGGCATAGAACAGTGGGTTAGTAAATTTGCAGATGACTCTAAGGTCGGTGGAGTTGTGGATAGTGAAGAAGGATGTTGTAGGTTACAGAGGGATATAGATAAGCTGCAGAGCTCGGCTGAGAGGTGGCAAATGGAGTTTAATGTGGACAAGTGTGAGGTAATTCACTTTGGTCGGAGTAACCCGGAATGCAAAGTACTGGGCTAATGGTAAGATTCTTGGTAGTGTAGATGAGCAGAGAGATCTCAGTGTCCAGGTACACAGATTCTTGAACGTTGCCCCCCAGGTTGACAGGATTGTTAAGAAGGCATACAGTGTTTTAGCTTTTATTAATAGAGGGATCGAGTTCCAGAACCATGAGGTTATGCTGCAGCTGTACAAAACTCTGGTGCAGCCGCACTTGGAGTATTGTGTACAGTTCTGGTCACCGCATTATAAGAAGGATGTGGAAGCTTTGCATAGGGTGCAGAGGAGATTTACTTGGATGTTACCTGGTATGGAGGGAAGGTCTTACAAGAAAAGGCTGAGGGACTTGAGGCTGTGTTCGTTAGAGAGAAGAAGTTTGAGAGGTGACTTAATAGAGACATATAAGATAATCAGAGGGTTAGATAGGGTGGACCGGGAGAGCCTTTTTCCAAGTATGGTGACGGCGAGCATGAGGGAGCATAGCTTTAAATCGAGGGATGATAGGTGTTGGACAGATGTCAGAGGTAGTTTCTTTACTCAGAGAGTAGTAAGGGCATGGAATGCTTTGCCTGCAACAGTAGTAGATTCGCCAACTTTAAGTACATTTAAGTCGTCATTGGACAAGCATATGGACGTACATGAAATAGTGTAGGCTAGATGGGCTTCAGGTTGGTATGACAGGTCAGCGCAACATCGAGGGCCGAAGGGCCTATGCTGTGCTGTGATGTTCTATGTTCTATGTTCAATCACTGGTACGCCTGGGAAACTAAACCAGAAATAAAGATGGCGTCTTGGATAGTGCAGGAAGTGCAATCACAGAAGCAAAGGTATGTATATTGTCCAATCAGAAATTATCTGAATCCTGAAAAGCAATGAACCAACTGAATTTGTTAATGTGAAGACAACAAGTCCTTGTTAATCCAGATGGGTTAATTGGTGTGAAAGGTTAGTACAAAAATAAATCAAGGAATGTTGAAACAAGTCAAATCCTGTCAACTGAATCAGGTCCCCATGATTTATTGAAAGGATTAATCAGTTAGAGACAAACGCCACGCACTGTGTGAAATGAAAAACAAGACAACAGCAATTAAACCGCTGAGGGGAGTGTTAATCAGACTCATGTTGTTGCTGTGTACATGTAAAGTGTCCTCAGTTCACAATTCAGGGAAACAAGAGTAGTTGCTTCCTGATTGGTGAAAAGTAATTAATAATTCTGTTAAGAGAAAAGCCAGTTGCATGGATTGTCCTGGACCCCCTTCATAATCAATGGAAGGAGCAGCCTTGTTTCAATGGTAGCAAATTCAGACTAGATATTCAGAGTATATAATCAGGGTAGATATTCACGGTAGATGTTCAGGGTAGATATTCAGAGTAGATGTTCAGGGTAGATATTCAGGGTAGATGTTCAGGGTAGATACTTAGAGTAGATAATTAGGGTAGATATTCAGAGTAGATATTCAGGGTAGATGTTCAGGGTAGATGTTCAGAGTAGTTGTTCAGGGTAAATGTTCAGGGTAAATATTCAGGGTAGATATTCAGGGTAGATATTCAACCCAAAGCTTTTCTTTGAGTGCACAGAATACCCCCAAATTTCCCTTCCTTCTGCCATATTGATTGTCGGAAAGTTTTCGATCCCATCAGCTGATATGGCATCTGGATGAAGCCGTGATTGTGCGAACACTCAAAACTAACCATCAGTGGTGGATATGTGAATGTGAATATTCAGAGTTTTAAAAAAATGTGATACACTGCATTGGTTAAAAGAAGAGGCAACTCTTCACCCACTGGCCTGCCATATTTCTGTAAATGTATCGAGTAAACACCGAATCTACAGTGTCTAGATTAAAGTGGTGCTGGAAAAACACAACAGGTCAGGCAGCATCCGAGGACCAGGAAAATCGACATTTCTGGCAAAAGTCCTTCATCAGGAATGGAGGCAGGCCTGCCATTCACGTTTTTTACTATCCAGTGACAAGGACTTTAATTTCCTATATTATAACTGTAGGCTTTAAAAGTGTCCATCCATTGTCTCTGAAGTGTTTTGAGATGTGAAAGCAAGCGCTATATGAATGCAGATCTTTGTTTTTTTTAATAGGGAGACTTTGGTTGAAAACCGTGTCGGATTTGGTTGTCTTGTCCTCCTAAGTTCTGTCAACACCTACTGCCACACAAATAATTGTCACATAGTCAAGGTACCAGTGGACACCTGTGGGATCAAATACAAATATGGCTCAATCTTTTTGGAGGAAACAGAGTGTAACGGGGCTTTTATCTTCACAAGATCTGAAGATTGAACTTACTGTACTAGGCAGAATCGTGTCTTACACTTCACATGCTTGCCTTCATAGAGTCATACAGGATGGAAACTGACCTTCCAGTCCCTGCCTCCATTATCTCAAGCTAAGGGAGTTAGAATGTCATGGTGAAGTTGTATAGGATGTTGGTGAGGCCTCTTCTGCAGTACTGTGTCCAGTTCTGTTATGGATGGATTTAATCAAGCTAGAGAGGATTCAGAAGGGATTTGCCAGGATGTGGTCAGGAATAGGGAGAGGCTGGATAGGCTGCAGCCTAGAAGGTTGAGGGGTGACCTTATTGAGGTTTATAAAATCATGAGGTGTATGGATCAGGTGAACAGCAGGTGTCCTTTTTCCAGGGGATTTCAAGGCAATGGGACATATTTGTAAAGGTGAGAGGAGAAAGATTTTTTAAAAATCCTGAGAGGCAAATTCCTTACTCAGAGAGTGGTTTGTGTGTGGAATGACCTCCAGAGGAAGTGGTGGATGTGGGTACAGTTACAATGTCTAAAAGACATTCAGGTAAGAAAGGTTTGGAGGGATATGGGCCAGGAGCAGACAGGTGGGATTAGTTTAGTCTGAGATTATGGATGGCATGGACTGGTTGGACTGGAGCATCTGTTTCCATGCCGTGTGACTCTCTGACACTATGACTCCAAGACTTGGTTAGCTTGATTGCTTGGTTGGTACATTAGAATCGAAATTCATGGCAAGAGGCTGGAGCAGGAGCTTCAAGGAAATAGTGAGTGGTAGGGGCTATCACTCAGGGTTGCAATCTGCTGTGAGAAAGGCTGAGAGATCGGGGTGAGACTTCAGCTTTCCTTCTAAATAACGGAGCTTGCTGTAATGGGGTTGGCAGTTTGCTCCTAATATTTTAAACCTTCCCAGCATTTGGGAGACGGTCAATAGTTGTGAGGGCAGAGATAAATTAACCCCCGAGTCTTTGAAGTTAGTTAACCATGCACAAACTATGGTGTTGAGAAGGAAACTTTCAGGAATTGTGACAGCACAAAAATGAAGGCATAATTTCAGAGACTGTCAGACCTTACTCGTGCACGACTGAGTACCCAATGTTAAACAATGGTCTGAGGGCAAGCTTGGGATACTTGAGCAAAATGAAAACTGCAGAACTTTCGGCTTTTAAAAATCCAAGATACTAGGTTGGATCCAGCACGGAATATGGGTAAGTAAAAGGATTATGGATTGAGGACAATGCACAATGCTTTTGGGGTGGCACGGTGGCTCAGTGATTAGCACTGCAACCTCACAGCACCAAGGTCCCAACTTCGATTCCAGCCTCAGGTGACTGTCTGTGTGGAGTTTGCACGTTCTCCCTGTGTCTGTGTGGGTTTTCTCTGGATGCTCTGGTTTCATCCCACAGTCCAAAGATATGCAGGTTATGTACATTGGCCATGCTAAATTGTCCCTAGTGTTAGGTGCATTAGGCAGAGGGAAATGAGTCTGGGTGGTTTATTCTTTGGAGGGTTGGTGTGGACTGGTTGGGCCAAAGGGCCTGTTTGCACACTGTAGGGAGTCTGATCTAAGTTAAAGATGCTGATGTTTGTCTTAATTTCATAACGTTAATTAATGCAAAGGAAAATATTATTTCATAGAATCATTGAATTCCGACAGTATGGAAACAGGCCCTTCAGCCCAACAAGTCCATACCGATCCTCCTAAGAGTATCCCACCCAACCCATTTCCCTACCCCTGACTAATGCACCTAACCTACACATTCTTGAACACAATGGGCAATTTAGTATGGCCAATTCACCTGACCTCCACATCTTTGGACTGTGGCAGAAAACTAGAACACCCGGAGGAAATCCACACAGACATGGGGAGAGTGTGCAAACTCCACACAGACAGTCTCCAAGGCTGGAATTGAACCCAGTATGCTGTCCACTGTACAAATGGAAATATTTTATTGTCCATTTTAGGAAGGTATCTCAGATGGAAAGAGCACATCAGCTGCAAGGAAACACTATGAGCTGTAGATTTTCAACAGATCAGGACCAATTAGTCAAAACTGCATGCTGTTTTCAGAATGGTGAGATAAGATTTCAATGCAGTACTCAATGCAAGGTGGTTAGAAAGGCCAGGGAATGACATCTCTGTCCTGGGTTTGCACAGAGTCTCAGCCAGAGCTTGTCTGCTCCACCCATTTCTTTTGTTTTTCACTTTTCTTTTTCTTTTGTGTGTCCTCCTACAAGGTGTCTCTCAGCAGATTGTGGTGGTCGCCCAGCCTGGCATAGTGGTCTCCTGGCCTGGAGTTGTGGTCTCCCGGCCTGACATAGTAGTCTCCTGGCCTGGAGTTGTGGTCTCCCGGCCTGGCATAGTGGTCTCCTGGCCTGGAGTTGTGGTCTCCCGGCCTGGCATAGTAGTCTCCCAGCCTGACATAGTGGTCCCCCGGCCTGACATAGTGGTCTCCCAGCCTGGTGCAGTGGTCTCTCAGCCTGACATAGTGGTTTCATGGCCTGGCATACTGATCTCCTGGCCTGGTGTAATGGTCTCTCGACCTGGCGTAGTGATCACCCGGCCTGGTGTAATGGTCTTTTGACTGGGTATAGTGATCTCCCAGCCCAGCGTGGTGGTCTCCTGGCCTGATGTAGTGGTCTCCCGGCCTGATGTAGTGGTCTCCCGGCCTGATGTAGTGGTCTCCCGGCCCGGTGTAATGGTCTCTCGACCTGGCATAGTGGTTTCCTGGCTCAGTGCCGTGATCTCCCAGCCCAGTGTGGTGGTCTCCCGGCCTGATGTGGTCTCCCTCCCTGATGTAGTGGTCTCCCGGCCTGGTGTAATGGTCTCTTGACCTGGCGTAGTGGTTTTCTGGCTCGGTGCAGTGATCTCCCGGCCCAGTGTGGCAGTCTCCTGGCCTGGCGTAGTGATTTCCTGGCCTGGTGTGGTGGTCTCCGACCTGGCTTAGTGATCTCCCGGCCTGGTGTGGCAATCTCCTAGTCTGATGTGGAGGTCTCTCAATGGCTCTAAGTGGAAGTCTTTTGTTGGCCCAGTGTGGTGATCTCCTGTCCTGATGTGGCCTCAGCATGGACTTCTAGCCTTGAGGTGATTCAAGCCTTGGTGTGGACTGGAGACAAGGTGCTTGTCTGGACTGGGTTGGAAGGACTGTTAATCTAATTGTTTTATTTCTCTGTTTTTCTAATTTATCCCTAGGATCTGTAATGCTTGATTTTATTTCTTCTTTCCTAAGAATCTGTACTGAAGAATTTCAACTTAGGTACCTTGTACCTAAGATGGCGCCGTAAATGGTGACATCCAAACATTTCACTGTCCTCATCTGAGTATATGTGACAATAAAGCCAATACAATATAGTTCAAGTAGGAAAAGATCAATGTTTCTCGATTGTACACCTAGCTTGCAAGAGTCTTATACCATAATGACTCTCAGTACAGCGAAGGGGGAGTGTCCCCGGAACAGTTAAAGTTTATGTGGATATGTGCTTTGGTTGGGCTGAGCAAAACAAGCAATCCCACAACAATGCTCACTAGTGTTTAGAATTAGAAAACTGAGGCTTTAGATAACAGAGGAGAACCGGATGACAGTATCAAATGATGCAAATATATATCCTCTGCATTCCATAACAATTACAGACTGTGGTTAAACTGCTACATCCCTGTTTAGAAGGTAGTTGATTGGTGTCTAAAATAACTAATATCATGTGACACTTCGTCAAGGCAACTTGAACATCATCTCTTTGACAAACACTGTTTTATTATCAACAGAATTAATTTGCCATATTAGATTAGATTCCTTATAGTGTAGAAACAGGCCCTTCAGCCCAACCAATCCACACTGACCCTCCAAAGAGTAACCCAACCAGAACCATTTCCCTCCTAACATTTGTGGGCAATTTAGCATGGCCAATTCACCTGACCTGCACGATACTTGCTTACTTTTTGAAAAAAGGGTTACTAAAGGATAAACTCTTGAGAATATCATGATTTCTCTACTTACTCTGAAATGGCTTGACACAAATAACACCAATCCCTGGACCAGGGATATGATGCCAACTGCTAGGGTTGTGCGTCACGGGGAATTGGGGTAAAAACCAAGGCGCCTGGTCTTATTTCTAATTTAATTATTCTTGCTTGGACATAAATTTGTGTGGATGACACTGAACAGAATTATTAACACAGTCAGACAGCCAGATGGCATTCACTTTTTAGACTTGGACATGAAGAAGCATTATTAGGCAAGGAGTTTTTAATGATGATGTACAAGATATTGTGTCGTGGAGGAAGGCAGAAAATGGAAAGGAAATAATGATTAGAGTCTGGAATTTAACAATCATGTGTTGGCAGCAATAATATATGTGATATCTACTGTTTTTTTAAAAAACAATCAGTTCATGAATATGCGGATTCTGGGATTCCTGACTTTAGCATCAGGATTTGTGATGAAGACCTAAATGACACAAGTTCAATTCCACTATTAAAGAACAGAGGCTTGTCAGGAAATGTAGGAGATCAAAGACCTTGTTCCATGTTGGTGCCATCTTCTTGGCTGTGCTATGAAAATAGGACATAGAACAGTACAGCACAGTACAGGCCCTTCAGCCCTTGACGCTGTGTTGACATTTTATCCTACTCTAAGATCAAACTAACCTACACACTCTTCATTTTACAATCATCCATATGGAGGCACTTAAATGTCCCTAATGTATTTGACTCTACTACCACTGCTAGCAGTGCATTTCACACACCCACCACTCTCTGTGTAAAGAACATACCTCTGACATCTCCCTTAAACCTTTCTCCAATCACCTTAAAATTATATCCCCTCGTGATAGCCATTTCCACCTTGGGAAATGTCTCTGACTACCTACTCTATGTGCCTCTCATCATCTTGTACACCTCTATCAGGTCATCTCTCATTCTTCTTCACTCCAATGAGAAAAGCCCTAGTTCTCTCAACCGTTCTTCATAAAACATGCCCTCCAGTCCAGGCAGCATCCTGGTAAATCTCCTCTGCACCTTCTCTAAATCTTCCCCATCCTTCCTATAATGAGGTGACCAGAACTGAACACAATATCGCAAGTGTGGTCTAACCAGGGCTTTACTCTTAAACTCAATCCCCCTGTTAATGAAAGCTAACACACCATATGCCTTTTAAACAACCCTATCAACTTGGGTGACACCTTTGAGGGATCTATGGACATAAACCCCAAGATCCCTCTGTTCCTCTACACTGCCAAGAATCCTGCCTTTAACCCTATATTCTGCACTCACATTCAACCTTCCAAAATGAATCACTTCACAGTTTTCCAGGTTGAACTCCATCTGCCACTTCTCAGCCCAACTCTGCATCTTGTCAATGTCCTGTTGCAACCTACAATAGCCCTCCTCACACAATCCACAACTCCACCAACCTTCGTGTCAATGACAAACTTACTAACCCAGCCTTCCACTTCCTAATCCAAGTAATTTATAAAAATCACAAAGAGTAGAGGTCCTCGAACAGATCCCTGTGGAACACCACTGGTCACTGAGCTTCAGGCTGAATACTTCCCATCCACCACCATCTCCTGTTGTCTAGGGACCAGCCAATTCTGTATCCAGACAGCCTAATTTCCCTGTATCCCATACCTCCTTACCTTCTAAATGAGCCTAACAAGGGAAACATTATCAAACGTCTTGCTAAAATCCATGTACACCACATCCACTGCCCTACCTTCATCAATGTGCTTTGTCACATCCTTAAAGAATTCAATAAGGCTTGTGAGGTATGACCCGCCCCTTACAAAGCTATGTTGACTCTCTGTAATCAAGCTATGCTTTTCCAAATAAGCATAAGCCCTGTCTCTCAGAATCCTCTCCAATCATTTGCCCAACACTGACGTAAGACTAACTGGTCTGTAATTCACAGGATTATCCCTATTCCCTTTCTTGAACAAGGAGGTGCTACTTGAAGGAGGCCAAGGATGTGACAAAAGAGGTCATTAGCAGCTGTGTGGTTTCACAACTCTCCTCACACCAACATACCCTGCAAGTACACCCATCCCTCTCTATCTACACACATCCTCACATCCCCATCTGTCTATCCACCACCAATACTCCATCCACATCCTCATGCAGTATCATGTCTCTTCCCCATAGTCTGTCCAAACAAATGCTCTTGATCCAGCTGTCAGTGGTAACCTTGTGATTGGGAACCTTCAGCATGCAAATAGTGCAGAATTCAGCAAAGTTATTGTCATTGAATGTCAAGAAGGGATAGTTACATTCACCCGCATTGGAGACAGTCACTGATTAAACTCATTCTTTTATTAACTCAAGAAAGCTTAGTTGAATTGGCTCCTTTATATTAAAAAAAAACATAATTTCAATTGCTGTGGAATAAAAGGTTAAGGGAAATAACTTTTCATTTTGAGTTAATCTTGTGACCAACTGAAGGGGTGTATGAAAAAAGAAGGGGAGCCACTTAATCTCTGTTCACTGCAATCTCTGTCACATAAGCAAACAGATTAGCAGCTGTGAGGTGTCAATATTAATGACATATTTCCTGTTATATCTTCATTGCCTTCCACTGTATGTATTCTCACTTTACCATGACCAATGACTTCCATGAAGTTCAAGAAACCCATGGACCCAGGAGTGATTTCGAAAAGCCACATCATCAATGAACAAGATGTCTTTCTCAAAGAGGGTTGTGTGTGTGTGTGTGTGTGTGTGTGTGTGTGTGTGTGTGTGTGTGTGTGTGTGTAGCCTGATAGTGGGAGTGAAACGTGGAAGTCGGTGGGTTGGAACTGATGCTCCCGCATTTTTCCAAATTTAATCCTGAAATCACACCCAAACCTTCCCTCTCAGATTCAAAATTCCAACCCTCACAACCCCCACAAAACACGGAACATTGAGATCATTACGTACAGTATCATCTGAAGTACCAGCTTGTGATAAACGAGCTGGAGCATACACCAAACTATCCATCTCCTCTCTGTGATTCTTTGCAGCTAACTTTGAGCAGCACGACGCCTTTCATCGTTCTCATGGTAGCATTAAGAAATTATAATAGCTTTAATGGGCACCTTTGCTTGTTTCTGAAGAATGTCTGGGGCAATGACTAAAATTATTAAATTAGGTATAGCAGGGCACAGTAGCAGGATTGTACTCTAATGGACAATTCAATTTGAATTTCAGAAACTGTGAGTATGAAACTCAGATGCTTTATGAATATCACCATAACCTTTAAAATTAATTATAATGTTGAATTCCCATGCTTTTTACTGTCAATATTTATAACGTATGTTGGACCTTTTTTGTTATGTAACAAAATCTAACCATTCAGATTTTTCATATGTGGCCTCACATCTAAAGGCTGTGGAAAAATGCCCTTGTCAGAAACTGATTTCTATTCTCCTTCATATTGCAGTTCTCCAGATCGTGAATGAAAATATTTCCCCTCATTAGTAGCTGTGATCAAAGAGCCTGACAGGAGCTGAGGAAATTATAAATCATGTTTGGCGCTGTCGTTCCAAAGATGTCATTTTTTAAAAGTTCCTGTGAGAATCACATCTGTGCTAAACCATGGGCTGACATTCTTGTGCCATGTGATAGCTGTGAGTTAAAGGTTCTTGTGGCATCTCCATTGTAGTTTTAGAAGGCTATTCCTTCACTGGGAAATGGTGGCATTGTGGTAATGCCATGAATGAATGAATGATTTTATTGTCAAATATATCTAGGAAGATACAGTGAAAAATGTTTTGTCACCACATTTTGAGTTACAAAAAGAATAAAAAGAAATTACTCAAATAGAGTTCATCTTCTGTTCAAATTGCGCCCTCAAACACAGCTCCAGGGCTTCTACAAGGTGTTCTGGGCCTCAAGATGTCCGACTCCGGGTACTGCAACATTGATGCCAATGTCCCAGGAGATTATGGTTCCACTGCTACCAAAGCTGCCTCACTGCTGCTGCCAGGAATCACCACTCTGGGCCTACCACAGCTTGAAGTCCTTGCCTCAGGCACCACAACTGCCAAGAGTCCAGGCTCCGGGCCTATCGCAGCCAGGAGAACCCCTCCAGGCACCGCCACCACTACAGCAGCTGATGCCCCACCGCTGCTGCCAAAAGTCCTGGCTCCAGACCTAACGCAGCCAGGAGTCCCCACTCTGTGCATCACCAATGGACTAGTGCTCTGGGGATGTAGATTCAAATCCCACTGTAATGCAACTGTTCATTCACTGGACCGACATTGTAGTAGTATACATCATTATAAAGAAAGAGAAGGAAAGTTGTGATTAGGCCTTCATACCCAGAATTTAATTTCTGTGTTGGTGGGAAGAAAATGAGTGCCCCCAATGCTAACCCAGCATTATGTTCCCTTCCCACCACTTTCTCTACTCTTTCTCAGGAAGAAAGACCCTGCTCTTTGTTCAGCACCAGAATGGATGCATTTTTAAAAATAAATTATAATTTAAACATTGCCAGAAATGAATTCCATTTAAGAGAAAATTGTTTCTTTTTAAAGACAAGCTTAGTTTGGCTTTGTTTGAGATACACCGCGCCTTCAATTCAAGGATTCACAAATGCAAATGGAAGATGATAATATTTTATGTTGAAAATCGTTTCTCATTCTAGTAAAAGTGAGAGAATGGTGTGTGCTTGCTTCTGTGATTTGGGACTGGGTGTCCCTTATGGTATAGGGCTAAAGTGTTGGTTGGGGGGTGTACAAGTTATGTGATGGGGGTCACATGTCAGTGTGCTACTTGTCACCAGATTTCACTGACCACAATCTCAAATCATTTGTCATATTTTACATCCAATCACTGCCTGGTCAACCAATATTTCTTCCTATTTGCAATATTCTCAGAATGAATAAATGAATATAATCAACAAAAAGCATATAAAATGTGTTTTAAGGCATTTGTACTTTTCCAGGAATTCCTCAGAACTGCTTATAGCAGCATCCAGCAGGCTTGTGTTTATTGCTTGGAGACTCCTGGGAGTTCCTGGAGGCTCTGCGATCCTATTGGGTGTATGGTTGGAGTGTGGGCCTTTGTGGGGGAAAGTGTGTGTGCTGTGGAATGGCAGTGTCTCATATGCCGTGACATGCTGTGTGCTGTGTGGATGTGAACAAGGGTGTGAGTAAATGGTCACTATAACTTTGTTGTTATATAACCAGTTATCCATTGAACTGGAAAAGGAAATAATTGGGAATGCAAAATGGGCTGTTAATTTAACTATTGCCCAAAACCATTTATTCCCAACTACCTTTCACCTCTGGGAACTAGGCTTCAGTATATTCCAAACCTATGAATGTCAGTCTTTTGTTGTTTCCATCATGACTGAAAGCACAGGGTACAAATCAAAGGGGCTCCAAATGTCGCAGTATGGGGGCAGTGGTCAGACTCCAGTTGGAGTATCGTGTGACATTCTGACTAACTAATCACAGGAAGGATATTATTTCCCTCGAGTATGCAGAGACAATCCACAAAGATGATTCTGAGTATCAGAACTCTTAAGTTATGAGGCAAGTTAAGGAAGCTGAACTTGTTTTCTTTAGAAACAAGAAATTTCAAACTGATGTAACTGAAATGTTCACAGTACTATGGGGAATTGAGAAACTAGGCCCAGACAATAAATTGTTGTAACGATGTGGAAGAGTTCAAGTGCTGGGCTGACAAGTTTAAAAACAAGAAGGTTGAAATTTCTCTTTCATGTTCACGAGTCCAGATTCTTTGTGCATTTGAAGGAATTGCTCACACTGCCGAGCACAAGTTCAAAATCTTTACTCCTGAATATTCATGTGCATGAAGAAGAGTCTAGTGGAAAACCCTGGTGAGTTCTGAAAGAGGTTACCTGGAAACAGCCTTGAGGTGTCAGTAAAAAGCAATAATTACATATCCTTCAGGAAAGAGGAGAATTGAGGTGATTTATGGAAGAGGGATATGCATATTAGGCTTTCTCTTGCTCCAAAATATTCTTATTGTTTAAACTTTATGAAACAGTGTGAGAGGAGCACCAGCACTGCAGTCACACAGCAGAGGCTAAAAACAGTGCACAGTAGTTCTGTTTTTGATTGTAAACTGGCCTCACACTCTTGTGTGCAGTTTTACAAAGACTTCAATTATCAACTTCACGATGCAATTTCCTGACATAGAGCTGGCTAAGCTGCAAACTTTGACTTTTGACCCATGTGACTTTGGCAAGCAGTCTGAGCATCTCTCCCCTCACTTGTCATGACCCTCTTGATGTACACAGAGAGAAGTAAAAAACTGAACCAGGGAGATAATTTGCTAAGTGAAGGTACTCAAAATTGAGGCACTTCTCTTACTGTGAAATTGCCTTTTATCTGTGTGTCACTCTGTATTTTCTCCACTATAAAATGCACTATATAAGCCTGGTAAAGTTTATTACACTCATTATCTGCTGAACAGACATTGATTTGTGTTTGTGTAATATCTACAAGTGACATATAAAATGAATATCTTTGTGAGTAATTCATAGACATCCACTTCGTGTTTTTATTTCCTCTTTTTTCTGAATGTAATTATAAAATGTTTACCCTTTCCAATAAAAGTAGTCTCTTGGCAAATTCCTGCTTCAAAGCATTTGTCTCAAGCCTATAAAATTTAAATATGAAGGCCATTTAGCAAGCCTGCTCTGCCATTTGATAAGATCATGGTTGATTTGATTGTGGTTTAACTCCATTCTTCTGTCTGCCTCCATAACCTTTGACCTCTCTGGTCTATGACAGAAAACTATCCAATTCCGCCTTAACTAAATTCAGTGACCAATCCTCCAGCTTCAATCTGGGAAGGAGAATTCTATGGACTAACCAAAATAAAAGTATGCCTCGCATTCCTAACTTGAAATTTTTAAATAGTGCCTCCAAGTTTCAGGGGTTTCCAGTAGACAAACAGCAAAGAGGAATGACCCCCAGGAGTATGGAACATGGGTAGTTCACTTAGTGAAGTGAAATCCAGCGTATAGTATTTCTGAGCTCAGTCGAACCTGATCTTAGGCTCACAGATGTAAAAATGCTGTTGCATCATCCACGTTTCATCAAATAGATGAAGTGGCCTCAGCACACAGGCCTCATTTACCAGTAGCTGCTTCCACGCAGTCCCATCGTTGTACAAACAGGCCCTTCTCACCAGATGAAAAGCAGGGCTTCAAAGAACTGCTTGTATATAACAAGGGCAGGCCCTCTGGGACCAATGTACATTCTGCAGCAATTTTCAATACACACTTTGAAAGGTTACCCAGTTTTGCAACATTTCACTGAAATGTGTTTTGAAGGAGATGGCATTATGACTGAGTGCAGAAACTGATTTGTAGAGTGAAGCACAGAAATATTTGTGATTAGGTATTTCTGAAAAGGTAAAATATGTATTTTTTTGGCTGGCAAGAAAGTAGTCATGTCTGTGAAGTATAAGCCAAACAGTATAGTCTTTCTTAGTTCAATTACATTCTACAGCCAGACTCTAATTGAAAATGAGGATAAATATGCATATAATTTGCACAAACTCCATTTTCCATTAGGCATTCTGCACAGTACTCCAAACTTTTCAACAGTGTAATGTCCTGGTTTCTATCAGATTTTTACAGAAATCAGTTTGTGTTTCAAGCTGTATGTACTAATGTAGCACTCTAAGAATTATTTGAGGCAAATTATAATCCATCTTAATTTGGTAAACCACGTCATTAAGATGGCAGAGGATTAGCATGGATTTGATTGGGCCCAGCATGGGTTCAAGTGGATTGCTTAGTCTCGAGTGGGCCCACCATAACTCTAGTGGGCCCAACATGGACTCGAGTGGACCCAGTGAGGACTGGAGTGGGTCCAGTGTGGATTC
Organism: Hemiscyllium ocellatum; assembly: GCF_020745735.1. Classification (NCBI taxonomy): domain Eukaryota; kingdom Metazoa; phylum Chordata; class Chondrichthyes; order Orectolobiformes; family Hemiscylliidae; genus Hemiscyllium; species Hemiscyllium ocellatum. Next base: position 19,391,418 of record NC_083432.1, on the reverse strand, counting down.
GAGTGGGCCCAGCATGGATTCCCATGGGCACAACGTGGATTCCCGTGGGCCCTGCATGGATTCCAGTGGACCCAGCATGTACTGAGTGGGCCCAGCATGGATTTGAGTGGACACAGCTTGTATTCGAGTGGGCCCAATATGGGTTTGAGTGGGCCCAGCTTGAATTCAAGTGGCCCCAGCATGGATTCAATTGCTCCCAGTGTAGATTCAGGTGAGCCCAGCGTGGATTTGAGTGGGCCCAGTGCGGAACCACTGGTGGTGGTGAGTGAGCTCTTACATACTTTTCTAGGGTGAGTACAAGACCTGCCATTGGAATCAGTGGCTGCTACACCAACAGAAGCCGCACGTGGGCGAGGAAGTCACTGTGGCAAAAGATGGCGTCTTCGTTGTTGGTTGGGTCCAGCACTGGCAGCAGCAAAAGGACATAAATGAAGTGCACCCAATGGCAAGAGATGTATTAGGTTAGATTCTCTACAGTGTGGAAACAGGCCCTTCAGCCCACACCACCCCTCCAAAGAGCAAACCTATTCCCCTACCTAATCCACCTAACACAACAGACAATTTAGCATGGCCAATTCACCTAACCTGACACCTTTGGACTGTGGGAGGGAACTGGAGCACACCTCCTCTGAAAGACAGAGGGCAAATGTGCAAACTCCACACAGTTGCCTGAGGTGAGAATTGAACCCAGGTCCCTGGTGCTGTGAAGCAGCAGTGCTAACCACTGAGCCACCATGCTGCCTTGCTGTCACTCTGATATTGGTGATCCTGGTGTAGATGGCTGTGGAGGATGGATGGTAACGCAGTCATCGTTGATGATGAGAAGATTCAGGACTAATGGACTCTCTTTAAGCTCGATTTTTCTGCTTTTTTGTTCTTTTTCTTAAAGCTATTCAAAATGGCGCCAGATCATGGCAACAGTGGAAAAGCTTTTCATTGTACTTTACTGGTTTTCTCACTGTAAACTACATGCGACAATAAAACCATCCTTCAAAAACCACTGGAATCTGCTTTTTTAAGGACATTGTTAAATTGCTCATTTAGTAAAATACAAATGACCCTTGGTAGAGTCTGTTTAGTATGTAGCACTGGTTTAAAGCACAGGGTTACATTGGGAACAATGACTGTCCATTTATAAAGTGATCGAAAAACACACTTATTACCTTATTTATAATTTCAGAACCTCCATTACATATCATTGTTGGAGATATTTATGACATGTAAGATTTCCAATCCTTGCTGAGAATTATGAAGACATTCAATTAAATAGTTTTTCTTATGCATGTAGCACTCTTCCAATATCTGTTTTCCTGAAAACTCCTTGCATACTGATAACCGTTGTTGTGGTTCTGCTCGCCGAGCTGGACGTTTTTGCTGCAAACGTTTCGTTCCCTAGCCAGGGAACGAAACGTTTGCAGCAAAAACTTCCAGCTCGGCGAGCAGAACCACAACAACGGATACCCGAGCTACAAATCTTCAACCAGACTTTAAATACTGATAACCATCTACCTCTAAGTGATCCTCCTTTCCATGTGAAACCAGATAGTATTGAGATCAATGTGAGGTCTTGCCACCAACTGTGACCCCAGTTCCCATCTGACACACATGCACTCGAATCTTTCCCAGCCAGTTCAACGATCAGCAGCTGAGCCTGACTGAGAGTTGTTCCTCTTGCCTGGGAATGCTGAGGCCCATGTTTAATGACAGGTACACTATGTCTAATTCAAAGCGCTAACCACCTCACCGTACCTCAGCACAGATGGGGGAAGTGAACCTTGGAGCAAACCGACGTCCCGCATCACACTTTATTTTTACCTGCTGAGCCTGTAGTGATTCAGCTAACATCCAGTTCTGTTTTATTGTTTTGTAGATGCCTCTTTACAATGTACTAAAAGCTGTCATTAACATCTGTGGGCAAACTATTAAATGTCTTGCCAGTATTTCAACCTGCAAGCTCTTCGGGGCTAAAATACAACGCATGTTCTGATAGATCTTTTTCAGAATGATGATTAAGACATGCCTCAGCAAGAAAGTAGGCAAGAAGTGGACTACTTTAATGGTAACATGTCTCCTGACCCAGCAATGTCTTGCATTTTAAATTCTCCTCCTTGTGTTTAAATCCCTCCATGAATCCAGCACTGCTTATCTCTATAATGTCCAACCTTTGAGATCTCTGTGATCCTCCAAACCTAGATTCTTTGCCTTTTCAATTTTCATTGCCTCACAATATTGGCTGCACTTTCAGCTTTTTTTTTCGAATGTATTCATGGATCGTGGACATAGCCACCTGGACCAGCTTTACTGCCCATTCTTGATGCCCTTGAGAAGGTGATGGTGGTGTGCTGCAGTTCATGTGTCCTAGGTTGTCCCAAAATGCCATAAGGGAGAGAGGTAGTTCTTTATTTCTATGATTTGACTGCACTGCCTGGGAGGAGAGTGGAGACTACTGCCTGGAGAACTCAACACTGAGTCATCCAATTTCAAATAACCTCCCTTCCCCATCCCATGACTCCCATCCCAGCCTCTCCCCCTCCCTTCCACTGCTCCCTGCCACCAACCAGATTCATTCCTCCCATTGACCAACCAGGTCGTACCCTCTACCTGTCTTCACCTATCCCCAGCACCAACTTGCCTCCACCTCCCCCTTTATCTGCAGCTCCCTCACACCCACACCCACTCCTGAAGAAGGATTACACTGAAATGTCAACTTCTGCACCTCTGATGCAGCCTGGCTTGCTGTGTTCTTCCATCCTCCTGCCTATCTACTTGGGAGAGGAGTTGAGGCAGGAAATCTCACAACCTTTAAAGAGTACTTGGATAAGCACTTGAAGTGTCAGAACATTGAAAGCTATGTACCAAGTACTGGAAAGTGATTACTTTTTTGGCAGACTCAATGGAACTGTTCTGCGCTGTATAACTCTATGATTCCATTCTCGATTCACTTGAAATGATCCAGGATTTTGACCTAGGCACTGAAGGAATGCCAATGTATTTCCAAATCATGAAAGTGAATGGCTTGGAGGGGAGCTTGCAATGCTGGTACTGTTCCCAAGTGTCTACTGCATTGTCCTTCAGGATAGCAATGGCCGTGGGTTTGAAAAGTGTTGTCTAAGGAGCCTTGGTTAATTTCTGTGGTACTTCTTGTCGATAGTGCAGACTGCTTCGACTGAGCACTGGGCTAGTGGAGGAACAGAACACTTGTGGATGTGGTGCCAATAAAGAATAGTAGATACTGTCAAGCTTCTTGAGTGTTGTAAAGTTGCACTCATCCTGGCATGTGTGGAATGCCATCACAATCCTGATTGGCTCCTTGTAGATGACGGACATGCTTTGGGGATTTAGGAGGTGAGTAAGCCAAACAGGATTCCTAGCCTCTGACCTGCTCTTACAGCCATAATACTGTTTAACTTTAACTTAGCTTCTGGTCAATGGTAACTCCCAGGATGTTGCCATTGGGGGATTCGGTGATGGAATGCTGCTAAATGTCAAGAGGCAATGGTTAGATTCTCTCTTATTGGAGTTGGTCAATTCCAGGTTTGGCTGTATTTGGACATGAACTGCATCACAGTGTCTGAGGAACTGCAAATGGTGCTAAACATTGTGCAGTTGTCAGCAAACATCACCACTTTTGATTAAGATGACAAAAGGACGGTCATTAATGAAGCAAGTAAAGGCGGTAGAGGCAAGGACAGTACCCTATGAAATTTCTTCCAAACCCACAGCCACTTCCATCTAGAAGGAAAAGGGCAGCAAATATATGGGAGCATCATCATAGTCAAGTTCCTCTCCAAACTACTCACCATCCTGACTTGGAAATATATCACTGTTCCTTAACAGTTGCTAAGTCAAAATCCTGGAATTCCTTCTCTAATGGCATTGTGGTTCAACCCACAGTAGGTGGACTGCAGTGGTTCAAGAAGGCAGCTCACCACCACCTTCTCAAGGGGTAACTAGGGACGGGCAATAAAAATGCTGGCCCAGCCAGTAACACCCACATGTCACAAATGAATAAATAAAGAAATGAATTCCTGCAGAGATATCTTGGAGCTGAGGTGACTGACCTCCAACAACGACAACCATCTTCTTTTATATAGAGGAACTTCAATTATCGGACATTCGATTATCCGAATATCGGATTATCCGGCAAAATTGCCAGGTCCCGATGCTTGGTTAGACTATGTTATCCAGCATTTGATTATCTGGAATTCAATTCATCGAATGAAGTAATTCTTGTCCGTGTCCTTCAGATAATCAAAGTTCCTCTCTACTAAGTTTGACAGCAGAGTGTTTTCCCACTGAATCCTACTGATTCTTGTTTTGCTAGGGGCACCTTGATCCTACATTTGGTCAAATGTGGCGTTGATATCAAGTGCAGTCACTTTCAGCCCACGTCTAGAATTCAGCTGTTTTGTCCAAATTTGAACCAAAGCTGTAGTGAGGTCAGGAGCTCAGTGGTCCTGGCAGAACTCAAACAGTGAGCAGATTGTTGCTAAGCATGTGCTGCTTTATAATACTGCTGATGATATCTTCCATCAGCTTACCGCTGAAAGTAGACTGATGGAGTAGTAATTGGCTGGATTGGATTTGTCTTGCTTTTATGTACAGGTCATACCTGGGCTACCTTCCACATTATCAGAGAAATTCGAGTCTTGGAGCTGTACTGGAACAGCGTGGTTAGAGGCAGGGGGCATTCTGAAACACAAGTCTTCAGTACTATTTCCAGGATGTTGTCAGGACCCAAAACCTTTTCAATACCCAGTGCCTTCAGCTAATTCCTGACATCACAAGAAGTAAATCAGATTGGTGAGGACTGGCACCTGTGATGATTCTATGATTTCACTCTGTGATTCACTTGAAATGTTTGGGTGGTGAGGACGCTGGATTGTTCACTTGGCATTTCTGGGTGAAGATTGGAACAAATGTTTCAATCTTATCTTTTGCACTGATATGCTGGGCTCTCCCATCATTAAGAATGGAGATATTTGTGGAAATCCTCCATTGGTGAGTTGTTCTGTTGTCCAGCCCCAGCCATAATTGGATCTGGAGGAACCAGAGAGCTTGGATCTGATCCATTGTTTGTGGGATCACTTAGCTCTGTCATCATTTGTTGCTTATGTTGTTTGACACACAAATAGTTGTGTTTTGTAATTTCACTGGATTAACACCCAATTTTTAGCTATGCCTGGTGCTGTTCCTGGTGTGCTCTCCTTCATTGTCCATTGAGCCAATTGTTGATCTCCTAGTTTGATGGCAATGGTAAAGTGAAGGAGATGGGCCATGGGGTTGCAGATTGTGTTACTACTGATGATACAGAGGACCTCATGGGGCTGTCCAGATTTGTTTTGCTAGATCTGTTCAAAATCTATCCTATTTAACACTGTGATAGTGGATATTCTCTTTGTGAAGACAAATTCTCAAAGAACTGTGCCATGGTCACTCTTATAGTTACGTGGAGAGATGCAACTGCAGCCAGTAAAATGGTGACGATGAGGTCAAGTATGTTTTTTCCCTGTTGTTGGTTCCCTCACCACCTGCTGCAAACCCAGTCTAGCAGCTATGTCCTTTATGCTGCTACTGAACCATTCTTGGTGATAGACAATGAAGTCGCCCACTCGGAGTGCATTCGACACTCATGTCAATCTCCAACCTCATTGTTTCCTCAAAGTGCTGTTCAACATGGAGAAACACCGATTCATGACCCAAGGAGGGCAGTACGTGATAATCAGCAGAAGGTGTCCATGCCCATGTTTAGCCAAACACTATGAAAGTTCATTGGGCCCGGAGTTGATGTCCAGAATGGCCAGGGTAACTCTGTCCCGAATTTGTACCATTCTGCCGCCACCTCTGCTAGGTCTGACTGGCAATAGTACAGAACATATGCAAGGATGGTGATTGTGTTGTTTGGGACTTTGTATGTAAAGTCTGCTGCCAAGAGTATGACTATGTCAGGATTGATGTGGCTGTGTGACAGATCTCCCAACATAGTTACCAGATGTCAACGTCAAACACATTTCTGTGTCTCTAGAATCACATGTAAGCCAGACCTGGTAAGGACAGTAGATTTCCTTCCCTGAAGGGCATGGGTAAATCAGACGAGTTTTGGCTTTATTGAATTCAAATTCCATGATTGGCTACATTATGCTTACCTGGGTTTCTGGTTTACACTGGATTACTTGTCGACTAACCATATCACAAACCATCACCTCGCCATATTGTTCTGAAATTTCCAGGAGAAAGTGAGGACGGCAGATTCTGGAGATCAGAGTTGAGAGTGTGTTGCTGGAAAAGCACAGCAGGTCAGGCAGCATCCGAGGAGCAGGAGAATCAACTCTTTGAGCATTAGCCCTTCATCAGATTCCTCATTTCCCCTCTCCCCACATTATCCTGGTCACAAGCCTCCAACTCAGCACTGCCCCTGGACCATCCATCACTCCACACTCTGACCTATCACCTTCTCCATCACCTTCATTGACCTATCGCTTTCTCAACTCCCTTCCTCCCAACCCCACCCCCCTCCAATTTATCTTTCAGCCCTGGCCCACAAGCCTCATTCTTGATGAAGAGCTTATGCCTGAAATGTCGGTTCTCGTGCTCCTCTGATGCTGCCTGATCTGCAGTGCTTTTCCAGCGCTACACTTTGATCTGAAATTTTCCGAAACCATCCTTGTACCCCAACCCCAGCTCCTTTAACTCAAGCCTTTGACCACCTTCTGGACCCCTTACTGAATTATTTGTATCATCGATAGTCACAGGTGAGGTGCCGGAAGACTGGAGGTTGGTTAACATGGTGCCACTGTTTAAGAAGGTGGTAAGGAGAAGCCAGGGAACTATTGACCAGTGAGCCTGACATCAGTGGTGGGCAAGATGTTGGAGGGAATCCTCAGGGAAAGGACGTACATGTACTTGGAAAGGCAATGACAGTTTAGGGATAGTCTACATGGCTTTGTGGGAAACCATGTCTCACAAACTTGATTGAGTTTTTTGAAAAAGTAATAGAGAGAATTGATGAGGGCAGAGCAGTAGACATGATCTATATGGACTTCAGCAAGGCGATCTATAAGGTTCCCCATGGGATATTGTTTAGCAAGGTTAGATCTCATGGAATACAAGGAGAACTAGCCATTTGGATACAGAACTGGCTCAAAGACAGAGGGTGGTGGTAGAGGGTTGTTTTTCAGACTGGAGGCCTGTGACCAGTGGAGTGCCACAAGGATCGGTGCTAGGTCCACTACTTTTTGTCATTTATATAAATGACTTGGATGAGAATTAGAGGTACAGTTAGTAAGTTTGCAGATGACACCACAACTGGAGGTGTAGTGGACAGTGAAGAAGGTTCCCTCTGATTACAATATGATCCTGATCAGATGGGCCAATGGGCTGAGAAGTGGCAGATGGAGTTTAATTAGGCAAATGAGGTTCTGAATTTTGGGAAAGTAAATCTTAGCAGGACTTAAACGTTTAATGGTAAGACTTAGGGAGTGTTGCTGAACAAAGAGACCTTGAAGTGCAAGTTCATAGCTCCTTGAAAGTGGAGTCACAGGTAGATAGGATAGTGAAGAAGGCATTTGGTATGCTTTCCTTTATTGGTCAGAGTATTGAGTACAGGAGTTGGGAGGTCATGTTGTGGCTCTACAGGACATTGGTTAGCCACTGTTGGAATATTGCATGCAATTCTGGTCACCTTCCCATTGGAAAGATATTGTGAAACTTGAAAGGGTTCAGAAAAGACTTACAAAGATGTTGCTAGGGTTGGAGGATTTGAGTTATAGGGATAGGTTGAGTAGGCTGGGATTGTTTTCCCTGGAGCGTCGGAGGCTGAGGAGTGACCTTATAGAGGTTTATAAATCATGAAGGTCATGGATAGGATAGACAAAGTCCCTTCCCTGAGGTGAGGGAGCCCAGACCTAAAGGGCACAGGTTTAGGGTGAGAGGGGAAAGATATAAAAGAGACCTGAGGGGCAACTTTTTCGCACGGAGGGTGGTATGTGTAGGAAGTGGTGGAGGCTGGTACAATTGCAATATTTGAAAGGGGTCTGGATGGGTATAAAAATAGGAAGGGTTTGGAGGAATATGGGCCAAGTGCTGGCAGGTGGGAAGAGATTGGGTTGGGATATCTGGTCAGCATGGACAAGTTGGACTGAAGGGTATGTTTCCATGCTGTACATCTCTATGACACTATGACCTGTCCTGACATTGCAATAGATTTGAGAATTTGGAACGGTTTCCCTTGGAGAGGAGAAGGCTGAAAGGTGATTTGACGGAGGCATTCAAAATCATGAAGGGTCTAGATAGGGTAAGGAAGAAGGGAAGGTCAAGAATATGAGGGCACAGATTTACAGACATTGGAAAAGAAAGGACAGAGATATGGGACGATCCTCCTTATCGTGCAGTAAGTTTTGGGATATGGCATAAGATCATTTTGGAGGCAGGTTCAATTAAAACATTCAAAAGGGAATTAGACAGTAGTCTGAAAAAGAGGAATCTTCAGGATTATGGGGAGAAGGTGGGGTAATGGTATTAAGTGGATTCACACAGACAGCCAATTCAGACAAGCTGGGTCCAAACGCCTCCTGAGCAATAAGAATTTTATGATTTTGTAAGTTGTCTCCCTTTCAAATATTTACTTGATAACTGACCAGTGAAGTACTTTTGTACATTTTACCATATTAACGGCACGATATAAATGCAAGTTGGAATATGTGTCATGTCTATCAGCAGAAAAGTAGTTCTACAATCAGCAGATCACTATGCTTTGCATGGAGCATTGACCAGAAGCTCAAAGTACCAGAGCAAAACTCACTGCAGAGGTCAGAGGACCAGAAGACATATTAGATCTTCTGAGTTTGCCACAGGAGGTGAGATATGGTAAAATAATCATCACCTGCAGGAAACAAGGCAAAAAAGTTTATCTCATCATCAGCAAAACTTAATTGCTCAATAATAGAGAAATTAGCAATACCTGTTCCAGAATTGATATTGGATCAAGATTGCATGGAAGTTTGACATCATTGGTAATTACGTTAGTTATTAAATTAATGACCAAGTCACCTGTTACTTGTTACTTTTAAGATTCATATTCATGATGTATACAATGTTTCAGTGAAGGTTAATGATTCATGCAATGCTAAGTGATGCTGAATTGTATAAAGAACAATAATTGACTTAAGAAGGCGTGAAGCTGGATTGATTTGTTGAACATACAAACATGTGAACAAGGAGCAGGAGTCGGCCATTCGATCCCTTGAGTTTGCTCCATCCTTTAGTAAGTTCATGGCTGATCAAATCCACATTTCTGCCTACTTTTGTAAACCTTTTGCCCCTTTTGCTGACGAAGAATCTATCTACCTCTGCCTTAAAAATATTCAAAGATTGCTTCCCCCACTCTCTCAGGGAGGGAGTTCCAAAGACAAATAACTTCTGAGCGAAAATAAAATCAATGTACTTCTGCTTTAAAAGGATAATGCCTTATATTTAATCAGCGACCCCTAAATTCTCCCACAAGATTAAATGTCATCTCGCTGTCAAGACCTTCTGGTACTTTATAGTTTCAATCAAGTTGCCTCTTCCTCTTCTGAACTCTAGCTTATACAAGCCAAGTTTGTCCAATTTTGCTTTGTAAGACAACTTGCCAGCTCCAGGTATTAGTCTGGTAAACCTTTCCTGAATTTGTTCCAACACATTTCCATCCTTGCTTAAATAAAGTGATCAATATTGTGCACAGTATTCCAGAAATGGTTATACCAGTGCTCTGTTTCTAACTGAAGCATAACCTCGCGACTTCTATGCTGCTTTGAAACAGCTGACATCTTAGATTCCTACAACAGCACCATCTAACGTACCAGCTGATTTATTATTTGTGTTGAAATATGTGTACCATATACAGTGTCATGAAACCAGTGAATCAGTTAGTAGTGGTTTCTTTTGTTTCACATTAAAGTGTTTCTTGTTTGAAAACCCGACCTTTGACTTCTCCTTAATGATAAAAAGAACAATGAAAGGTAACATTGCAAAATTCTAATTGAGAGGGTTCAAATATCACACTGTAACAGGAAAGCTTAAATGGTTCACAACTGTAATGTGAACCCTGAGATCCAATTACAGGCTTGCTGTCATTCCTTGTATCTGCTGTTATTTATAATGAACACACTGTTTCAATCTTTGAGCGATTTAATCTGATTTGGCCTATTTCTGCCAGCAGCAACCAGCATAGTGGATGGTGATGAACAGACTGCTCAATGAAAATGCTCACATTAGACATTCAACAACTGTGACATTCTTTTTGCAAATTTATGTAGAAACAGTCACTGAGTTGATGCTGGAGCTGGTACAGAGACTTCCAAGCTAGTTTCAGCTCCTAATTTCCTCTTTCTTTTGATGGAATCCACTCATTGAAATATAGTTTTACGTGCACTAGCAGTTCTTTCAGGCACTTCACTCAAGTGCTTCCAATTAAACGTGTTGGACTATAACCTGGTGTTGTGTGATTTTTAACTTTGTACACCCCAATCCAACACCGGCATCTCTAAATCATTCACCCAAATGGTTATTCCTGCAGGATATTTGCTTAAGTGGAGCATTAACTAGCCTAACCCCAGCCCCACTCAGCATACAAACAGACACAGTTCTATTTGGAGTCACTGATTATTTGACAGAGAATTCTCCCGCCAAGGTGAGGGATGCCTCAGTCCAACTCCAATCAATTCAATCATCACAGACTGCAAATGAGATCCAGTCCCTTCAGATCAGCATTGCTGAGGGTTGTACCTTTATGGCTGTATATCCCCAATGGATTTAAGCCGGTCTTTATAGTATTTAACTGCTTAGATGCCAAAGCATCACCTCACCACATCCTGCACTCTCCCATCTGCAGGACCCTTGGTCTTTAATTCACTTTGAAGATCTAATGCTACCTACATTCATGATGACACCGAATGAAGATCCACTTTCTTTGACACTGTCTCAGTTTGTAAATGTGGCAAGTTTTAACAGCTTATTGATCCAGTTTCCAGTGGACACTTCATTTTCAAATGAACTTCAAAATGTGCGTCCACCTGTTAGACCAACCTGTTATAATAATTGATCAACAACAAGGAAAGAATTAAATAATCTATTTGAAAAATTATTCCTGTACTACTGGTGCCATTCATCTTGTTAAGACTCAAGATTGGAGGAGTTTCAAATCAAACAATTTGTTGTGAATGACAAGTGGTCAAAGGTTACATTTATGACTCAGTATAAAAACCAACTGGTGGATCATTGAAACTGTTGGCAGTTTCTATTAGTTGGGGTGAGTGAGGTGTCAGTGGCCTCAGTAATCAGTGCACACATTCTGAGAATTTAAAATGGTTCACTTCACCCACTAACTGGGTCTTAGCGAGTCTCGTGGGTTTATCTGCTCCACCAACACTAAGGAAAAGAGTAAAAGAATGACTTCTATTTAGCTCCTTTCGTGATCGCAGAATATCCCTAAACATCCTACAGAAAATTAAATGTTTTTTGAAGTGGAGTGTCTGTTGTAGGAAATGGGGCATCCAATTTGCATACGGCAAGCCTCTCCCCCCCAAACAACAATAAGGTAATTACAGACTATTTTGGTTGCCCGTCTATGGGAAGTATGCTGTTAAATTTGAGTGGTGCAGAACAGGATGCTGCCAGGACTGGAAGGTTTGAGTTATAGGGAGAGACTGAATAGACTGGAGTTTTTCCCTCATGAATTGGAGACTGAGAGGTGAACTAATAGAGGTTTATAACATCATGAAGGGCATGGATAGGGTGAATAGTCCATTTCCTTTTTCTATGGTGGGGAGTCCAGAGCTAGACAGGATAAGTTTAAGGTGAGAGGGGAAAATTTTAAAAAGCACCTGAGGGGCAACTTTTTCACCCAGAGGGTGGTGCATGTATGGAACATGCTGCCAGAGGAAGTGGTGGAGACTGGTACAATTACAATATTTAAAAGGCATCTGGATGGGTATATGAATGGGAAGGATTTAAAGGGATGTGGAACATATGCTGGCAAATGGGACTAGGTCAGATTGTGATGTCTCATCGGCACAGACGAGTTGGATCGCGGTATCTGTTGCCATGCTGTATGATTTTATGATTCTATAACAAGGGGATAAACTTTTCTCCAGGACCTCCAGTTAATTACACCCTCACTTTGTTCATTAAGACTTCTTTTGATTTATGCTTTTTATCCATCTCAAAAAAAATTTATCCCATCATGCAACAGGCTGACAGTGAGGAACTTTATGCTGAAAGGACCTGAGATTTTCCATTCATCATTTGGAATGAATCATGGCTGGTTTTCTGGTAAATGCTGACTGCAGACTTCGGGGCGGAATTGGATGAAGTTCCTAAGATTTGTGCGTGCATCATGCAATGCAGTTAAATCATTCATTATAATGCAGACAACGCACTAAGTGTATACGACCTGCTCTTTAATTGGTTGCCAATGCTAAACCCGGTTCTTATTGGCTGCATGCATCATCAGGAAAGTTGGTGTTGTAAAATGGTTCATATTACTTAAGATATGGAGGTGCTGGTGTTGGACAAGGTCAAAAATCACACAACCCTAGGTTATAGTCCAATGGGTTTATTTGAAGACACTAACTTTTGGAGCACTGGTCCTCCATCTGAAAGGTGGTGTTTTCAAATAAGTCTGTAGGACCATAACCTGGTGTCATTTGATTTTTGACCATATTTGGTAAAAGTAACCTGTGCCTTTTGAAGTGGAGGTGCCTTGAAGCTGCGAGGAGTGATGGGTGTATTTTGAAAGGCAAAAGAACTATTTGAGGAGTAGTTGAACATGCAAGGGAAGAAGCACTACCATTTTCTAAAATTGGTCTGGAGGTCACAGTGGAAGGGGTGGAAAGAAGACAGGATGCACATTGATATGCATTCTCAGCCATTGCATTATGTGTTGCAGATGGCTATTTGATGTGAACTATGCAGTATAATGGGATCTCTGGACTTCTCATTGGGTGCTCATTCATGTATTTGGGATCACATTTTCAAGTCTTATTTGTCCGGGTGGTGCCTCAAAGCTGGTGTAGAGTGTTGGGAAGTATACATTTAATCCATGTATAGCTCTGAACATGTACAGCAGGAATTATGTCAAAGTATGGCAACCACTGCCATACTTCCACCCTCAGGTGACTGGCTGTTTGGAGTTTGCATATTCAACCCGTATCTGTGTGGGTTTCCTCCCACATTCCAAAGATGTGCTGGTGGATTGGCCATGCTAAGTTGTCCTGTTGTGTCGAGATATGTGCAGGCTAGGTGGATTAGCCATGGGCAATGCAGGGATAGGGTAGAAGGCTGGGGCTAGGTGGGATGCTCTTTGGAGGGTAGGCATGGACTTGATGGACTGTATTGCCTGCATCCACAATTGGTGGGGTTTCTATGATGTTCAGTTACATGGAACTGGAGTCTGTCTCTTAGGCCTCCATGTAAGATGTCTGCCTTACCATCCTCTGCTTGTGGTTGTATTTGATAAATCCTCTTGCAGTGGTATAGATTTCATCTTACTACAGGTGGGGGCCACAGCATTCAACTTAGCTCCAAATTCCTTGGCGTATTGTGAAAAAATTGAAGCTATTAATCCCAAATTCTATGTTCATCTTAACTAATCGGAGCTCCTCCTGTGGGAATTGGAAATTTCTAAACTTGGAAACCAAAGTGTGGGTGTGCATTTTTTAATGCGAAATTGTCATTTTCCATCAATGTTAAGACGAAGAAATGTTGAGTATCACTGCTTTCAAAGTTCTTTTTTTTCTCACAGCAGTAATACAAACCACCAGAATTCAGGATCCAGTCCTGGTCCAGCCCACCGCCTCCAACTTTGGATGTGAAACACAATCAATCCAAAATATTCTGGGTAATTTAGGTTTGTTTACAAATTAGATACCATTAAGGAAAGAGCCAGTGATTTATTAAGTGCCTTTATTAATTACATTGTTTTCTCTGCTGTGTAATACAAAACATTTGATATATTATGTGCAGTCTCATTCTTTAATGGATATTTCTGACAGATAAAATGTCATGACAGGAAGGTTATATACTTAGAATGAATATAATTGAAGGCTTTTTTTTTACTTGGAGAATCTATGCATTTGATGTATTTTTTATTGCCTGAAGTGAAGATGTCAAAACTGATGAATGTATGTTACTTGTTTGAGCTGTAAGACTGTGCAGTTCGAAAGAAAGTCTTATATTAGCGGAGATGAGCCCTTGGGCCTCATTATTATTCACAAAATTAATCCCAATGTTATTAATTCTGCGTAATAAGCAAACAAGCACTGAATATAAATCACCTCTGTTATCAGGCATGTTGTCAGAAAAATAACAGGAAATCAAGTAGAGAAGAATTAACCCTCTAAGGACAGAGTGCAGCTCTGTTTTCTCACTACAAATATAACGAGGTTACATTTTTTATGCACCAGATTCATTCCCACTTTGAAGCCCTGAGTGTTTTAGCATTTCCTGCATAACTTACATGCCTTAAAATGCTGGGTAAGATGATTAGCGGGATTTTTACTGACTCCATATGTACCAACTCCCACACCGTCTTTATGTCCCTGTTAGTATATATGCCATCTAATGTGGAATGGAGTCATATCGATCTAGAAAGCTCATGTTTCGATTGGCACTCTGGTTTGTGTTAGCTGATCTCTGCCAGACTGGTGATAGACATAACTGGATTCAATAGAACTGAGGTAAGCAGAAAGAAATTACTCTAGGGTATCTATCCTCCTAATTAAGATATAGTGACAAGTGTACATGTGTGAATTTCACATTTTGTTTTTATTCACTCATAGGATGCAGGCAACACTGGCTGGCCAGAAATTATTGCATGTCCCTAGTTGTCCTTGAGAAACTGGTGGTGACCTGCATTCTTGAATCGCTGCTATTCACAGAGCCATTGTGGAGGAGACATTGTAGCAATTGATACAGTGGAATACCTTGCTAGGTCATTTCACAGGGTTGTTGAGAGTCAACTCCTTTGCTGTGGGTCTGAAGTTGCATGTAGACCAGACCAGGTGAGGATGGCAAATTTCCTTCTATGAAGAAAATTAGTGAACCAGATGGGTTTTTTTTCCCAACAATTGACAATGTTTTCATGATCATCAATAGATTCTTTATCCCAAATATTTTTTGTATCATGTAGGATTTGAACTTAGAACATTAGCTTAGTTTCTCGATTAATAGTCTAGCGATAACAATGCTGGGCAACCACCTCCCAGATGAAGGGCTACTTGGGGATATTTCTTCCAATCAGTCTCCTGACACCCTTCTACAATGTTACATGTGAAGTGCACATGTTTAGCTGAAGTGACAAAAAGTGAAGAAGCTATTATGGGGGTTGAAATTGTACCTGGCCAGAAACACAAAATAGGGCTTTGTAAATCAATTAGAAAAAAGTGAGGACTACAGATGTTGGAGATCAGAGTCAAGAGTGTGGTACTGGAAAAGTATCAGCCTCATTCTTGATGAAGGGCTTATGCCCGAAACGTCGATACTCCTGCTCCTCGGATGTTGCCTGACCTGCTGTGCTTTTACAGCACCACACTCTCGACTTTGTAAATCAGTTCCTGTTTTGTACCCACACCCATGTATCATACCCCCATGCATATCGCAGTGATCTACCTGATTGAGCTTTATTTGAATGAAATGGCCATGGAATGCAAATTCTCCAACTTTGTCCATGTATTCTGAAATCAGGAATGTAATTGGAGATAATGGTGGTTGAATAGTGAAAACTCTTGAAGTTGTATTTCATACAGCTTAGAATAATACAGCACAGTTCAGGTCCTTTGGCCCTCGATGTTTCTTCTGTACCTCTGGTTTCTGGTGCAATCAAATGTTTTCCAACTAGAATCACAGGACTGTAATGAGTGGTTGATGAATTGGTGCCAAAAAAAATGGTGGTTCCACAGATAGCCAGCAATTGTTCCCTGAGGGAGAAGAATCAAATACGTTCTGGATGGTCCCTACTTGACCAGGCAGAATCTGAGAGTTCAGCTTTAAATACAAAGGAATAAATTGAAGTTCAACATTATATGAAAAGGGAGAGGCTGTTAGCTTATTTTATATAATTGTAGCAAATGGATCTCTTTGAGAAGATAATTCATTGGGTTACAGACGATGAGTAATTGAGAAACCTGGACTCTGACAAGTATAGTATGTTTATATGGATCACATTGCTCTGGAAATTCCCATCTGTGGTTTTCCTCAAGTCATGTCTGAGTCTGCTGTAGACTATTTAATGTCTAGTTAGTCAAGAACTCCACTTACGGTTGCATCCTGTAATTGTCAAGATAGCATGCAGAATGTGGGGGCCCTTTCCTTATTGAGTGATTCCTATGTTCCTTAATGACACACAAATTGAGGTGGGAGGGTGATGCAACAGCAAATTAAATCAGGTGGAAGAGACATTTGTGAAATTCAAACATGGTAAGAAAAATAACATTCATACTTATTACAGTTTAGATAGATACGTAATATATCATACAATTATGGATGGTGTTCTGTAATGAAGCTCAAAGTGACTCTACACGAACACATTTCTCCCCTGTGGAGCTGAATACTAGAAGCATTCCAAATAAGATACTCCAGCGAGAAGCAAACTTAGTGGCAGGAAATTATGATTAAATTATGATTAGTAAAAGCTGGCTCGCCCCAAAAGGCAATAGGGAATTCAATGCTGGTCAACACAGGATTTTCAGGAAGGATGGGAATGGAGGGGCAGGAAGAAGGTCACTTCATTTGTTCAGGATCATTTGGAAATGAAGGAAGCTGAACCGATGTCCTCAGGAAAACCTTAAAATGAAATAATCTGGCTTGAATTAAGAAGCATGCATTGGATAAATTGAGTGATAGGGATCTATTACAGACCTCCAGGGAAAGATAAAGATGAGGATAACATTTCCTATGATGAAATAAGAAGAATATGTAGTGACAATAATATGATTAGCATGGGTGATTTCAATCCATTCAACATAAATTATGATTGTCCAAAGATAATTAGAGATCAGAAGTCATCACTTGTTCTTTGACCCAGTGCATTAGGAATCAAACTAGAGTGAGCTTGTATCTTGAACCTGTTCTTGGCAGCAATCAAAACAACACTGATGCATAGAAACTGAATATTTGGAAATCTTTGAGCATAACATTCAGGTAGTGTTGGAAATCAGTTAGGATCTAGACAAAACCATTTCAAAAAAGAGATTGCCACTAACTGATGCCTCAGCTGAGGGGAAAAAAATGAAATGCATTTGAAATTAAAATGTGAACATATAGGGTTAATACATAACATAAATAAATACAAGCCAAGCAAGCAATCCCTAATGAGGAAGTTTTAAAAATTGAATTCATAATCTCTGTAGGGAGAAAGGCATAGAGAACTTTGGGAGGAGTACAGGGATATACAAAAAGAGCTTAAAAGAGATATTAGAGGTGCAAAAAGAGCCTTAGAGAATAGCTCACGAAATCAGGAATAATAAAACATCTTCTACTGTCATGAGTTTTATTAGCCAAGAAATTAGGGCACAACATGAAGCAAGGGTTCTGCAGAGCTGAAAATAGTCAAAATATAAAACAATTGTTTGCTGGAAGGTGCTCACTGAAAAAGTTGACCTTAATTAGTTGTTCAGATGTTGTGGTATATCAAATATTTTGAAAGCAGTCTGGCAGAGACACTTCTTTAGCTCACCGTCCAAAGGTAGCAATATCAACTTGGCCAAGACCTCCTCCCCAGATAAGGCCAGGAGGCAGGGGCATGAATCCAGCCCAGCTATAAAGGGGCTCAACCCATGCTGTTGGCACCAACATGCTGATCCACACCAACCAACTAAGCCACAGGCTCAATATTCCACCAAGAAGTCTGCGTTGTTATGACAACATACACTTTTACACGCACATTGCAATCTCAAACTAGTTCTTGTAGGCAATCAAAACAGCGTTGATAATTTAGAAGCAGATTATTTTGCAATCCATGAGCAAAAAGTTGAGATAACATGAAAATCAGTGCACTACCTGGAGTACTGCATACAGTCTTGGTCCCCTTACTTGAAGAAGGCAGTAATTGCATTAGAAGAAGGTTTGCGAGATTAATTCTAGAGATGACAGGCTTCTGTTATGAAGAGTGTTATGACACGACGGTGAACCCCTCTGTTAATTAAACCAAACATTCAGAAAAGCTCACCTCACCTCGTAATCTGTCAAAATATGAGTGACAGAGAACTCCCAAATTCCAGTATTTTACAAAACATATCAATTTATTTTTAACTCTAAAGTGAACATTAAACAACAACTATTCACAACTCAAAGCTCCCCCTTTCTCTTAACTGCTTATTATCTGCCTCCAACTCTATAACAATATACTGTTTCAATAAAACACTAAAATTACATCAACTTAATTTCAAAACCACACAGCGGATGTTATCATTGGTGTCTCACTTCTTCCAGCTGAAGATCTCCCTGGGTCATCGTCTTTCTTTAAATGTGATTTTTTTAATGAAAAGGTACCTTTGATAGAGAATGTTTGGGTCTGTCTCAATGGCAGTTACTCTCGATGACAGTTACTTTGTCAATGGCAGTTACTCTGTCTGACTTTTAAACTGCCTGCCTTTTTTATTTCTCCAACATTAGATTTTCTCATTGGTTCGATGTTGGCAAAACAATAAATTCATTATCAATTGGGTTTTAGTCTCCTGGGGCATTATTTAAACTGATTGGTTAAATTCGGATTGTTATCAAAACAGCAACCAACTCAGGTATCTATTTCACAGCCAAATGTTGCATATTTTCAATTTTCCAGTACACTCTGAGACTGCTAGCTAGTCATATGGTAGATACTTGTGGGGTGTCAGTGCAAAACAGCAATTTTCACTCTCTTAAAGCTACAGTACAGGCCTTCAACTTCATAACAATAGAATTTGAGCAGGTTAGGCCTATACTCACTAGAGTTCAGAAGGATAAGAGAAGATCTAATTGAGGTATAGAATATGCTAAAGGAGATTGACAAAGTAAGTGTCGAATAGATATTTCCCCCTATGGAGCAATCTAGAACAAAAAGATCAGAGTTTTAGGATAAGGAGGAAGGATTTGGAGGGATATGGGTCAGGTGCTGGCAGGTGGGACTAGATTGGGTTGGGATATCTGGTCGGCATGGACAGGTTGGACCGAAGGATCTGTTTCCATGCTGCACACCTCTATGACTTTAAGGAATGCAAGATTTAAAATGAAGATGAGGTGGAATTTCTTCTTTCAAAGGGTAATGAATCTGTGGAATTCACTCCCTCAGAATGTGGTGGTCACCAATACACTGAATGGATTTAAGGAGGAGATAGACAGATTTGTGATTAGTGATGGTTGAAGGATAATGAGGAACAGGCAGGAAAGTTGAGTTGAGGCCAAGTTGGAATCAGCCATGACCGTATCATCAGGAATTTGGAGGGGCAAGGGCACTGAGAGATTAATAACGGGGCATGGAGATGTTACCCTCTACCTGCATCCACCTATGACCTTCCCAGCTACCTTTCCCACAGCCCCACCCCTACTCCCCATTTATCTCTCAGCGCCCTATCTCAGAGGCCCCTTCCTCCTCCACATTCCTGACAAAGGGCTTATGCCTGAAACGTCAACTGTCCTGCTCCTCAGATGCTGCCTGACCTGCTGTGCTTTTCCAGTGCCGCACTTTACAACTCCTTCATCAATCATTGCCCTGTATCCCTAAGGATATCTCCTTGGTGATTTCAATATCAGAGAAGGAGGAGAGACACAAACCTTTGGAAATATGTGATTGGCAAATAAACAGAAGGCAAAGAACTGCAGACAAATGAGGACTGAAGTTCAACAGCGTATTCATAATTGAAAGAAAAGGGGAGGTATAATCTAAAGCCGGTGCTCTCGGGACAGAAACAGAAATTGCTGGAGAAACTCAGCAGGTCTGGCAGCATCTGTGGAGAGAGAAACAGAGTTAACAGGGTCCAGTCACCCTTCATCACAACTCACTTTTATTTAACCCTCTGGGAATTTGAGTTTGAATCCCTCCATGGCAGACTGTGAAAGTTGAATGCAATAAAGGAAAAGCATCTGAAATAAAAAGCATGTCTCATCATAAACATAACCAATAATGATTATTGTTAAAAACAAAAACATCTGGTTCACTAAAATGTTTACTCTTAACTGCCCTCTAGTCAATTAGGAATGGGCTATAAATGTTGGCCTAGTCATCAACATTCACATCTCATGAATGATTTTAAGAAGTGTAGGAAGTCCAGCCAACACCTAATGCCCCAAAATGTGGTGATTCTTCAGCACAGTTGTGACCTATAGCCCAAGGACAAATCCAACTGAGAGTCAAGAATGGAGTACCACTCATTAAGGACAGAAAGGCAGGCAGTGCTCATTGGAAGGAGCATTTCAAGGATCTCCTCAACTGAGACATAGTCCTTCATGCAAATGTCCTCAATTACATTCCAAAAGCATGCAATCTACCACAACCCCAGCCCAACCGGTGCTTGACAGGTCATTGTTCAGCTGAGAAGCAACAAGAATGCTGATGTAAATGAAACTTTTACTGAAATATGGTGGTGAAGCATTCTTGGCACAAAGACGTGACCTCAGCTCTCTCACCTGGAGGGAGGAGAGATTGCGGCTGGATTTCCGAGATACTTCAAGAAAGGAGATATGCGGTGACTACATGGGATGTCTCTGCTGTGTGTTACATTGCAAAACTCCTTCCCAGTTTCCTCCTCACAGATGCTGAAGAGCCCTAGCCAAAGTGACAATGCAGAATTTATCTATCAGATGGCACATGGTCTTCACAGCAAGACAAGCTGAAGAAAAATGCAGAGAGGAGCGTTAACTTTTATAATTGGTCTTTTCGAACCTCACAAAGTTCTTCAGCTCTGTCAACAGAGAAGGATTATGAAATGTACTTCTCAAATGTCACTGCTCAAAGAAATCTTTGACAATTCTCCACCTGTTGTGTGGCAACATGCAAGTCATGGAGTCAAATAAGGCTGTGAATCCTCCATCTTCCTCACTACAACACTCCACCCAATATCCTGCTGGGTTACAGCTTCTCTCCAGAGTGACCTGCAAACTGTTTAACCCAGTCCAGAACCGTGACTACCTTAACCTCGGTTGTCAAGCTGCAGATTGTAAATACTCAGAGGGAGAGTCCCGAGCAATTGTCAATGTATAAATGGAGATGTGTAAGAAAGAATTATTTGAAACAATTGGAAGACAAAAGTCCACCTCGAACCTGCTCCTACTATGGAACACTGCCCTCCAACTATCAAGGTCTACAGCAAATTGCTGGACAATGTGATCAATTCTCACACCTTGCCTTTTGGTTGGGCAGACATTAGTGGTGACACAGCCTTTAGCTATCTGAGAAATAAAAGTATTTAGTGACAAAGATCTCAAACGCTGCACCACTTTTAGTGTATAGTGCTGCAATGTTACTTACCCTTCTGTATGCATTTCAGACATGGACAATGTACAATCTCAAATCCTGAAAAAGTATCACCAGTGATACTTCTGCAAAGTCTTGCAAATCCAATGTCCAAGTAGGTGCTCTAATTTCAGTATCCTATCTCAGACTCACACCCCCAGCATAAGGGCATCAGTTACAATCAATCACTGAGGTAGGTGAGTCACTTTGTCCATTTGTCTGACACAAAGTGTCTACCCCAACTCTACTCTCTATTCCAACCTCTGTCACAGCAAACAGTTACCAGGTGGGCAGCAAAAACACTATAAAGAAACCCTCAGTGTCAACTCATGAGAATTTGTTGCACACGAACTGGATAAGAAGCATCGACAAAGCTGCCTGTAATCTCGACATTTCTGACAGGACCAGCAGGACTCACAAACAGCAGCAGGATGAAAGATCTTGCAGATCTCCGAGCTTCCCACCCATCCACCTCTTCAAACAACACCTGCCCCACCCACAGCATGGATCCAGCATTGGACTTGTTTAAACACCTCAGAACTCATGACTTTGGAATGGAAGAAAGTCATCCTCACTCCTGAAAGACTGCCTGGGAGGAAGAAGTCACCTGGGGCTATGGATTGTGATGTTGGAGACTCCAACTTCTTTCTTTCATATGACCAACCAGAGCGCTTTCCCATTTTTACTCCCTGGCATTGACATAAATTGGAAAGATTTACAAATTGATGCTCAGCTTGTTGGGCCATGTCATGAATCCACCATTCTTGGTCATCAATTTCTGAAAGGAAAACAGAAAATGCTGGCGAAATTCAGCAGGTCTGAGGGCATCAGTGGAAAGAGAAACAAAGTTAATGTTTTGAGTCTGAAATGACTGGAATGGGACACAACGCTTTTGGTGTAAACTGTCATCTAATCTCTTATTGGAGATAACATCTCTCATCACAGAGACGCAAGACTAATTAAACAAACTGAACATAAAGCTATATATGGGTCAAATGGAATTTATACAAGTCCAGGAAGGAGCATCATTTTTAACCATGTGTTGGTGTGGGTTTCCTCCGGGTGCTCCAATTTCCTCCCACAGTCCAAAGATGTGCATGTTAGATGGATAGACCTTGCCAACTGCAGGGTTATGGGGGATAGGGTGAGGAGGTGTGCCTGGATGGAACTTCTCCTAAGGGTCAGTGCAGACTTGTTGAGCCAAATGGCCTCTGTCTGCGTTGTAAGAATTCTATGATTCTTGGTAAGCTCACCTGGTACAGGAAATGTACCCAACCTATTAGTGTCTCTCTGAATCACAAACCAGCCATCCAGCCAACTCAATTAAATCAACATTCTGAAACAAGGAAACCGAAAATATGGGAAATGCTCAACAAGTCAGGCAACACTCAGAATGAGTGAGGTTCAGTGACTGCGGTAATAGTCCCTCAGCAACCCAATTGTGGCCATTCTCAGGAGACTGGAAAATGGAATGGCCTCCCTAAAGTCCTTCAGACAAATAATTGGGAAGGGGGAGGTGGAGGTTGTAGGGGCTCGGTTTGGAGGTATATGGTGTTGGTTCAGAGGTGATTGAGGGAGGAGGGCAGAGTCTTTACCTTTTGTTAGCAGGTTCTTTGTTCTGCAGTGTAATACAAGCTTACTGAAGTAATGTTGAAGCTTGTATCTCACTGGTCGGACCACGATTAGAATTCTGAGTACAATTGTGGCTTCCACACTAATAAAAGAGACAGTCAAGCCATAAAGCGGCTGCAGAGCAGAGGTTGATTAGTTCTGTGCATAAAAGAGATGATCTATGAATAAAACACAATAAGCAGGATCTCTGGGGCCTGGGGGAAATGTAATTAAATGGAGATGGAAGGTGAGATAAGGTGTAGAAAACATTATACAGTTTAGGTACGATAAATTCTGAATAAAATAAAGCAGATACTAGGAAAGGAAGTCATCAATATAAACAAGGGAAAATAAATATAGGCCTGATAACTAGATAGGCTGATGGACGTTGTTTTGTTTACTTTAGAGAAGTATAGACTTAGTGGCGGCATTATAAAAATCCACAACACAATTGAAGAGCTAGATAGCATCCCTTCTGATAGATTATTCCTGTTTAACAGATTCAGAAAGACAAGGAGAAATTAGTTTAATCTATGTGAATGTAGGAATAAGCTCGATGTTAGCTAGTGCTTTCTGTCGCAGATAGTGGAGAGCTTCAGGTATTGTCAGTTAGTCTATGTAGTGTGTTCCATGTTGTGAGGAACCATGGACCTAGCAGCTAAGAGTTGGGATAGAGTGCTACCACCAATCCTCCTTTCTGCTCCATTAAAATAACTCATAGAGTCACAAAGTCATACAGCATGGAAACTAGCACATTGGTCCAACCAGTCCATACTGGACATAATCCCAAACTAATCTAGTCCTACCTGGCCCAAATCCCTCCAAACATTTCCTATTCAAGTAGACAATAAACAATAGACAATAGGTGCAGGAGTAGGCCATTCTGCCCCTCTAGCCTGCACCACCATTCAATATGATCATGGCTGATCATCCTTAATCAGTTTCCTGTTCCTGCCTTATCTCCATAACCCTTGATTCCATAATCCTTGAGAGCTCTATCCAACTCTTTCTTAAATGAATCCAGAGACTGCCCTCTGGGGCAGAGCATTCCACACAGCCACCACTCTCTGGTGACGAAGTTTCTCCTCATCTCTGTTCTAAATGGTCTACCCCGTATTTTTAAGCTGTGTCCTCTGGTTTGGCACTCACCCATCAGCGGAAACATGTTCCCTGCCTCCAGAGTGTCCAATCCTTTAATAATCTTATATGTCTCAATCAGATCCCCTCTCAGTCTTCTAAACTCAAGGGTATATAAGCTCCAGTCTTTCAGTGTAAGGTAATCCCGCCATTCCAGGAATTGACCTCGTGAACCTACGCTGCACTCCCTCAATAGCCAGAATGTCTTTCCTCAAATTTGGAGACCAGAACTGCACACAGTACTTGCCTAAGTGTCTTTTAAAAGTTGTATCTGTACCTGCATTCACCACTTCCCCAGAGAGTTCATTCCACATATGAACCACCATCTCTGTAAAAAGAAACTGCCACTCATGCCTTTTTCAAATTTCTCTTCTCTCACTTTGAAAATGTACCCCCTAATCTTGAAATTCCCCACCCAAGGGAAAAGACACCCACCATCAACCCTCTTTATACACCTCATGATTTTATAAATCTCTATAAGGTCACCTCTCAACCACCTACGCCCTCGTGAAAGTAGTCCCAGCCTATCCAACCTTACTTATAGCTCAAATCCTTTAATATCCAACAACATCCTGATAAATCTCTCCTGAACTCTCTCCAGCTAACAGCCCCTCATATGGCACAGGAACAAAAGACCCCAATGTTAACAGAGACTTGCAAAATGACAATGAAAACGTAACCAGTGATTACAAATTGCCTGTCCTACACTGGTCATCCCCAGCTGAGACCTTTCTACAGATGTAACCACAAACAGAGACATACAGTCAGGTTCAATGGCCTCCTTCACAGTCCACATCTCTTAATGCAATCCTCCATCTGCATTTTTAATTCATTGTTTTATAATCAACCTATCATCGATTTGTAGTAACAAACCTTCAGGGCCCACAGACCTTGAGCCTAGAATGCCTGGTTCAGAGACAGGGATACTACTACATTCACTACAGAAGTCCTTAGTCCTCTTTTCTATTTTTTTAAACATAAATTATCAAGATGGGTTTAACAGCCCCTTATGTGGCAATGTAATAAAAATACAAATTTATCTGGATGTAGGTTTGCTCGCTGAGCTGGAAGCTTCATTTCTAGATGTTTCGTCAGCCTACTAGGTAACATCTTCAGTGGGCCTCTGGGCAAAGCTTAACACTGAAGATGTTACCTGTAGAGTGATGAAACGTCTGGAAATGAACCTTCCAGCTCAGCAAGCAAACCCAAAACTTCAACCCAAGCTACAAATCTTCTCAAACCTCACTAATACAAATTAATGATTAGTGGAAACCATTCCACTTTTCTGTACAGAGTGTAAGGGCCTATTTGGATTACAGGGGTGGAGGAAGAACCAATTGTACTAATGCATTAATGCAATATAGTTCATTGCATGATAGCAATAGTACAGATTACACTGGCTGGTTAAATATAACGGCAAAGAGATTTAGGAAATACCGAAGATACATCCAACTCCATCAGGATCTCAAGTTAGACTTCTGCCTTCCCCACTAGTATGACTTGTCTGTCATGATCAGATTGGGAATGTTTAGTGTAAATGTCACTATCAGAAACATTATCTGACAGAACATTGTGCATATTGACTCTCATATGTCTTCAAAACAATGTTGAACTATGTGACCTGCTGGTTGATTAGCTCAGTTGGCAGGACAGCTGGTTTGTAATGTGGGGCAAACACAGCAGCATAGGTTCAGTTCTGTTCTGGCCAAGGTTCCCAGCAGGGCTCCCCTTCTCAACCTCTCCCCTTGACTGAGATGTGGTGACCTGCAGGTTAAGTTACCTCTTTCTAATGGGAGAAGAGCCCCACAGACTGCCAGGTCCACGGTAACACTACCTTCACACCAACTGTAGAATGAATCATTCAGGAAGCAGACTCACAGAATTGATGCAGTGTAAAATAGAGACCACAGGACTGTCTTTGTATCTGCCATTCAATATGTATAGAAGGTGATGGATCGTTTTGATCTGTATGATCTGCCGAGTTGGTTTTTATCACCTGAAGAACAAATTGTTGGAGCAGTCATGGTGCAGGAATCAACTGGCCTTTCCCTGCATGTTAGTTCTGAATGTATAGCGACAGAAATAGTAGTAAATATCTATAATACCTGTTCGATGAGAAATAGATGAAATAGACGTAAGGAGCTTTAAAACCAAAGGTAAATGGAGCAAGGGAGAGCTTGAATCAACAAGCTGAATTCATCTAGCTGAATTTCTTTAGATTTAGTGAAATGCACCATTCATTACCTTCACATCCTTCCTTTTGCCACATTTTATTTCTGTTCATTCTCTGCTGAAGGCAAAATTTCACAAGACCGATACAGTATCCATCAGTCCTTTCCAGAGAAAACTAGATGATGACCTGAAAAAAGGAATAATAATGTATATGTGAAACATATATGAAAATAGGATTGGATCAGGATGCTCTTATTTCTGTCTCATAACATTCTAGTATCTCAGAATGAATTAGTTGTGAATCAAAGAGAACAAAAGAACAAAGAAAATTACAGTACGGAACAGGCCTTTCGGCCCTCCAAGCCTGTGCCGGTCCAGATCCTCTATCTAAACCTGTCACCTATTTTCTAAGGGTCTGTATCCCTTTGCCCCCTGCCCATTCAGGTATCCACCTAGATACACCTTAAATGACACTATCATGCCCGCCTCTACCATGTCCATTGGCAACGCATTCCAGGCACCCACCACCCTCTGCATAAAGAACTTTCCACACATATCTTCCCTAAACTTTTCCCCTCTCACTTTGAACTTGTGGCTCCTCATCATTGAGTCGCTCACTCTGGGAAAAATCACTTTGCAAATTGTTGAATCTTCTTTCCACTTGACATCACTTGATATGCCATTTGTTAATCATTTTAATCATGCAATAGATAGTGGATTCATTATCTGTATCATGGTTCTGTCAAGTTTTTTACTAATTGTCTGATTTGAGAAATGCGGGTGATCTTGCTGGGATAATACATTGCAATAGTTTTTATGCTTAAAGTGTGCGCACTTTTTTCAGATCCTTCAACTCACTTAAAATTTGCTCATTGTTCAAAAAGGATGAAGCAAGTGGAATGTTGGTGGAATTACAATAATATATCACAGCAGTTCCAACCCAAAATTTAGAACACTTTAGAGTTTTAAAGGATAACCTTATATGTCAAAAGGATATTAGCATACAAAGAACTCCTTTTTCAATCAGGTAAATGTGTGATTAATGTGGAGGACCAATTCCAACACCGCACAACCCAGATGGCCTCCTTCTTCAAGGACCGCAGATTCCCCCCAGACGTGATCGACGATGCCCTCCACCGCATCTCCTCCACTTCCCGCTCCTCCGCCCTTGAGCCCCGCTCCTCCAACCGCCACCAAGACAGAACCCCACTGGTTCTCACCTACCACCCCACCAACCTGCGCATACAACGTATTATCCGCCGCCATTTCCGCCACCTCCAAACGGACCCCACCACCAAGGATATATTTCCCTCCCCTCCCCTATCAGCGTTCCGCAAGGACCACTCCCTTCGTGACTCCCTTGTCAGATCCACACCCCCCACCAACCCAACCTCCACCCCCGGCACCTTCCCCTGCAACCGCAGGAAATGTAAAACTTGCGCCCACACCTCCACACTCACTTCCCTCCAAGGCCCCAAGGGATCCTTCCATATCCGCCACAAGTTCACCTGTACCTCCACACACATCATCTATTGCATCCGCTGCACCCGATGTGGCCTCCTCTATATTGGTGAGACAGGCCGCTTACTTGCGGAACGCTTCAGAGAACACCTCTGGGCCGCCCGAACCAACCAACCCAATCACCCCGTGGCTCAACACTTTAACTCCCCCTCCCACTCCACCGAGGACATGCAGGTCCTTGGACTCCTCCACCGGCAGAACACAACTACACGACGGCTGGAGGAGGAGCGCCTCATCTTCCGCCTGGGAACCCTCCAACCACAAGGTATGAATTCAGATTTCTCCAGCTTCCTCATTTCCCCTCCCCCCACCTTGTCTCAGTCGGTTCCCTCAACTCAGCACCGCCCTCCTAACCTGCAATCCTCTTCCTGACCTCTCCGCCCCCCCCCCACTCCGGCCTATCACCCTCACCTTGACCTCCTTCCACCTATCCCACCTCCATCGCCCCTCCCCCTAGTCCCTCCTCCCTACCTTTTATCTCAGCCGGCTTGGCTCTCTCTCTCTTATTCCTGATGAAGGGCTTATGCTCGAAACGTCGAATTCTCTATTCCTGAGATGCTGCCTAACCTGCTGTGCTTTGACCAGCAACACATTTGCAAATGTGTGATTAATTCTTAATTGCTCTCTGAAATGGCCCAACAAGCCTTCCAGCTCAGAGGCATTTATGAATGGGCAACAATAGTTGATTTTGCCAGCTGTACCCATATCCCATGAAAGAATAAAGGGGAGAAAGCATGTTTGTGTACTCTCTTGATGCTCTCACTTTAATTGGATCCTCTCCAGCTTTAAGATGTTTCAAGTCGGGAATTTACTAGAAGAGATATTAAGTGTGCATGTGAGGGTATGTCAGCAAACATTACAAAAAAAGCCCAGCCATTTTATTTACTAATGCTCATTATCTTATTGCAAATTTGAAAGATGGGCACCTCTTTGGTTTAGTCACAGAGTTGTAACAGCGCAGGAGGAGGTTATTTGGCCCATCATGCCTGTACTGGCTCTATTCCTGATGAAGGGTTTATGCCCGAAACGTCAAATTTCCTATTCCTTGGATGCTGCCTGACCTGCTGTGCTTTAACCAGCAACACATTTTCAGCTGTGATCTCCAGCATCTGCAGACCTCATTTTTTACTCTATTACTCATTGCCAACCTCCCTCCTTTTCTCCACACCTCTGCTCACTATTTCTAACTGAATACTCATCTGATGCCCTCTCAGATATCTCAATTGAGCCTGCCTCCACCATGCTTCCAGGCAGTGGAGAAGAATACTTGATGGGCTAATGGCCAGTTTCAATCTTGTAACTTGCTGATATCTCAGAATGGGCTGATTGTGAATCACTTTACAACATGTCTCAATGTGCTTAACAGCCACTTCCATACCCTATCCACTCACTGTGTCAGACAGTCACAGAGACATACAGCACGGACACAGAGCCCTCGGGCCAACTCATCCATGCCGACCAGATATCCTAAATTAATCCAGTCCCGTTGAGAAAAGTTTCTTTTTCTCACATCACCCTTGTTTTGTTTGTACATGACTTCAAAATCAAAGGACGACTTTTAAAGTATTTTTATTTTGTAGGAGGATGGTGAAGATTGTATGGGGGAGCAAGGGCACCTTTTGGAAAGTGCACTTTTTGGTGTCTCGAGTAAATGAAGCAACCCAGGTTGAACTGCTGGGAGCTTAAACATGAATCAGGGTGAAACAAGAGGATCTATTTTCTTTGTTGTTGCACAACTTTTGATAGTGGACTCTCAGTGGTCGGGGTTTTCCTAGAATAAGGCATTTCCCACCCACCATTGGACGTATTCCAGTCAGGACATAGACTCAGTAAGCTTTCACAAACAACAAGCGAGTGTTTAATCAAACTATTATAATTCAGTGCAAATGCATTTCCCAGGCTAAGAATGCACTCTGCAATTCATTCAGGCATTTATATGGACGTCTGTTGCTGGCAGAAAGTCAGCATTTAGATGGAGACAACAGATTGTTTCCACTACTGTTTTGTATCTGCAGTTCATTATTCATAGCTGTTGATGGTTTATTTTTGGGTGGTTGGTTTTGACAGACCTCCGTTTTGAGGGTTTTGGTGCCAAGAGTTTGTGTAATTTTTTTTCAATTCACATTTCCATCATGAGATTCCTTTGGGGATACTCTCAAATTCACGAGTTATTGTCAGGGAAAGAGAAGGATAAGGAAGGATGCCTTGCTGGTGGGTATCGGGACCAAATGACTAAAGCTACCATTGCTATAGAATTGGTCTAGAGAGGCACAGATACATTTATTTCAAGCAATGCTAAATTTCATGTAAAAGATGGTTATGCCATATACTGACGGTCAGCCAAGCTTTGCCATAGAGGCAGCATAATCAATGACACTTAAGGCCAGTAGAATACTTGAGTCCAAAACAGGGAAATCAAACATTGAGTGATGGCCCTTGTGAGTGACAAAGAAAACACATTTCCCATAAATAAACAGATTATTCAGGGAACCTCACAGCAATGCCACCATCTTCAACCATTATTTTCTCCTGCAAAAGAATTAAGAGATATGGGGAAAGGACAGTAAAGGAAATTTGACTTAGAACAGCCATTCCCAACAGAGGCCATATAGCCCCTTTAGGGGCCCTGGCACATTTGAAGGGGGCCACAGACTGAAAACTGTGAGAAGGCGAGCCCCAAGGGATTCTGAGAGCCTGGTAACTGAACCAATAAAATACTCAAACAACAACCTTCATTGGAGTCAATAGTTTCCCTCCTAATTAGAATATCTTTCCAACACATTGTTTGAATTCGGCAACATATTTGGCTGAGAGCAGATTCTGCAAGGTAGATTCCTTGACAAAATCCAGGAACAGAATTGATATTTCAACAAGAGGTGACCTCTAACCATCATTGTCTAATTTGGAGCCCAATATCATGAAACTTGAAGAAAAGCACCAATCTCAAGGATCGCATCAGGCCTGTTAGATGATTAATTTCATAAAGTCTTTTTCTATGTTTTGTTCAGTATGCCTAAATGTTCAAGTTTTCTTGCTTTTCAATAATAAATGATTTTCTGTCTGTCTGTCTGTTGTGTTTTATCTCTGTTTGAAAGCGGGGCCCTGGAACCTGAGAAGAGCTCCTGGTGGTGCTGTAGCCATACAATGGTTGAGAATCACTAACTTAGAGGATCAGTATGTGGTTTTTCTGAATGTCAGACTGGGCCAAAGGTCTACCTTGCTCCTATTTCTTATGTTCTTTCTGTTGCACAACTAGCTTGGTCAAGCTTTGCTGGTTCTGATTGTCTTCCAGCACATTCATCACTGCTTGATAGGGGAAACTCAATGAAAAGCATGTGCAATCAGCTGAGGAGATAACAACTTTGTAGCCATGCCTACACCAGTCATGTCCATTGCTTTCCAGCAGTTATGTCCATTATGTCCAATGTCCATTGGCTATCAGTACTAGCTGTACATTGATGCTCTCAATTTATTAGGAGAAAATAAGGACTGCAGATGTTGGGGATCAGAGCCGAGAGTGTGGTGCTGGGAAAGCACAGCAGGCCAGGCAGCATCAGAGGAGCAGGAGAATCAATGTTTTGGGCATAAGCCTGATGATGGGCTAAAGCCTGAAATGTCGATTCTCCTGCTCCTCTGATGCTGCCTGACCTGCTGTGCTTTCCCAGCACCACACTCTCGGCTGTCAATTTATTGCCTGAAATTGAAGTTAGACACAGACTAAGAGTCCAAAACCACCACAACAGTGAGTATCTATAAGAAACATCTACATTGTGATTCAGTATTTGATAGGAGAAAGTGAGGACTGCAGATGCTGGAGATCAGAACTTAAAAATGTGTTGTTGGAAAAGCGCAGCAGGTTAGGCGGCATCAAGGGAGCAGGAGAATCGACATTTCGGGCATAAGCCCTTCTTCAGGAAAGTATTTGATGTCTTGTGAGGCCCTTTCTTGTATATAGTGGGTAATTGTTCATACTGTAAGTATAGTCCTTTGTGAATTAAATGTATTTTTAAAAATAGGATGTTGTACAGAATTCAGTTCACCATCACTGTGATTTTCTGTCCAGCCCAGTGCAGTATATTCAGAATGTCAAGCACTAACAGCAAAAAGCAAAAACATTTATTAGAAGCTAATTCCCAAATACTCTAATGAAAACTATTTGAAAGGGCAATGTTCTGCACAGCTACCTAAAAATGCATCCATTTCTGCATTGTGTAACAGCTTCTTGATGTACTATTGTGCGATTGCAACTGAGGCATCTGCCCATCGAACTAAGACAAAGTGTGAATAAAAGTTTTCATGAGACGATGGAAAAAGGGGGGAAACTGAGGATATAACACGGAACCTGGCTTCAGATGTGCTAATTTAATGTGTAAGTCAACTAACGTTGACTTATTACATTGCAGCACCAATTCAATGTGGATTACACTCAGCAGTTAAAATGAGGGTAGAGAGAACTAAAACATGGGAATAAATTAGTTTGAGGAGGCTCCCTGTCCTTTCCTTCATATGGTGATATTTCCCTCCATTTTAAGCCCCCTGTCTGTCCCCAAGCAACCATTACACAGGACTAATTATAAACTGCAAAATCTGTACTTATTCAATAATGTTCGAAGGAAAACAGTTTGATTTTCATCCTAAATGAAAACTAAACACAAAATTGTACATTTGAAGTTATATATTGCTACACAAAGGAAAAGGAAGCCCACGTAAACCATAATCTGGAACCTCAGACTGGCATTTGTAGTAATGTAAATAAGATGTCAAGTACACTTTGTGTTTAGTCACGTTAGCCTTAGAAATAAAGAATTTTGTATTGACTTTACTGACTTCACTAAATTTGAACATAACGGCAAGAAATAATAATTGCGAGCAAAACCTTTCCCTATATACATACCTTTAAATAGAGCAGCTGCCATTGTGTCAAATCTTTGTTTAACAATGTTCCTGTGAAGAGCCTTTGAACAGTTGACAATTTTAAAAGCTTCACACAATTATGAGTTGCTATTAGTTTATTCACTATCATATAGTCACCAACTGGAAAGTCTTCTGTTTTGGTCAATAATCTCTCTCTCCCTCTCTCTCTCTCTCCGTCTCTCAGTCTCTCTCTCTCTCTCTCTCTCTCTCCCATTCTTCTGCCCTTCCCTGCCAGTGCTATTTTTGTTTTTTTGCAAACAACAATAGGTTCACCTTAAGGAGTGGGCAATGTATACTGTGCTATTTTTTTCCTCCCATTCTTATGCCCACATTGGGATTTCCATCAAGTAAACCTAGCCAAATTGTAGTCAGTTGACTGAGATAAGTAGACTCCAGGGACAGAAAGCTCCAAGATTTAAATTTGTTTCTTTCCGGTTTTTGAGGCTGCTCCAGAGTTGTTTCACAATACAGATTTTTTTTCTCTGGCAATAATATTTTCTCAAGAGACTGAAGAACACCATCATGAGCATTGACTGAGTGTAGTTTTCTGCAGAAAGAAGATGAAGAATTGCTACTGTAATTTGGTTGGGGGGTGGGAAACTAAGCCGTTTGTTCCTTTCATATCTCTATTTGACAGAATCAGCCATTCACTAATGGGTCAGTCTAATAGGAAACCTTATCTATGGGGAGCTGCTCTGGCTAGTTTTCATTAGCATTCACTCATCCATTACCCATTGCAGCTAGATGCACTCAAAAGCAACAGGCGCCCACCTAATCAATGCAGAAAGAAAGCAGGCCTGCCAAATCACTTTGATCATGTTCACTTTCCCAGCTCTATCACAAGGATATTGGAATGTGAAAAACACCAGTTGCCCTGTTGTTTCTGGGGTGTATTTGAGGTAGGATCAGTGTCAATTTTGTTTTTTGCAAAAATTGCAGGTTAACCCTTTCTGTGGTGATTGATGTCTTAAAACAAACACATTTCAAACCTTTCAGACCCCTTGAAAAAAAACCTGGAAATCTGCTCTCACGGTCACCTGGAATTTCAAGGATAAGAATTTAGAGATTTTGCAAATTTGACATTAAGGTTCACTCTGTTAAAATCAAGCAATTTCTTTTCTTTGTGTTTTTATTGTATTGAGCAATTTCCATTGTGGAGTAATACCAGACACATGCAAATTTCAGCAAAGCCAGTTCTCAGGAGGCAAACAGCCTTCGTAATGCTTTACACTCTGAGAGAATGGTGAATGGGATAAGGAAATTAGGAAAGGCTGACTTGGAAAACAAAGGCAGGGTCAAAGAGAAGATTTTCAGAAAGAATTTGGAAAGAAGGCTAGGAAATGGAAAGGTTGAAGTAATTGGATAAATGCTGATCTGGAATGAAAATGTCTCTCAAATTCAGATAAGAAAACAATATGATAATTTTCTGCAATTAATTTTTCTAATTGGTAACCACTTTCAATAGTTGCCGGCTGTTTCGTTTTAGAATATGCAATGTGAGTCAACCCATAGGAGTTTATGGTCACTGAGTAAACTATTGCTTCAGGTTACATATTCACGTTGAGCTGCAATGGTGCTTGTCATACCCTTTCATAGAGGCATAGAGATGTACAGCATAGAAACAGACCCTTCAGTCCAACTCGTCCATACCAACCAGATATCCCAACTTAATCTAGTCCCATTTGCCAGCACTTGGCCCATATCTCTCTAAACCCTTCCTATTCACTTTCATTCCAAATCTGTTACTCTTCTACCAAACCAAACTCTTTCTTTGCCTTCCTCTCCAGAAAACATGATTTAAACTAAATCAGTGGCAGTGAACATTGTTTGGTCGAGCACTCTCTGATGTTTAAACTCATATGAGGGCCAACAAGGTGTGACAGATAAGCCTCTATGTTAATTGAAGCATATACTTTATCTACTCTCAGCAAGGGCCAATAGTGAAATCCTGACAACCCCATCACTCTGAGCTGACGCCAGTTTCAGTGTCCCTATCGTCAAACCAAATTGGGCATCAAACAACAAATCACAGGTGAGTGGGGACTGCTAGGCAGGGAATTTGCCAATCTGCATATTTGGCAATTAATTGAGTGGATGTTGGCATGATTTTGCCTGATGACTACTTGAATCAGTGATTGCAGAAAATTAAATATGAGATATCTTATGTGGCTCAAACCAGCATATTGAACTTGAAAGATTAACTCATTTTCTTCTCTCTCTCTCCTTTTAGTTTAAGGATGCTAGCATCCATAGGATTTTACTTTAATGTTGTTGAATGTGACTTTTTTTATTATTCATTTGTGGGATGTAAGCGTTCCTGGCTGACCAGCATTTATTGTCTGTTGCCTTTGAGATGCTGGTTTGCAAGGATTAAGGGTCAATTGTGTATTTTTTATGAAAGACCTGCATTTATTTGGTGCTGTTCATGACCCTAGGATGTCCCAAACTGTTTCACAGACAGGGAAGTGGTTTTTGAAGCATCAGTACTACAAATTAGGAAATAAAGAAGCCAATTTGCTGACTGCAAGGTCTGGCAATTGAGAATGTAATATTGACCAGGCAGTGTGCTTTTGCGTTGTTGAATGAGAGATAACTCTGGCCAGGAGAATGGAGATAACTACCGTGCTCCTCTTCAAAATGATGTCAAGGGAATTTTCACACCCACCTGAGACAACAGATAACCTCTCGGTTTAACATCTCCATCTGGGATGGCAATGGAATCTAACACCTGCAGGGAAGAAACCATTTTCAGTGCCAGCAAAGATAGCAGCCTGAAAACCAGTTTGGATTATCACTGGAAAAGGAGCACAGGGATCAGAACACAAGATCAAAATGCCGCGACATCGGAAAACCAAAAGTTGAAGTTCTAAATTGGAGAAAGGCCAATTTTGACGGTATTGGGCAAGAACTTTCAAAAGCGGATTGGGGGCAGATGTTCGCAGGTAAAGGGACGGTTGGAAAATGGGAAGCCTTCAGAAATGATATAACGAGAATCCAGAGAAAGTATATTCCTGTCAGGGTGAAAGGGAAGGCTGGTAGGTATAGGGAATGCTGGATGACTAAAGAAATTGAGGTTTTGGTTAAGAAAAAGAAGGAAGCATATGTCAGGTCTAGACAGGATAGATCGAGTGAATCCTTAGAAAAATATAAAGAAAGTAGGAGTATACTTAAGAGGGAAATCAGGAGGGCAAACAATTAACTTTGGCAAATAGAATTAAAGAGAATCCAAAGGGTTTTTACAAATATATTAAGGACAAAAGAGTAACAAGGGAGAGAATAGGGCCCCTGAAAGATCAGCAAGGCAGCCTTTGTGTGGATCCACAGAAAATGGGGGAGATACTAAATGAGTATTTTGCATCAGTATTTACTGTGGAAAAGGATATGGAAGATATAGAATGTAGGGAAATAGATGGTGACATCTTGCAAAATGTCCAGCTTGCAGAAGAGGAAGTGTTGGATGTCTTGAAACGTTTAAAAGTGGATAAATCCCAGGATCTGATCAGGCGTACCCGAGAACTCTGTGGGAAGCTAGAGAATTGATTGCTGGGCTTCTTGCTGAGATATTTGTATCGTTGATAATCACAGGGGAGGTGCAGGAAGACGTGGGCAAACGTGGTGCCATTGTTTAAGAAGGGTGGTAAAGACAAGCCAGGGAACTATAGACCAGTGAGCCTGTCCTCGGTGGTGGGCAAGTTGTTGGAGGGAATCCTGAGGGACAGGATGTGCATGTGTTTGGAAAGGCAAGGACTGATTTGGGATAGTCAACATGGCTTTGTGCGTGGGAAATCATGTCACACAAATTTGATTGAGTTTTTTGAAGAAGTAACAAAGAAGATTGATGAGAGCAGAGCAGTAGATGTGATTTATATGGACTTCAGTAAGGCACTCGACAAGGTTCCCCATGGGAGACTGATTAGCAAGATTAGATCTCATGGAATACAGGGAGAACTAGCCATTTGGATACAAAACTGGCTCAAAGGTAGAAGACAGGGTGGTGGTGAAGGGTTGTTTTTCAGACTAGAGGCCTGTGACCAGTGAGGTGGCACAAGGATCGGTGCTGGGTCCTCTATTTTTTGTCATTTACATAAATAATTAGGATGCGAGCATAAGAGGTACAGTTAGTAAGCTTGCAGATGACATCAAAATTGAAGGTGTAGTGGACAGCGAAGAGGGTTACCTCAGATTACAACAGGATCTTGATCAGATGAACCAATGGGCTGAGAAGTGGCAGATGGAGTTTAATTTAGATAAATGCAAGGTGCTGCAATTTGGGAAAGCAAATCTTAGCAGGACTTATACACTTAATGGTAAGGTCCTAGGGAGTGTTGTTGAATAAAGAGACCTTGGAGTGCAGGTTCATAGCTCCTTGAAAGTGGAGTCGCAGGTAGATAGGATAGTGAAGAAGGCGTTTGGTATGTTTTCCTTTATTGGTTAGAGTATTGAATACAGGAGTTGGGAGGTCATGTTGCGGCTGTACAGGACATTGGTTAGGCCACTGTTGGAATATTGCGTGCAATTCTGGTCTCTTTCCTATTGGAAAGATGTTGTGAAACTTGAAAGAGTTCAGAAAAGATTTACAAGGATATTGCCAGGGTTGGAGAATCTGAGCTACATTGAGAGGCTGAACAGGCTGGGGCTGTTTTCCCTGGAGCATTGGATGCTGAGGGGTGACCTTATGGAGGTTTTCAAAATTATGAGGGGCATGGGGTCGGGGATTCCAGAACTAAAGGATATAGGTTTAGGATGAGAAGGGAAAGATATAAAAGAGACCTAAGGGGCAACGTTTTCGCGCAGAGGGTGGTACGTGTATGGAATAAGCTGCCAGAGGATGTGGTGGAGGCTGGTACAATTGCAACATTTAAGGGACATTTGGATGGGTATATGAATAGGAAGGGTTTGGAGGGATATGGACCGGGTGCTGGCGGGTGGGACTAGATTGGATTGGGATATCTGGTCGGCATGGACGAGTTGGACCGCAGGGTCTATTTTCATGCTGTACATCCCTATGACTCTATGACTCCATAACTGCTCCACAATTAAAAATCACAGAATACTAGGTTGTAGTCCAACAGGTTTATTTGGAAGTAATCTGTTGAACTATAACCTGGGGTTGTGTGATTTTTAATTTTGTTCACCCCAGTCCAACACCGCAATTGGCAGAGTTGACATTGCAGGCCAGCATGACCCTTCATCAGAACTTATTAGTCAGAATTAATTGAGAACTCAGGAGTTGGATCCCATGGACAAGGTGAATTCTGTGAGGGCTTGGGGTTGGAGGGTGGGGGCAACTAGAATAAATGTATGCGAGAGTGACATGCTCATGTTTAAGGAGGGAGAACTTCAGGTCGGCTTTGGCAAGAGGAAGGAAGCAGAGATAATTCTTCTGGTTGTTTTTGTTAACCATCCTCCAAAAAGAAGGTGCTACCATGTCACAAGAAGAGAATGAACTCACTATGCATTTGCATGGGTGTGTATTGAGATAAGGGGAGTTTAAGAAGGCAACAAAGGAAAGGAAGTACAGGTGATGTATGTTTTCCAAAAAGATCCCACAATAATGTATAGCTAACAACTAAGAGTAAGGCACGTTGAAGTTGGTTGATTCAGGTGACTCTAGCCACCAATCTACACCAGTTGTGTGCAATATATGATTAACTGTGTATCCGCTATATTGAAGGGAATTAGACAAGTTTTTGGAAGGATCATTGGAAGGGATAGCAAAGATTTTAATGGTAGTAAGTGCATTAAAGGTGGAGATGAGGAACTGATTTCGCAAATTAACAACAAAAGAGGTTCATGACAATTGATGGTTTAAAGATATTATAGTGTAAGTTGGAATTTGCAGTTTGAAATGACCTGGAGTAGAACTTTCAAGTTACTTAAATTTCCATATCAAAGGTTAGTAATTGAATCATGGTAATCATGGATAGATGGGTTTAGAGGGTGCATCGATAATTACGTGCAACTGACAACACTGAGAAGATCAAGTCATGAATGCTCTATTGGGAAGGTTTAACTATAGTGGGAGAAAGCTGAATAGCAATGTTGAGTGCACAGTCAGTGAATAAATTATTATTTTCTATATGGGTCCTGAATTTAAGTCCAGTACAGATTGCCAGAAAGATACTGGCATTTTTGCCTGGTTGTGAAGATCTTATATAATATGGCTTTGCACCAATGGTCATGGCGTTTATAAGTGTCAGAGACAAAATGTATGTGTCTATTCTTTCAGCTAGTGATAAATATGTTTGGAAGTAAGGAGTGTGTCTGTGTTCTTACCATCAGAGTGATTATACTAATTAAATACTTTTGGCATCAAGCTTCTTGTAATACTAAAATTAAAGAAGATAACTCAGAATCTCCAACTTACTCTGGATGTTTAGAACACAGTGCCTCATTCAATTGTTTTGCATCTACAAAAGCTAGATACAGATGAAGGTAAAACAACCCAATTCCAATTTAAGATAATATCAATCTCTTTCACTGGAAAGGAAGACCTGTAGTTCCTTTGATGAGTTGACATTTTAATTGAAGTGAAGACCTTGTAGAGCAGGCAATCCCCAGTAAGTCATGAAGCTTCTTGTAATTGAATTTCAGGCTTTGAGGTGAACTCAAGGTTGGAACAAATTTGGGGAGTGTTTCCCACAGGGTTGTAATGACGAATGATGTTTGGTTTAAAAATTCATTTGATTATCTTATGTAGCTGATTGAGTGACCCAATCAGCTCTTGTGACCCACAATCAATCTGGTTAGATATTGCGACCTCCCAAGCAAAATGTCCCCTCATCAATCTTTTATTTGTGGACAAGATGAGAGCTATTATGGACTACTGTAAAAACCCTATTGTATAAATACAATTAAAGCCTGGAGGATAATGCGACAAGATGAGGGTAACCTGCAAGAAACTTCCCCTTGTCTCCTATAGTGGGTGCACCAGGATTCCAGCCAGAGGTGACAGATGCAACATTTAAAACTTGGAAGTCCAGAGGTATCTCCTGCTTGGGAGGCCTGTTCGATGGGGAGGTCATGCTGTCCTTTGAGCAGTTGCACCAGAAGTTTGGACTGCCTAACAGGGACCTTTCTCGGTATTTCCAAATACAAGATTATATACAAAAGAAGACCGCACTGATAATTAATCCTGACAAATCGGCTAGGAAAAGGAGAGTGCTATGGTCGATGGGGCCCCCACTCGGTTTGTACTCTTTATCACTCATTATATAATAAAGTATCTAAGGATATGGAACGATTATTTAAAACCTGGAATCAAGAATTAGGGCTGGAAGTCTCATTAGAAATGTAGGACATCTGGGAAAATGCCATAAAGATCTCTATTTGTAATAGAACTCAGGCTATTCAATTAAAGATTCTCCACAGGGTTCATATGGCACCTGAACAATTCGCAAAATACAAGGCAGGAGCATCTCCAATGTGTCCTAAATGTAAAATAGAAGCTGGCACTCTCACGCATTGTCTATGGACATGCCATAAGATCCGTAGGTATTGGAACAGAGCAATGAATGCCTTGACAGAGATCTTGGGTACAGAGATTAAATGATCGAGCAGAAAGTGAGGTCTGCAGATGCTGGAGATCAGAGCAGAAAATGTGTTGCTGGAAAAGCGCAGCAGGTCAGGCAGCATTCCTGGTGAAGGGTTTATGCCCGAAATGTCGAATTTCCTGTTCCGTGGATGCTGCCTGACCTGCTGCACTTTTCCAGCAACACATTTTCAGTACAGAGATTAAATCCAATGTCCCAGCTTTTG
Source organism: Hemiscyllium ocellatum (assembly GCF_020745735.1). Lineage (NCBI taxonomy): Eukaryota > Metazoa > Chordata > Chondrichthyes > Orectolobiformes > Hemiscylliidae > Hemiscyllium > Hemiscyllium ocellatum. The sequence continues at coordinate 19,350,842 of NC_083432.1, read as the reverse complement.
AGTTCTTCAGATTTTCCCTCTCTGGATGCGTACAGGAGAAAATTATTTACAAATCTTTCTTTCTGTGCAAGGAAAAATATTTTAGTGAATTGGGTAGCTGAAGGCCCTCCAGGACTTTCAAACTGGCACAGGTTAGTCATGGAATATACCCCCCTTGACTTCTTCACAAATATGATGCACCAAAAAATGGAATTACTTTATAAAAGATGGCAGCCCTTTTTGAACTACATCAACACAGATATCTCGGCCATACTATCCAGGGCTTTTCTTCGAGGAGAAAGTGAGGACTGCAGATGCTGGAGATCAGAGTTGAAAATGTGTTACTGGAAAAGCGCAGCAGGTCAAGCAGCATCCAAGGAACAGGAGAATCAATGTTTTGGGCATGAGTTCAGGGTTCTTCTATCCAGGGCTTTTGTCTAGCTGTGGTAGTGGTACTGGCTGGTTCGGGGGGGCCCCCGGGAGGAGGAATCCTGTATAAATAAGGGTTTATTATGACTTGATGTAAATCTATTTTGAACATGTACTTAGTTATTTAATCATTTAGTTGTTTATTGCTAGTAATGTATGATATTCTATTTTATGTTTTGGTTGTTTGTACTATAGATTAGTAGTTAGTTGTATTTTTCTTTCACTTTTTTTGTTTTTTTTCTCTTATTTATTTAATTTTATATTGATGTTTATCCTTGTTTGTATTACTTTTGTAATTTTGTAAAAAACTTTAAAATTTTCTTTTTTCAATAGAAATACCTATATAAAAAAATTCATTTGAAGGAGGGCAGTTGTCATGGTGGCACAATCCTACACTGGATTATTTTCTCAAATCTGAGAGTGGGGCACAACATCTTGACCCAGAGACAAAAGGCACACCAAATGAACATGCTGTCACTGACAGAATGTATCTTGCTGCGCCCTAGGTGCAGATGGATAACGTGTTTGATTCCTCGTGGCATTGATGTACAAAGTCTCAAACTCACCAGAAATGTTTTGGAATTTGTGCTGTAGAGGCTATTTTCCCTCAGCAATGGAAAATTTTAGCCCTGTGAACTACGTTAACTGTGTCAACTATGATTCAGTTGGTTGCTCTTGCTCCTACCCGCAGAAGATTGATTGTTTTAAGACCCATTCCAGTGAAATGAGAAATAGAATATCTCTGTACTCCAGAAATAAACTGAAGGATTGATCATCAAGCTTGCCCTCATCAAAACCCTTCCCATATACCTTCCATCTTTAAAGTGCCCAGGACCTGTGAGTTGGAAAGTAGTGGAGGAAGAAAAGGAGGTGGGGTAACAGGAAGACACTGATAATAAGGAAATGCACCAAATTTTGATCTCAAACTCACAGGCTAATAAACATGTAATACATGGTGCATTGATTGGCCTTCCAGAACATCGAGTAAAAAGTGAGGTCTGCAGATGCTGGAGATCAGAGCTGAAAATGTGTTGCTGGTTAAAGCACAGCAGGTTAGGCAGCATCCAAGGAACAGGAAATTCGACGTTTCGGGCCAGAGCCCTTCATCCTGATGAAGGGCTCTGGCCCGAAACGTCGAATTTCCTGTTCCTTGGATGCTGCCTAACCTGCTGTGCTTTAACCAGCAACACATTTTCAGCTTCCAGAACATCTCCAGCCACTGTAAAGAAACATGGAGGGCTCCATGCAATTTGGTGCACAGTTTGGAGCCTGTACGTTCCAGTCTGAAAGTGATGGCCAACTCCATTATCACCCATTTAGACTCTACACAGATATAGCGTCTGATGGCTGAGATCACAATTTCAATTGCAGCACAGGCAAAGAAGGTACCAAAGAGGGTCCAGAATAGACCAACTCCACCAGTCCAGAATTCATATCTGATCCTTCACAAGCTTAACGCCATATTCCTGCCTGTAGCCTGAGCCCTTAAAGCTTGAGTCAATCAATACTCGGTTTAATTCAGCCTTGAATATCATCAACCATCCAGGCTCCACTGCTTTCTGGGGGAGAAATTTCCAAAGACTAATGACCTTCAGGAGAAATTCCTCCTTATCCCTGCTTTATATATCTACGCTTTCCAAATGGGACATCCCATATTTTTAAATTGTGCTGCCCTGGTTCCCAATCGGGGAAACATTTCAACAGATGTCCTGCCAAGCCCTGTTAGAATCTGAAGAAGGGTCACTTCGCTTGAAATGTTAACTCAGATTTCTCTCCACAGATGCTGCCCAGACAGGCTGAGTTTTTCCAGCAATTTCTGTTTTTGTTTGTGATGTCCAGCAGTTCTTTCGTTGTTTTCCCCCTTATTTATTTCAATAGGATTTCCTCTCATTCATTAAGTATAGGCTCAATCTGTCCAACCTTTTCTCACAAGGCAATACGCTCACTCCAGGAATCAGCCAAGTAAATCTGCCCTGAACTGCCTCCAATGCAAGCATGGTCTTCCCTAACTAAGGGGACCAAAACTTCACAGTACTCTAGGAGTGATCTCACTAATGCTTTGTAAAGTAGCGACAATTTTTTTCCCAACAATTACATTCCAAGCCACTTGCAATAAAAGTCTGCATTCTAATAGCCTCCTTCATGACTTGCTGTGCCAATGTGATGATATTTTGTGACTCGTGAACTAATATACCTACAGAGGCCGGTATGCAGTCACCAAGTCACCCTTCATTTACAATTGGACAGACCTTGACTATGGTACTGACTCATACAGAGTCAGGCAGAGTCAGGCAGCAATGCTAACCACTGAGACACCATGCCACCCCATATACACATGTATATGGGTTGCACACCAGCTTCCTGAGCCATGTGAGTGTGAATGATTCCTCCAGTAACCATGTGGCATTCCAAATGTGGATGGTACAGCACACTGCTGTAGAATGAAGACATCAAGATTGCTGCTAGGATATTGGGCGCATGATGGTTCAGTGGTTAGCACTGTTTCCTCACAGAGCCAGGTATCCAGATTCAATCCAAGCCTTGGGCGACTGTCTGAATTAAGTTTGCACCTTCTCCCCATGGGTTTCCTCCCACAGTCCAATGATATGCAGGTTAGGTGGATTGGTGATGTTAAATTACCCATAGAGTCCAGGGATATGCAGGCTGGGTGGATTATCCATGGGAAATGCAGGGTTACAGCAATAGGGTAGAAAGCTGAGTCTGGGTGGGATGTTCTTTGAAGAAGCAGTGTGAAGTCAATAGGCCTGTTTCCTCAATGTGGGGTTTCTGTGATAGATTGTATGCATTTACACACCAATGGATATTGAAGGAGTTGTGGTACACCTCAGAATTACATATGGCACCAACAAAACACCTAGTGTCGTGGAGAAACACATAAGCCTGGCAAAAGCTGCAAGCTTGCTGGGCCTGCTTCTCTCTGGCAAGGAGAAAGAAATGTACATATTCAGTGCTCCTAAAATAGGTGTCTGAAAATGTCACCAGGCAAAACGAGATTTGAGATGTATGCCATCTGGTTGAGAAATGGTTCAGCGACGTTGAGGAAATTGGAGCTTTGTTGATTCAAGTGATTGTCAGTGAGTTGAAGCAGAGTGCAGATCATTTAGTGCATAAACAAGTTCCACACTGCAACCTGTACCGCTAAATTGAATACGAAAGTGTAACATTTCAATCTGTATTTTGGAGTCTGTGGAGTTTCTCCCAGACAAGGTGGTTGCTTGTATGCGTACCGTTGCTCAACTACAAAGTTAATTAATCAATCAGGCTTTACAAAGCACATGCACAAAGCCATAGGAAAGCCCTGAGGTTTACTGGTTTCCATCCCATTAAAAACATTCATGAGAATTTTATGTTCTCAACAACCTCCAGGTTTAATGTTGCAACATTTGTCCTTATTACAATTACATTCTGTTCTTACACCACCTAATAAAAAGAGAAGGAGTTGTGTTCGGTTATAACATGACTCTGGGCTGTAGTTCACCACAACTGAAATTACGTTCCATTTATTCACGCTGCAGCTGCGCATGAATTAATGCTGTTGCATTGTCGTTCATTCCTCTAGAACACGTTACAAATGTTCACACAGGTAAATTATTTCATCAGGATCATTAGCAATTGCCCCACAAGGTCAGAGTTACATCAAAAGGTGCTGTACTTTCCAAAAGGCAAAACATAAAATTAGATCGAGTCACATTTTCATCTATACTTGCTATGTCCCACTTCTTTCATTCTTGCATTGCCATTGTCCCTGAAGGTGGGATACATGACCAGGGACATTGCCTGACACCTTGGCCAGTGGCCAACTGTGTGTACAGGTGGTGAGTAAGTGCTGACATGTGCTACCACGAGGTGAGGAGGGATGGATCGTCTTCCCTCTTTTTAATCTCCTCAGCCAGCCATGACAAGAAGTTTTAATTCTTTTTACATACAGCTATATCACATCTTAATTAAAATGCAGTGCCACTTAGATATAAGGGGCCAATTATAAGGTTTCCTTCAGTGAAGGGAAGAGGAATTTTATTACTTACTGACCCTGGGAAAATTAATAAAACATGATCTCAAACACGTGTGCATGCATATGCATGTTTAAAAAGTACAAAAAATAAGCACTTAAAAGAACATTCCTTTGGGTTCTTCAAATGATTGACCAAAATACAACATTATGGTAGGTCAAACTAAGGCAGGACTTACACAGTCAATGGTATGGCCCTGGCTAGTGTTATAGAACAAACAGATCCAGGGGTACAGATTCATAGCTCCTTGAAGGATGGAGTCACAGGTCGGTGGGGTGGTGAAGAAGGCTTTCAGCATGCTTGCTTTCATTGGTCAGAGCATTGAGTATAGGAGTTGGGAAGTCTTGTTGCAGATGTACAAGATGTTGATAAGGCCACATTTGGAGTACTGCATGCAGATCTGGTTGTCTGACCACAGAAAGGATATTCTTACACCAGAAAGAGTGCAGAGAAGATTTACTAGGATGCTACCTGGAGTGGAGGGTTTGAGTTATAATGAGAGGCTGTATAGGCTGGGACTTCTTTCAGTGGAATGTAGGAGACTGAGGGGCTCACATTATAGAGGTTAATAAAATCATGAGAGGCATACATAACATAGGTAGCCAACAAGGTAAAAACAATGACTGCAGATGCTGGAAACCAGATTCTGGATTAGTGGTGCTGGAAAAGCACAGCAGTTCAGGCAGCATCCAAGGTGCAGTGAAATCGACGTTTTGGGCAAAAGCCCTTCATCAGGAATAAAGGCAGTGAGTCTGAAGCGTGGAGAGATAAGTTAGAGGAGGGTGGGGGTGGGGGAAAAGTAGCATAGAGTACAATGGGTGAGTGGGGAGGGGATGAAGGTGATAGGTCAGGGAGGAGAGGGTGGAATGGATAGGTGGAAAAGGAGATAGGCAGGTAGGACAAGTCCGGACAAGTCATGGGGACAGTGCTGAGCAGGAAGTTAGGAACTAGGGTGAGGTGGGGGAAGGGGAAATGAGGAAACTGTTGAAGTCCACATTGATGCCCTGGGGTTGAAGTGTTCTGAGGCGGAAGATGAAGTATTCTTCCTCCAGGCATCTGGTGGTGAGGGAGCGGCGGTGAAGGAGGCCCAGGACCTCCATGTCCTCGGCAGAGGGGGGGAGTTGAAATGTTGGGCCACGGGGTGGTGTGGCTGATTGGTGTGGGTGTCCTGGAGATGTTCCCTAAAGCGCTCTGCTAGGAGGTGTCCAGTCTCCCCGATGTAGAGGAGACCACATCGGGAGCAACGGATACAATAAATGATGATGTGCAGGTAAAACTTTGATGGATGTGGAAGGCTCCTTTAGGGCCTTGGATGGAGGTGAGGGAGGAGGTGTGGGCACAGGTTTTACAGTTCCTGCGGTGGCAGGGGAAAGCGCCTGGATGGCAGGGTGGGTTGTGGGGGGGGGCGTGGACCTGACCAGGTAGTCACGGAGGGAACGGTCTTTGCAGAAGGCGGAAAGGGGTGGGGAGGGAAATATATCCCTGGTGGGGGGTCTTTTTGTATTATGCGAAGGTTTGTAGCGTGGAAGGTGAGCACCAGGGGTGTTCTGTCTTTGTGGGGTGGGGTCTGAGGGCCGAGGTGCGGGATGTGGCCAACAACAGCTTTTCCCCATGGCAGGAAAGTCTAAAGCTAGATAGTATAATGTGAGAGGGGAGAGACAAAAAAAGGTCCAGTGGGCAATTCTTTCACACCTAGAGTGGTGAGTGTCTGGAATGGGCTGTCAGAGATAATGATTGAGGCAAATGCAATATTGTCATTTAAGACACATTTGGGCAGATACATGGATGGGACAGCTATGGAGGGATATGGACTAAATGTATGCAAATGGGACTAAATTAATTGTGAAAACTGGGGGGGATGGACACGCTGGGCTGCAGGGTCTGTTCCCACACTGTAAATCTCTATGGCCTCTATAACAGGCAAGCCTAATCCTGTCTTCAAACGACAGCCACATAACATGAGTATTCCTGTAAACATCACTAGTGTTCAGGAAAAAGATGCTTGCCTCATCGTTTTTATTACCCACAAACCAAGGATGCTTCAATCCAGGTTCCAACTCATTTAAGGTAAGCTAATTCAACACAGAGTAGTGGACTCAACCTGGGCTTTATGTGTAGTTGCAATGTCTGGCATAGATGCTTTTCATTTATCAGACTGCTTTACTACTCATCATGCGCTAATTAAGGGTGTCTTCAAAATTCAAAGTTCCTCAGTGTTAGTGAACAAATACCCCTGTCAGAAATTTCACAAAGCAGAGATCTGATAGTGAGGGAAGCTACATGAAGCTAAGCTCAGCAATATCAAGCCAACAGGAGACTCATATAGGACTGAGCAGGTGAGCAAGAATTAATAAAAGAGAATTATAGCGGAAAATGTTAAGCTGTTGATGTTCAGATTTTGTTTTATTAAGCATTTTGAGATGATAAATTATTACAGTTGCTGTATCATGCATGTCTCCTCCTAATTAAGGTTCCATTATCCAACACCTTGGAAAAGCCCCTCTTTGAGCTCTATGTTCCTGTTTACAGGCATTACATTAGCCAGCATAAATGCTAAGTTACTATTAATTTGCTAATAAACATGTTAAAATTGGTAATATTGCTTTAAACAGCTTTAAAACGCAATTACTTTGCATAGTTTACTTCTTTCCTCGCCTTGGGGTGTTGAATTCTTCACTGAGATGTGACCTTACAGATACAAGTCACTCTCTCATTCACTTGGGTATGACTGTACAGGCACTAGGTACCCAGTATTGCTGCATCATAATATTAGTCACACCTGGTCACTAGGATATGTTTCTGGATTAGTGGTGCTGGAAGAGCACAGCAGTTCAGGCAGCATCCAAAGTGCAGCGAAATCGACGTTCCGGGCAAAAGCCCTTTATCAGGAGCACCACTAATCCAGAATCTGGTTTCCAGCATCTGCAGTCATTGTTTTTACCTCACTAGGATGTGTTACCAAGCCAAATCATACAAGGGTACTTAACATTAGTCTTGAGACTGGATAGAAGCCAGCATTTGCCCAGTGCCTCAGCTAATCTAAATCTGTCTGACAGCACCTGAAACAAAGGCAATTTCATAGTTATTTCAGCACTGTTTGTGACAACTTACTGTATGCAAATTGACAGGCATATTTCCATAGTGACAATGCCCACACATAGTTTCTTGGCTATAATGCACTTAGGTTTACGGAAGATGCATGACAGATTATTCCAGTTAATTGTGTTGTGTGTGAACTCTGAATTTCATTTACTCCACAGAAATGTTGCTGTGCACAAAATGTTCCCAGTATTAATTCTACTATCTGACAGAGAATATTATAGATATAAACTATAATTGTTGCATTTGTGGTGTATAGATAACAGTGAGGGATGGTTGGGGGGGGGGGGGGGAGGCGGGAAGAAAACTATTATAAGAACAGTTGAAAAGAAAAGCAATTGTCAACAGCACAATAATAGAGTAACTGGAGTGATGCCAGGGTTAACAGCAGGGAACCACGCTCATAGACAGCACAGGTTGGAGATTCTCTAACTCACACTCTGTGTCGTTCTGCTTAAAGCATGATATCATTGATTTTACCCTCAGATTGCACCATTAAATACATTTCCTCTCTCTACCAGTAAAAGCAATGGATTAATTCATGAGCAAGCATGAAACAGATTTCCCCGGAAACTTTGAGGATCCTCAATGGCCTTGAAGTCAGGTTACGTACAAAGGGTTGTTAATATGAAATTTCATCATCCACTGTTTTAACAGGGACGTTAAAGGATTAATGACAATATTAAAATAACACGCAAAGGAATTTTGTATGAAAGCATGAAGGGCCTCTGTACCAATTACAAAGCCATATGTATTTCTGCAAAGCATTTTGCTCTCAGTGAGAAAATTGCAGTTCTCTTTAAGACGTCAGTCAGACTGAAAAAGGAATGCTGTGCATTACCTGTGAAAAAAAAATCCTCAGATTGATACCCACTGTTCTGTATCATTTGTTCTTTTGGATCAGGTATAGAACCTCTTTCTGCTTAAGACCTTGTGACCCAGAAAGAAATAGCTCAGAACTGTGATAAGGCACAGGCAGGAAGGGTGGGAAAGGTCAAACCCAGAACCTCCCTCTCTAACTAAGATCCTATCTTTAAGACAGCTTGAGGCTATGCATCTGCTGCGAGACATCTTGGACCAGTGAGCTTGCACACAGCCATCTATCACTCAATTAGAGAATGATTTGATTCAGAGCTTGGAAGGCCTTTCATGAATGAAGCAAGGCTGGGAATGAAGACATGCTGTTTTTATTTCTCAATCAGTTGTTTTAGCAGCAGGTACACTCTACACCGAGCATTGAAAGATACATAGTAAACAAAGAAAAGAACAGGCTATTTACTCCATCTTGCTGGACTAGATCGTTTATTACAAAGTTATGCACTGAAATCTATCTCCTGGATTTTTATTATTTATTGTTTACTTTTAAATACTTGACTGATTCTCTCTGAAACATAATTTCAACAGTCACCACTTCCTATCCGTTTAGATACTCCTAATGTCCTCTGCGAAATTATGTTTGGAACAGTACCAGATTATTGGAGGGTGGCAAAATGTTATATCCTTTTTCAAGAAAGGAAATAGGGATAATCCTAAGAATCTTCTAGGAGAAAGTGAGGACTGCAGACGCTGGAGATCAGAGCTGAAAATGTGTTGCTGGAAAGGCGCAGCAGGTCAGGCAGCATCCAAGGAGCAGGAGAATTGACTGTTCGGGCATGAGCCCTTCTCCAGGAAGGCTCATGCCTGAAACGTCGATTCTATGCTTCCTGAAGAAGGGCTCATGCCCGAAACGTCGATTCTCCTGCTCCTTGGATGCTGCCTGACGTGCTGCGCCTTTCCAGCAACACATTTTCAGCCATAATCCTAAGAATTACAAACCAGTCAGTCTTACATCTGTGGTGGGCAAAGTATTGGACAGGATTCTGAGAGACAGGATTTATGATTATTTGGAAAACCATAGTTTGACTGGAGATAGTCAACATGGCTTTGTGAAGGACAGGTCATGCCTCACAAGCCTTTGTGAATTATTTGAGAATGTAACGAAACACATTGATGAAGGTAGAGCAGTGGATGTGGTGTACATGGATTTTAGCAAGGCTTTTGATAAGGTTCCCCATGGGGGGCTTATTTAGAAAGTAAGGAGGCATGGAAATTTGGCTGTCTGGATTGGCTGGTCCATAGAAGACAGAGAATGGTGGTAGATGGGAAGTATTCAGCCTGGAGCTCAGAGACCAGTGGTGTTCCGCAGGGATCTATTCTGGGACCCCTGCTCTTTGTGATTTTTATAAATGACTTGGATGGGAAAGTGGAAGGCTTGGTTAGTAAGTTTACCAATGACACAAATTTGAGTGGATAGTGTGGAGGGCTGTTGTAGGTTGCAACAGGACATTGACAGGATGCAGAACTGAGTGATAAGTGGCAGATGGAGTTCAACTTGGAAAAGTATGAAGTGATTCATTTCGAAAGGTCAAATTTGAATGCAGAATGCAGGATTAAAGGCAGGATTCTTGGCAGTGTGGAGGAACAGAGGATCCTGTGGTCCACATCCAAAGATCCCTCAAAATTGCCACCCAAATTGATAGGGTTGTTAACAAGGCATGTGGTCTGTTGGCTTTCATTAACAGGGAGATTGAGTTTAAGAGCCGCGAGGTTATGCTGCAGCTCTATAAAGCCCTGGTTAGACCACACTTGGAATGTTGTGTTCAGTTCTGGGTGTCTCATTATGGGAAGGATGTGGAAGCTTTAGAAAAGGTGCAGAGGAGATTCACCAGGATGCTGCCTGGACTGGAGGGAATGTCTTATGAAGAAAGTTTGAAGGAAACTAGGGCTTTTCTCATTGGAGTGAAGAAGGGTGAGAGGTGACTTGACAGAGATGTACAAGATGTTGAGGCATAGATAGAGTAGATAGCCAGAGACCTTTTCCCAGGGCAGAAATGGCTATCACAAGGGGGCATAATTTTAAGGTAATTAGAAGAAGGTTTAGAGGAGATGTCAGAGTGGTGGATGCATGGAATGCACTGTGAGCAGTACTGGTAGAGTCAGGTATATTAGGGACACTTAAGTGACTCTTGGATAAGGGCATGAATGAGAGTAAAATGAAGAGTATGTAGGTTAGTTTGATCTTAGAGTAGGATGAAAGGTCAGTACAGCATCGAGGGCTGAAAGCACTGTACTGTGCTATGCAGTTCTATGTTTTATCTTTTCTCTTTATTCTGCTTCTGCTAAGTCATTGATTCCTCTTTATTATGTACTTGGCTATCAATGGAACTGATCTTTCATTGCTCACTCTCTGAAATGTACGCAGCCTGATGGTTTTCATAGATAACTATGTGGAAGGATGTGGCTCTTAACCATATACATTTGAAAGGTATTAGGTTTGAGGTCTCATCAATGTTTGGTTTCAAAACTTTCTTGGAAATATCGTGAGTATTCTCAAATTGAGTGTCTCTCTCCTGAGCTGTGTCCAGTGTCCATTCCTGAGATGCATTGACTTCGAAGATGGTACATGTGACAATGCCTGTTTAATTAATGCCAACATCCATATATGGTATGTTCTTTTCTTAAGAGCTCTCTTAGCAACGATGCTTTATTTAAAAAGAGTTTTGTATTGTAGGAAATTGAAACCATGGGCCCTTGTGATACAAAGGTGGTGTCACAATCTCTGGGTGAAGAGATCCAGGTTCAGGTGCAACCCGCACCAGATGTGTGTCATAGCATATTATAACAGGCTGATTAAAATGGCTGCTCACTGCTTTACAAAGTCTATAGGTCTTCTTTTCCTTGGGGAGCTGGGAAGTATTATACAGTTTTGACTTTACCTGGGTTGAGATGGATCCCATAACCTGATCAGACAGAGCCAAAAATGTTTACCTGACCTTGCTGTTGAAGATCAATGCTTCCCAATGAGCAGTTGCCATCAGTGAGTGTTGATTTTGGTTGCGCTCCTCATTATTTTTGCTCATCTCCACAATATCATTAACAATTAAAACTCAGTAATATTGTACTGAGAGTATAACTTCTTTGTCAGGTGAACAAATTTATATCTCTGCTTGGCATCCTGCTTGGAAAATAACTTACCTTCTGAGAAATTTTGGATTCAATTTTTCTCACATTGGAATTACAAGCATAATTTTTGAAAAAGATTTAGATGCCCTGGGTCCAAACATGTTTGAACAGAGGAACTAAGAACAGGGGTAGGCCATTCCACCCTTCATACCTCCTCCCCCATTCAATAAGATTATAGATGCTCTGATTGTAATCTTAACTCCACATTCCTGCAGATCCCTGATAATCTTTCATCCCTTGGTGATCAAGATCTGTCTACTTCTGCCTTAAAAAGAATCTGTATCCACTGCTGTTCAATCATAGAATCCCTACAGTGTGGGAACAGGCCCTTTTGTCCAGCCAGTCCACACCAACCCTCTGAAGAGAAACCCACCCAGATCCCTGCATTTCCCCCTGACTAATGTCCCCAGCCTACACATCCCTGAACACTACGGCAATTTAGCACAGCCAATTCACCTACCTGCATACCTTTGGATTGTGGGAGGAAACCCACACAGGCACAGGGAGAATGTGCAAACTCTACACAGACAATCACCTGAGGTTTGAATCAAACCCAGGTCCCTGGCATTGTGAGGCAGCAGTGCTAACCACTGGGCCGTCATGGCAATTCCAAAGACTTACAAACCACTGAGAGAAAATAATGCTTTGTTACCTCTGTTTTAAATCGGTTCCCCCTTATTTTTAAAGTATAATCCCTAGTCTTTGATTCTCTCACAAGAGGAACCATCCTTTTAACACTCACTCAGTCAAGTCCCTTCAAGATCTTATCTGTTTCAATTCAGTCACCTCTGACTCTTCTAAACTCTCGAGATACAGGCCAAGCCTGTTTAGCCTTTCCACATAAGGCAATCTGTTCAATCCAGGTGAAAAAGTAAAATTGTCATGACCTTATCTCATTAGTAAGTGTGCGAGAGAGAGAGAGAGAGAGAGAGACAAAGAGACAACTAGGGGTGGCTTAACCTGAGGGTCACCATACCTCAGGCAAGGGGAATGGTTGAGAAGGAGATTCCAACTGAGTTTAGGATGGATTTCAGTGAGAGCTACTGCGACTTTGAGACATGGCTACTTGCTTGCAGATGTGAGACTGATGTAGCACACAGCAAGGTGTTTGTCCTCTTGACTGAGGGCTGCTGAGCAAGCTGACTCCAGTCACGGTGATGTGACTGTGCTAATTGGCACAGCAATGCAAGGCAAGGCACGGATGCTGTGAGCTAAGTGAGTGAGGTTAAGCGAGCAAGCAAGTAGCCCTGAAATGCAGCCTAGCCGAATCCAAAAGCTGGGCCCCTTTCCGTGCATGCAATGTCTTCCTGATATAGCTTTCTAACTATTTGTTGCTGGTGTACCCTGCAATGCCAACCTGTGCTGTGTAGCAGTCAGAGAGGTGCATGATTGCCATGAGGTCATGACAAATGCTGGATAGCAATGCCTGAAGATGAGGGGTGTGTGAAGTTGCGACTGCTGTTTGCTCCAACACAACCATGGATGTCTTTTAAAGCAAGCAGTGAGCTGAATTTTCCAGGTAGCTGCTCGGATTTCCACATCCAGTTTTCTCAATGTCTAACTTTGTTTGGTATATTTGGTAACGTAAGAACCTGAACATTAATTATGTAAGTATTAAACTTGAGAAAACCTGATTCACCATACCTCAGTTCTGTCTTTTGTGGATTTTTTTCAGACTCACTGTTGGGATGTGGGTGTCAATGGCTGACTGGTATTTATTTGTTGTCCCTAGCTGACCTTGAGAAAATGGTGGTGAGCTGCGTTCCTGAACTACAGTAGTCCATGTGTAGTATTTTGATTCTCAATGCTGCTAGAGAAGGGATGTGTCAGAACTGCACATATATTACTACACAGGACCCTCTTCTTTGTAAGTGAAAGGAACTAACCAATCTATTGCAACTTTTGCTTTGAGCAAAGACTGCAAACTCCATTGTATTCTCCATGGCAACACACCATCCAATCAGGGTTGACTTGCCTTGTCCATGGTTTTTTCCAGCAAATGAATATTAACAGTTACCAACTGTTGCTGTTTCAAACCGTGGTCTGACCTATCGACACCATCATCTCATGCGCAAACTGGGCTGCCCATCTCTCTGACTCTCTGACTCTGTGGTGTTTCTTTTCCAAGTTTGCTTCTTGCATGTTACTCCTGATGAGTGCAAGATGAGGACCTTCAAATTCACGTCTCTTACTCGCAATATTTAAAAATTAACATGGTACCCCCACCCCCATTGCAGATATTTGAACAAATGATGAAATGGGTTAAAACTTTTACTTTTAAAGTCAAAGATAAAATACATTGACATATGTCTGACAGAATCTTGGATATAGTTGTTTATGTTGATTGATACTCATTTTTCCACATTTTACATTTGGGTGTATTCTCCTAAAATAAAGAGTGTACATGAGCTGAACTGGACGTGAACATCAACAATCACAACATTGGCTACATTTTCATGTTCAATTTCCTGATTGTGTTGAAGGAAGAGACTCCAGGCCTTATTGATCAGGCCTTATTGATCAGGCTTTATTTCTCCTCACAATGATTATATATATCTGGATGGAGTGTGCCACTGTTAATACAATCAATTGAAGGCATTCAAAATAAACAGCTCCTGTTTAAATCTTCTCAGAATCAGTCTGGATCAGCAGGATGAGAAATAAAATCCATCAACCGCATCAGTAAACTACTTAATGCTCACAAAATCTGGAGATGCCCGTGTTGGACTGGGATGCACAAAGTTAAAAATCACACAACACTAGGTTATAGTCCAACAGGTTTAATTGGAAGCACACTAGCTTTCAGAGCGACGCTCCTTCATCAGGTGGTCATCAACCACCTGATGAAGGAGTGGCGCTCTGAAAGCAAATGCTTCCAATTAAACCTATTGGACTATAACCTAGTGTTGTGTGATTTTTAACCTCACAAAATCTGATTCATTCAACAATGTTTTTGGTAACACACTGCAGTAAACTGTCCCTCATTTAGCCAAATGTGACAAGGTTCACGGTGCTATTAATGTGGGAAATGAAAAATGTCACAGCCCTCTCTCTTGAGGCTGTGAGGAAGTTTAATCTTTATCAAAATGTGCTTGATTTGGCCTCAGTGTGCTCGGAGCTGATACTACGGAACTGAATTGCAAAGTTTCCACTTCCCACTGTGAACACTCTTCATTCTAATGAGGCCACAGCCACCAAAACCTTTGTGTACATTTAAAACAAACACTGAAAACTATAGAATCAGATATCAAGAGTGAGACAACACAAAGTGACATTATAATCACTCAAAATGAAAGCATTCAAATTTTGCTCTTTGTATCAGATCTCTAATGGCACTTTCTATGAAAACAAATATTTGACCAGTGTCTGGCTGGGATGTGATAATAGAGTTACGCTCCGTTGAAAATCTCAATCTCTGGTTAAATCATGATCAATTTTTAAAAAAACAGTTGTTTGATTTGGTTAAAATAGAATAGTTCACCATGAATGAAAATGGATGGAAAGAAAGGAATAAGAAATGATTACACATGAAATAGAAAAGTAAATGTAAACACCATAATACAACCAATTTTTTTCACATAATATTTTATTCTTATGAAATAGTTTTATTGAAGGCTGTATAAAATAATTTAATCTTCAAGTGCAGAAGAAAGCTACACCATTCATGAGTTCTGAGCAAGGGTCACTCGATCTGAAATGTTAATCCCAATTTCTTTCCGCAGATGCTGCCAGACCTGCTGAATTTTTCCAGCAATTTCCATTTTTGTTTCTGATTTTTAGCATCCACAGTTCTTTTGTTTTTTTCTCTGTCCACCATTCCCATGCTGCGAATTAAAAGATTAGCAATTACTAGTGTTCCCTTATTTTCATTTTTCAAGTCTGTTCTGTTTCTTTTGCTAACTACTTTAAATAAAGCAGAGGAAAATTCCTCCCCATTTAACCTTTTAAAATACCTGATTGCACACCTCTGTTTAAATCTCCACTTAAACCTTCACTGCTGTAAGGAGGGTAAACCGAACGATTCCAATTTGCTGTTCATGGATAACTCTGCAGATTAGCCGAGTGTGTGGTGACATTTCTGTCAAAGTGCATGCCAGTTAAATCTATATGAGTGATATTTTTATCATAGCGCCCCATATTGTGTTTATGTAATAGGCAAATATCTTCTGGTGCTATCTTCCTCAACAATTTTATGCCCTTTGGATTGAAGATTTACAATATATGCTTTCCTGTTACAGACAAGATTTCAATAGGTCTTTCAAGTAGGCCTGTGATTAATAGACAAAATAACTCTACACAATGAACTCTGCGGCAATTAGTTTCCTTTAAAAAATGTTGCCTTTTTATTAGTGCAATCAAAGTTGGACCTATTACTTTAAACTTCTGATTAGTTACAAAATTATTGTTTGATGTAGAACTATATATCCCATCAGCTAATCGCAGCACAGCTAATAGCAAGCTGGTGGTGTTGGCAAGAATTCAGACCTCATTAGGAACTAACTAAAATATGAATACAGAACATCCCCGGCTCGCGCTCTCTTCAAATGTGGCTTCCCACTGAGTATGCACTTCTCGTATGCCAATTACAGAGGATCATCAGCAGAGTTTTAGAGTCTAGGTGGTCCCACAATCCTCGATGTGGCTGCTGTGAAGAGGAACACAGTCGTAGAAGCAAAAGGAATAGTGAGCTTTCCTTTGCGACCCACAATTGAAACCTCATTTCCCCCTGCAATGTGGTTCAATGGAACTCAGTGCATGTTCCTACATCTGAGCCAGATACTGCAATATGGGAAAGTTGGGCAATCGTTATCAAATCTGTACCATAAAGCTCCTCTCATGCTTTATGACAACACTCAGGTTTATGACAACAAGGAGCATTTACCACACTGTAACTGTGACAAGTTACAATCAGTCAGAAATGATAGACAATGATGAAATAGCTAAAAATGTTATGGTAACTGGAGTCACCATCATGTAATGCCATAACCAGCGAGCATTCTCATGAAGATTTTTAGCACATTTTGCAACATATTCTGAACCAGACCGACTGACGGATTTCTGAATTCATGTCGTCTACTGGGAATAATTCCCTAAAGCTGTAATCTTGCTTTATAGCAGCTTCCTATTTAATGACATAATGACTAACCGCATGTTTAGCAGCAAAGCAGTACAAAGTTCTGAGGGTAGAAACTTGTAAGTAATACTTTTTTTTCCCAAGTGTGACAGGTTGAGACTTCCACCCATGCTGATCCTGTGCCAAAACTCAGAGATGGGTCATTTGAATAACATGATTGCATTCACATCATTAACAACTGCAGTTCAAGTTCTGACAAAAGGTTATTGATCTGAAACATTAATTTGGTTTCTCTCACCCTGATTAATATTTTCAAAATTTCTATTTCTATTTAATAATAAATAAAATGGTTCCTGCTCTGCACTTGATGTCCAATAAAGAAAGAAAAACTTATATTGGTATAGTACCTGTCACAATGCCAATGGATTACATAAATGAAACTACTTCTCAAGTGTAATCACCGTTATAATATTTGCAAACACAGCAACCAACTTCCTTGCAGTTGGATTCCACAAATAAGCATGAAATAATTGACAAAATTATCAGTCTTATGGATAAATTTTGACTGGGTTTCTGGGAGAAGTTCTCCTCACTTCATGTAGGACCACGGGATTTCCTTCTTTATTTCTGCTTGAGAGAGCCTTGACTTTACATCTTACTCAAATGACACTGGAGCACTGTGTCCAGTTCTGGTCACCTTGTTATAGGGAGGACATTTTTAAGCTGGACAGGGTTCAGAAAAAGTTCACCAGGGTGTTGCTGGAAATGGAGAGTTTGAGTTATAAGGAGACGCTGGTTATGTTTGGTCTTTTTTTCTCTGGAGTGTAGAATGTTCAAATTGACCTCCTTGAGGTTTATAAAATCATGGTGGGTAGAGATAAGGTGAATGGTGGGTGTCCTTTCACTAGGGTGGGGGATTTCAAGACTGGGGGCATTTTTTTTACAGTGAGAGGAGAAAATTTTAAAAAGACATAAGGGCCAATTTTCTTTAGAGTGGTTTGTGTGTGGAATGAACTAACAGAGGAAGTGGTGGATATGGGTATAGTTTACAATGTTTACATTTACATACGTACTTGAGTAAGCACAGGCAGGTGGGACTAGCTTAGTTTGACATTATGGTGGCATGGACTGGTAGGACCAAAGATTTTATTTCTGTGCTACATAACTCCATGAGACCAGCTCTAACATCACAGCACTTGTAGGATTTAAACCCACAGCCTCCCCACTCCAAGTTAGGAATTGTGCCACTGCATGGCAGCTGAATCTTTTGCCAAACTGGAAGGCATGTAGTCATTGGGACTCAGTGAGGAATGTTCACATATTGTTCTATTGTCTGCTGCATCAATGATGTGCTGCCTCTTGACACACGCATTTAGCATGGGTGGTCACAACATTGTGGCTCCCATTTACAATTCTTGCACAACATTATTCCCACCGCATGGATGCCCCGACCAGCTCCACAGCCAGAGGAGCCCATCTCCATAGCCGGAGGAGCCCAGCCGAGTCCCATTCCATAGGTAATATCATAAAGAAGGGCTCAGTGGCCGTATGCAGCCAGACAGGCACTTCCTTCAAGCAGGAATCCATCAGAATTTAAACATTCACTTCCTCCACCACCAGTGCACAGTAGCAGCAATGTGTATAACCTACAAGATGTGCTGCAGAAACCTATCAAATCTCCTTTGATAACATCCTTTAAACTCGTATCTTCCAATTTTCCAATTCCAACTCCTAGAAGGACAAGAACAGCAGAGGCATGGATACTTCATCATTTGCAAGTTCCCTCCAAGCCATTAAATACCCTGACTCGACTAGGAAATATATCACTGCTTCTTCATTGTGTCAAAATCATGGTATTCCTTCTTATGCATAAGAACATAAGAAATAGAAGCAGGAGTAGGCATCTGGTCCGTCCAGCCTACTCCACCATTCAATAAGATCATGGCTGCCATTTTCATGGGCTCAGCTCCACTCAGCTGCCTACTCACCATGACCCTTAATTCCTCTACTGTTCAAAAACTTATCTGACATTGACTTAAAAACATTCAATGAGGTAGCCTCAACTGCTTCGCTAGGCAGGGAATTCCACTGATTAACAACCCTTTGGGTGAAAAGGTTCCTCCTCAACTCAGTCCTAAATCTGCTCCCCCTTATTTTGAAGCTATGACCCCTAGTTCTAGTTTCACCCACCAGTGGAAACCACTACCCTGCTTCAACATTATCTATTTCCTTCATAAATTTATATGTTTCTACAAGATCGTTTAGGGGAGATGTCAGAGGTAGGGTCTTTACACAGAGAGTGCTGGGTGCATGGAATGCACTGCCAGCCGTGGTGGTAGAATCAGATACGTTAGGGACTTTTAAGCAACTCTTGGATAGGCACATGGAAGCTAGTACAGTGAAGGGAATGTAGGTTAGTCTGATCTTAGAGTAGGATAAAAGGCCGGCACAACATCGAGGGCAGAAGGGCCTGTACTGTGCTGTACTGTTCTATGTTCTATTCTATATGATTCCCCCCCTCCCCCCATTCTTCTAAATTCCAATGAGTATAGTCCCAATCTACACAATCTCATAACTGAAAATGTGTTGCTGGAAAAGCGCAGCAGGTCAGGCAGCATCCGAGGAGCAGGAGAATCGACGTTTCGGGCGTGAGCCCTTCTTCAGGAATTCTAAAACGCCTGAAACGTCAATTCTCCTGCTCCTTGGATGCTGCCTGACCTGCTGCGCTTTTCTAACAACACATTTTCAGCTCTGATCTCCAGCATCTGCAGTCCTCATTTTCTCCTCCTACTCAATCTCATAAGCCAACCCCCTCAATTCCGGAATCAACCTTGTGAACCTCCTCTGCACCCCTCTAGTGCCAGTACATCCGTTCTCAAGTAAAGAGGCCAATATTTCATACAGTACTCCAGGTGTGGCCTCACCAGCATACTATATAGCTGCACATAACCTCCCGCTTTTAAATTCAATCCCTTTAGCAATGGAGGACAATATTCTATTTGCCTTCTTATTTACCTCCTACAGTAACCACTGTGGGTGTTCC
Organism: Hemiscyllium ocellatum; assembly: GCF_020745735.1. Lineage (NCBI taxonomy): Eukaryota > Metazoa > Chordata > Chondrichthyes > Orectolobiformes > Hemiscylliidae > Hemiscyllium > Hemiscyllium ocellatum. The sequence continues at coordinate 19,331,185 of NC_083432.1, read as the reverse complement.
TTCATGACATAGACCATGGCAGTTCAAGAAGGTGGCCCACACTACATAATATTAGCCAATAAATACTGGCAAAGCTGGTGCCATGCACATTCAGTGTGGACAAGATGGACAGAAATCCAATGGAAATAGGTTATATCCCAAAACATTGCTTTTAAATACTAACCCTTAGTGTGTTGGGTTATATCTCACTGCCACTCCCTTGAAGTGAATTGGTCATAATATCATCACTGTGTAATAGCATCTGAGGATAAAAAGACTCCATCTTCATTGGGCCATTTGCACAATAAGAGGCAGGTGGAAGCATGTGACTGTTTGTACTTGAGGAACTTAATATTAACTGAAGTGCCTGTGACTTTAATATATACTAGGTGCTGCAGTACATATCTATTGATTTTGTCAGGACCCACATCTAGTTTTTACATTACCAAATCTAACTTAAATATTGCCCCCTCAGGTATAAATACCTTGCTGGAGGCAAAAGCTCACAACACAGTGACAGATCATAATAGATCATAAAGCACTGATTCACTGCACAAATGGAATAGAGTTTCTTGTCTCAAATTTCCAGCGCCGCCCATTTGTCTGGCAAATATAATGTCCCTCACTGAATACTCTTACACTATCCAGCCAGAATTATTGGATACTGGCAATAAAGAGTAAAGTATTCATTCCTCATTAAAATCAGCTCTTGCCTCCACCTGTCACACACAAAAAAAAGCCCAACTGTTAAAATTCAGAAATACTGGATTGTGACAACAGGCAAGTTGGGTTTGTGCAGATTGCTTCCTTATATAACTGTAAACTTGAATGGGTTATACAATACAAATAAACAGGAACATACATTTTTATTATCTTTCTGTGCTAAGGTGTATGACCAATAGCGTCTTCTACAGGAATTAACTCCTCAGGATAGGGCAAAACCACAAAACAGAATTTGCCGTGATTATTTTAAATACCGTTTGTCAAACAGCATAAAGTTGACTCTCCCAAGCCAAGGCTGAGTGGAGCCAGTAAAATCAGTGCAGTGCAGAGAAGGAAGCTGCTGGTGAAAGAAGCAGATGGCAGATGTTCTACTTTAGGTAGAGGCCAAACCGGAAACATCAGTGCAAAAAGGACAACAAACATTTCAGCAGTTCTCAGGGCGGTAAATCAGGTAATGACTTGGCAACACAGCTGAATGACTATTATTACATAGTAAAGGGCATGGGGTTAAAGGTTCAGGAGTTGACACAGCTCTGATTGTGCTAGACTTGTCTGAAGTAACTGAAGGCCTGCATCTGTTACCCAGACTGTCCTTACCTCAAGTGGATACTTTGATTATTTTGAACAACTCTTCTGCTCTGCTCCACCATCCATATTCATCTAGAAGAACATTTATTGAGGTTACAGATTACTATTTTCTATTTTCAGGCTCCAAAGTGTACAGCAATATCATTTCTTTCTTCGAACATAGACTGTTTCAGTTCAAGCTTGAAAGGTCACCAATACCCTTGCTGTAACATTGAGAGTTTTCTTGTTACAAAACCCAAATTCAGCTATACTCACAAGCCCCTGCTCTCACTGACGATAGAAGGTATTTAATGCCTTTAATCAGCTAAAGCAACATCAGCAGTTGAAGAAATCGACATTTTAAGGGTTAAGCTGAAGAAGGGTTACACCCGAAATGTCGACTTCTCCACCTCCTGATGCTGCCTGACTTGCTGTGTTCTCCCAGCCTCCTGCTTGTCTATTCTGCTTTCCAAATTCTGCAGCTAGTTTTGTCTTTAATCAGCTAAAAGCCGAATATCCATTAGGTTGATATTTATCCCATGAGCAAAATGAACAACCTCTTAGTGGAAACCATCGAGATTGCATGTCTCACCTAGGGAGGATCTTGGTGAGGACTGAGTATCTTGGTGAGGAGGGAGGAACTTGATGACAAGGGAGGAACTTGGTGAGAAAGGAGGGTCTTTTGGTGTAGTGGCCTTTCATTATGTCTCGTTTACAGTACTATGTGCCCCAGAGACAGTGTTGTTTGAAGAATATAAAGAAGATCAGCTTGGCCACCACCACAAGCAAAACTAAGGAGCAATCCTGCACATCTTAATATGTAAGTCTTGTGATGCAAATCCTTTACTTTCACTTTAGCCCCTTCCACAGAGAGAGAGAGATAGAAAGAGAGAGAGAGAGAGAGAGAGCGTGAGCATTGCACTGTTGGTAAAATCGATTCTTGAGGAGATTCCCGATGAGATTACATCTCTACACAATCTGTCTTCTTACTCCTCCTATCTTCCAACACCTTCCAGTTCCGAAAACATTAACTCTGCTTGCTCTCCACAGATGCTGCTGAGTTTCTGCTGCATTCTCTGTAGTTGTTCCCACAGCCCACAGATACTCCAGACCAATATCTCTGTGAAGGCAATTTTAAAAAGAAATCCTTCCAAGAGGTCTGGACATCACAGGCAAGTTCTATTCCTAACTGAGTTTCTTGCTAGCTACATCAAAGGGCAGTTAAGCATTCTCTACAGCACTGTTTGCAGTGTTTGCAATGAGGTCAGTCAGCTGAACCTCATGGAATATGAGTTCCCTGATTGGGGCTGTTAATCAAAGCCAATCAGGGAGCCCTGGCTGACAGATAAGAACAGGAGTATCAGGCATCCTGTTCACTCTGAGAGCTGGCTCTGAGGGAGCTGGATCAGTGTCGAGGACTCTCCGTGTGTAAATAGAGGGTGACCTGCTGACGGGATACTGGATTGGAGTCACATATTAGTCAATTTCCTTCACTACAGGACACCAGTGAACCAGATGGGGTTTGATCTCGCTGGTCGCCATTATTTTTTCATTGAATTCAAATTTCACTGAGACTTAGATTAGATTAGATTACTTACAGTGTGGAAACAGGCCCTTCGGCCCACCAAGTCCACACCGACCCGCCGAAGCGCAACCCACCCATACCTCTACATTAACCCCTTACCTAACACTACGGGCAATTTAGCATGGCCAATTCACCTGACCCGCACATCTTTGGACTGTGGGAGGAAACCGGAGCACCCGGAGGAAACCCACACAGACACGGGGAGAACGTGCAAACTCCACACAGTCAGTCGTCTGAGTCGGGAATTGAACCCGGGTCTCAGGCGCTGTGAGGCAGCAGTGCTAACCACTGTGCCACCGTGCCGCGCACTGAGCACATATTCCCAGAATACTGGCCTAGGCCCCTTTGGATTACCAATCCAGCGATATTATAAGTACACCACTGCCTCTCCTGCTAAGATTCAGCAAAGACTTTGATCAATTATTGCATGAAATCTCTTTAATAATGTAAAGTCAGTGGGTTATTAAGGATATGATATGTGTGTGCATTAGCAACTAGCAAGTTGGCAAGGAGTAAGGAGTATTTTCAAAGCACGGCCCTTTTAAAATAAACGACTATCTACTTAATAAGGTGCTCCAAGACATTGTGTTCAAAGCCTTCCTACTCCTGGTATTGATCTGAATTTGCACTTTCTCTGAGGGTAGTTATATTTTCAGATAACACTAAGGGTAAAGAGAGAGAGGGAAAGAGAGAGACAGGGAGAGCATAAAGAATATCACTGGAAGCTGGGAAGATCTTACAAAAAGAGTCTGACAGAATTTGTGCTTGGACTGTATAGCAGTGTCAGAATGGACAGGTTGATATTGGAAAACACAATGTGGATGGGATAGAACTTCCCAGAGGGAATTTGAAAGAAGCACAGGAATGTGGAATGTTCCATTACTCACTGAATCTGAAGAATAGAACGTAGTTTACAAAACAAATAAGATTAAGTCAGGATACAATCAAATCACCAATTTTCAATTGTCCAAGAGTCCTGCTGAAGATCTGATCAGGCTGTGCCTACAGGATTGTGTCCAATCCTGGCCATCACTGCGTAGGCTTCAGTCACAGCTCGATCACAGTTTTCAGCAATGTGACTGATTTCTGATGAATGAGGAATGGTTTGGGAAACCAGGGCTTTTCATCCAAGAAGGATGCATGTTAGAATGTAGGATACTGCATGGGACGGAGAAGTAAACCAGGAACAATACGTTTCTGATCAAGCTGAGCAGCGGGATAAGTAGGTACAGACTCAAGACTGAGAAGGGCCAGGTTAAGACCAACACCAAAATCTGTTTTTTTTAAACAAAGGCTTAGCAATAGGTTCCTGCAGTCAGGGGTTGAGACCAAGACACTGGACTCACTTAAGGAACAGTTGAAGAAGGGAACAGAGATAAGAATAGGCCATTATCTCCTTTGAGCCCATTCTAGCCTTCAATCACATAATGGATGGTCTCTTAACTCCTTTGTAATACCTTGGACCATATTACTTTGTGAATATCAATGAGTGAAACCTTATATTGGGACTCAGTGACGTTGCTTACTATGTGAAATGTGATAGAATCATTCGAGAATCCAGTGAGCCCTATCTCCACGTCAAGAGCTATTGAATGCAGCTTTTAATTAAATTCCAGGTGGGATTCTTGTGAGGACAGCAAGTTGCCTATTAAGATGGATTCATGTTTGTTAATGACCTTATTCATTGAAAGTATTGTTTCATCATCCTACCACCTGCTGCAAATAAATTAGATGCTGAGCCTTCTCAGTGTGGAGGTTGGAGTGTGTACCTGGCAACTTCAGGACACTGTTAGTTTCAAATGTCTTCTGTTTTACCACCAGGCACCAACATCTCTAGGCATATTCCACAGGCGTTGGCCGCACACACCCCATGTCCATGGATGTTAGCATTCATCACGTGCCAGCCTATAATAACCCTCATGGTACATCTCCAATTACACAATGCTTCTGTACTTTGTTAAGGCTGCAGCTAGGACACTGTGCACTCAGGGACACACACCATACCACTTCAACGCATTACCCTGGTCAACATCTCTGTCTCAGGCTTGCTGCAGTGTTCCAGTGAAAGTTCAGCACAAGCTGGATGAACAGCATCTCATTTTCCACTTGGGAACTCCACAGTGAGGTCTTGAGGCACTTTCTCCCATGTGCTTTCCCCAACCCCACACACTAGGTCCTTCTATCACATGGTCTGCTATTACACACAGGAGAAAGTGAGGACTGCAGATGCTGGAGATCAGAGTCAAAGGTGTGGCACTGGAAAGGCACAGCCAGTCAGGCAGCATCTGAGGAGCAAGAGAGTTGATGTTTTGAGCAGATACTCTCCATCAGGAATGCTATTATACACAACCCATTGTTAGCCACTAATAGTCCCCCATTAGCAGCTTTTCATTCTCCTCAGCTGCTTGTTATTCACTCCTTTGTCTGTCCAACTGTTCTTCTCTGTCCTTGGGTCAATCTCCACCTATTGTTTACTCCTTACTCCCTCCCCCACACCATCTTCTGCATAAAATCCGACTTTTTCCCAGCTACCATTAGTTCTGAAGAAAGGTCATTTGACCCAAAATGTCAACTCTGATTTCTCTCCTCAGATGCTGCCAGATCTGCTGAGATTTTCCATCAATTTCTGTTTTTGTTTTTGTTTTTCTTGGGTAGCGCGGTGACTCAGTGGTTAGCACTGCTGCCTCACAGCACCAAGATTCCAGGTTCTATTCCAGCCTTGTGTGACTGTCTGTTTGGAGTTTGCACATTCTCCCTGTGTCTGCATTGGTTTCCTCTGGGTGCTCCAGTTTCCTCCCACAGTCCAAAGATGTGCAGGTCAGAAGGATTGGCCATGCTAAATTGCCCATCGTGTTAGGTCCATTAGTCAGGGATAAATATAGGGTAGGAGAATGGGTCTGGTAGGAGAATGGGTAGGGGAATGACCCTCTTCGGAGGGTCAGTGTGAACTTGTTGGGCTGAAGGGCCTGTTTCCATGCTATAGGTAATCTAATCTAATCATTCTCCCAGTGTATGTGTGGGTTTCCTTTGAATGCTCCAGTTTCCTCCCACAATCCAAAGATGTGCAGGTTAGGTGGATTGGCCATGCTAAATTGCCCATAGTGTACATAAATGTGTGGATTAGGTGCATTAATCAGGGGTAAATGTAGAAAGTAGGGGAGGGGAATGGGTCTGGATGGGTTACTTTTCAGAGGGCGGTGTGGACTTGTTGGGCCAAATGGCCTGTTTCCACACTGTAGGGATTCTGTGATACATATATCCAGTTCATAGTGTGAACTATTTGAACAGCTTATAGGCTGTTCACTTGCTCTGCCTTGCCTTTTTGCACTTTATCCTCTCGGGCAAACTCATACTAATGCTGCACGGCTGTGCGATTCACCATGGACACAAAGCCAGGAAGTCGGTCTCGGTTGTCAATCGTGATGAGTCATGTCAAGGAATCTGGTCTCCAGTTAGAGGTTCCTGGCATAGTAAGTCAAGGGCAGCCTCCAGTACCAGTCCAGAAGCTGAGACACTGTCAGTCAGCCACTTGGGATTGTCAGAGTCAGGCTCCTCTCCCTATTAGAGGTCAGAGGCCAAATAACAGCATCCATCTTAAAGCTTTCTGAGTTATTATGGACTGTTTTCCTTCTGGACTGAGAGAGAGAAGGGGATAGGGACAGGTAAGACAGGAGATGAAAGTGGATGGTACAGCTCATGACAGGAGGGAGCATGTCCTGAACAAGGCAGAGCAGAGGGCATGCACCGCTTGTGGTGTCAGGTGTGGGCTGAGTTACTTCATGAGGGTAGGCAATAGTGAGAGTGATAGATCATGAGCCTGGTTGGGGTGTGGGTGCAGTTGCAGAGGCAGAGGGTGTAAGGTATTGAAGAGAAGAGAATGGTGTTTATTATGGCAGAGTGGAAAGGGACAATGCTGGGTATTTCTCTAGGTTGCACTGACCCTGGATGGGAATCTCAGATCAGGCTGGCATGGGCTGTGGTGCAGCGTCCACTGCTGGTCCTGGGGGAAGAGGGTGTCGTGCCTCAGCTCCACTCCACCCAGCAGGAACTCCAGCTTCCTGCCCACAAAGTGGTGTGCCCATTTCCCCCTATCTGCCATATCCAGGGTAAATGCCAGCAGTAAGCAGGGCAGCTCTGGAATGACAGTCTTTGTCCAGGAGAACAATGAGCTTTTAAAGATAGCAGCAGTGCCAATCAATTCAGAATATTCCAGCAGTGTTGAGTTTCTTTGGGAACGCCATTTCAGCAGTTCTCTTCAAGAATGAGGGGAGGTGATGGCCCAGTGGTATGATTGCTGGAACTGAAACCCAGGTTTGAATCCTACTGAGGCAAATGGTGGAATTTGAATCCAATAAAATTCTGGAAATAAGAGTCTGATGATCACCATTGTTGAGGGAATACTCATCTGGTTCACTAATGCTCTTTAGGGAAGGAAGCTGCCATCCTTACTTTGGTCTAGATGGAACTCAACATGAATCACTCTTAACTGTCCTCTGGGCAACTAGGGATAGGCAATAAATTCTGGCGTGGCCAGCGATGCCCTCATCCATATTGAATGAATTGTTAAAATAGTTGTGAAACGGGGCTAAAATCAGGCCAGAGGGGTGCCCGAGGAGCAGTGTGGGTAGTAAGTGAGGTGAGATGGTAAACTGCAGCAAGAAACCTCAGAAGACCTCATGGTGTGAAACATTGCAAGACACGGAGCCAAAAATATAAGCTGATTTTTGTTGATGAAGTACTTCCTGGGAGCGTTCTGAGAAACCTGGCCAAAGCTCTGACCCCTTTCCTTTGGATTCTGTCTGTCAGAAGAAATAGATTCTACAACATCACACCCTCTGGGCATCTCTTAAAAACTCAATTCGATCACACTTTAATCTTTATCATTCGAAGGACTGCAAGCCTGGTGTGTGCAATTTGCCCTCATCATGTAATCTTTAGAGATCTTAATATACCTCACCTCTTCTCTGGTAAAGCAATGGGAAATGTTACAATAGAGAAACACTGGGTGTGTGATTCTGGAGGATAAAATTGTACGCACTTCTCATCTGAATATACTTAGTAAAAGAGCTGTTGAAAAGCAAAACTATCTGGATCAGGTTCAGAAGGACTCTCTGTCTCTAATAAGTGAAGACAGTTGTTTAGATTTAAATCAGTCCAGGGGCCTCTAAATGCACACCAAAATCCCTTAGGAAATGGCTGCCAATCCTCTGAGCATAGAGCTGTTGTCTCCAGGAAGTGAAGATTAATCGCCAGGATATTTCTGGGAGCAGTCTGGAAAAATAGCATATGAGGAACCATCAAAAAATAAATCATCAAACACTTTGTCTGCTAATTATAAAAACATCAGTGACGGGAAGGGAAAGGCGATTTGACCCAGAGTCAATTGGATTGGGAAGCTTTGGTCTGTTTTCCAGTTATGACAGAAAGGCCTTGCTCTGTGTTGAATGACCAATGTGGCGCGGGTCGGGCTGGGCCATTGTATGGACAAGGTCACGTGATCAAAACTCCAGGAGTACATCCAGTCAAGTTGACAATCACACCACAGTGAAGTGAAGACAATGAGTTGCGACATTTCAAAATGAGAGTCTAACAAAGTACAATAAAATGGGCATGAGACTGCAGTACACAGAGGATTGACAGATCAGAGACAGAAATGTGACCTATACACTTGAACTAAGTCTCAAGATAAGCTACATTACAATTGGGACCATTTCATTGCAGGTTGTGATGGATCTGTATACTTGCTGATTGTACGTATATCTGCATGCTCAGAACCAGTGGAGAAATAGCACTTATGTGCTCATCATAATGAGTCTGCAAGTCATCACATCTTTGCAGCATGGGTTAATTGTGACAGTTTTACTGCTCGAGAACTCAACACTTAACTGCTATTAATTTTTGACTAAAATTGCATGATAGTTTCCAGAGCACATTTTGAAGCACAGATCCAAAAACATAGAGCACCAACCATCAATGGATTGCATTAATTCTTTCAGTACAAGGCCATCATGAGTCACAGCATCCTCCAAGCTGATATTTGCAGTAATCAGCAATGTCGGTGCTTCTGATAGATCAAATGGTCTTTTCTCAGTCTTGACGTTTTTAGGATGGATAACATCCCTACCAGTTTGCATACTTCCCCTGAAAGATGTTAGATTTTCTCTGGGGATCAGCTAATGTTGTGTCTGCCTTTGAAACTGTATGTCAACTGGCAATTCAACTGTTGGGAATTCCCAATTAAGGGCCTCATCCCATTGCTACTGATATTAACCCAGTGATGGGCACATGGAACTCACAAGTGACCTTTTGGACTCTTAGGGAGCAAGGGTAACTCAATCAAAGACACTCAGCATCTGATCAAGGAACACTGCATCATGAAAAGGGCATGTGTGTGAGACGTTGAGAGCTGGCTACTTGCTCTACCAGCTGATAGTCCTCCCCCTCCATTCTCCATCCACTCAACTCCCCTCCAGTCATCACTCACCGTGGTCTGGATCAGGCAGTGTAATATCAGCAGCAGCCATAGCCTCCCAATAGCACTATTGTTCAAAAGGACTGGGAATTTCTAATTGGCTGGCAGCTCTAAGTCTTCTGCCCCTTGGGTCTAGGATTCACTGCTCTGCAGTTAAATAGCTGAGAGGTACTTAATTCAATGGACCTTCCCTAAAGAGTCAACAAATGGGGCTCCTGTCACCAACAGTCTATATTACTGAGACTTTAAATGCGAGCCCAGACATTGCATTTTAAGTCTCTGGAATGGCAATTGAATCCAAAATCTTGATTTCAAAATATAATTCCTGTTGCTGTGACACAGCTGGACAAAAACCAAAACCCATTTCCCCCATTGAGGTTAGCTCAAGTGAACAAACCTTAATTGAAATGTAATCTCCCCCTGGTCAATGTGTTTCCATTTCACACTACATGCAGCAGTACTTATTTTTCCTTATAGTGAACTGCAGTTCATTCTTTTAAGGATAGGGTTAACATACTCCACACAATGCAGTGGGATAATGGTGGAGAAATATCTTCAGACTGTGGTGCACGGTCTCCTGATATATTGTTGCCTCTTGCCTGTCTGAAGGGTGGAAAACAGATGCAAAAACAATTTCTTGACAAAGAAAATCAAAGAACAACAGTTTTTGAGCTTTATATGTTTATGAATTAGACCAAGCATGTCCTTAATACGGTAAGGTAGAAACATAGAATTGTTACATCATAGGAGTTTTCGCTGGCTAATTGAGTCCATAACTGATCTCTGCAAGGTTCACTCAGCTGGTGCCATAAGATCATTTTCTCACACTAGTCCTGCAAATTTTTTTCTTCAGATAATTATCTATATTCCATTTTGAAAGCCACAATTCAATCTGCCTCCCCTACACTCTCAGAGAGTGAATTCTAGACCATAACCACTTGTTGTGTCATAAAGATTTCCCTCATATCACCTCTGGTTGTTTTGTCAATCATCTTAAGTTAGTGTCCACTGGTTCTTCACCCTTCTGCTCGAGGGAACAGTATTTTTTCTCTATCAACCCTATCTGGACTGCTCAAGGATCTGGACATCTCTATCAAATCTCCTGCCAACCTTCTTACACTAAAGAGTCCAACCTCAACTTTGTTAATGTTGCCTTCTAACTAAAATCTCTCACCCTCAAAACCATGACCTTCAATTTTTTCTGCACCGTCTCCAATGCCTTCAACTTCTTTCCTGATGTATGGTGTCCAGAAAAATGCACTTGAAGTTGAGCCAGAGTTTGAAGAAGTTCCACCATAACATTATCTTTGTTCTCAATCCTCTATTTAGAAAGCCCAGTGAAATAATTGCACAGAGGCTGAGATCTCATCACCTAGTCAACCTTAATTTATATGTGCACAGTACACTGATGTGGCCAGCCAGCTCAGGGTCAGTCTCTGAAGGTGAGGAGATTCTGAATGCCCTGTTTATTTTATTTTATTTTATTTTATTTAACAAATTACAAAAACAGTTTACAACAAACAGTTACATTTACAGCTGCATACAAGAGACAGCAATTTTACAAGGGAGAGGAGCAGCAAAGCCAGGCCCTAAACTCTACCGTTCAAACAGTTTACAGGGACATGAGGACAAACCTCAAATCCCAGTTTCACAAAAATATAAAGAGACATCAACAATGACATTTGCACATTAGACAATACTGTTACATATAAAAGTGCAGACAATACAGACACAGCAAAATGCCCTGTTTATATCTGTCAGCCAGGGCTCCCTTATTGGCCAAGGTTAACAACTACAATCAAGGATCTCGTAGTCAATAAGATCTACCTAGTTCTAATCATTATACTCTCAAACCCAAATACATTTTAAAATAACATTTCCATCCAAAGTATATCCCAAGGTTTCTCTGCTCTGGCATCCCATAGAAGTGTCAATACTCCTAATGAAAATGCTCAGAGATGTTATTATAGACCAGGGGAGCAGCTGAAACTTGAACCCAGTTCTCCTGATGTAGAAGTAGGGAACTCTACCCACTGTACCACAAGATCTCTCCCCATTTGAATAATATCCTTTATTTTATTGTTGCTTTCCTGGAAAAGCGCAGTAGGTCAGGCAGCATCCAAGGAACAGGAGATTCGATGTTTCGGGCATAAGCCCTTCTTCAGGAAGGCTTTCCTGAAGAAGGGCTTATGCCCGAAACGTCGAATTTCCTGTTCCTTGGATGCTGCCTGACCTACTGCGCTTTTCCAGCAACACATTTTCAGCTCTGATCTCCAGTATCTGCAGACCTCACTTTCTCCTTTATTGTTGCTTTCCCTTGTTCTTCCGACCAAAATGCATCAGCTCAAAATTCTTTGCCTCGAATTGTATCTGCTACGTTGTACTCCATTTCATCCTCCAGACTTTGAGCTATCACTATTTGCCTTAGAGTTCACCGTGTTTCCTGTCACCTGCAAATTTTGAATCTGGGTCCTAGTCAGTTAAATCTGGTCAATGATGGATGGTAATCTCAAATTATATGGTGCTCAAATATTTTTAAAATCTTATAAGAATACATTGCACTTTTCAGAAAAAAAAGCCACACTGATTCCAGTTAAAACGTCCAAGCAGCAATTGACAACAATTGGAAAATTGAATGTTCTATTGATTAGATTAGATTAGACTTACAGTGTGGAAACAGGCCCTTCGGCCCAACAAGTCCACACCGACCCGCCGAAGCGCAACCCACCCATACCCCTACATTTACCCCTTACCTAATACTATGGGCAATTTAGCTTGGCCAATTCACCTGACCCGCACATCTTTGTGACTGTGGGAGGAAACCGGAGCACCCGGAGGAAACCCACGCAGACACGGGGATGAACCAGCCAAATTGAAGTCCTGTATATTTAAGTGATTATGTTATGTTCAAAGGTTTCCATGCAAATCATTGTTTGTGAACATTTCCTTCCCAGAAATATTCTGCACAATGTTTGTCAATCAAGATCCATAAATTTACATTTATTTACACCTGCAGCTCAATCCAAATTTGAACCAAACCTTGGGTATTTGGGTCACTCTTGTTATCTGCAAATAATCCACTCTGGGTTGTGACTGGCAGGCAAGTGATCACCATGTCCTTGATGGTAGGTTGTGATAGCTGTGCTGTCTTACTGCAGAGTGCCATTAGAGATGTACTTAGGGTCTACAAGGCAGCAACAATGCTGTTTAATAAAACATTGGCTGTTCTATTGCTTGAGGGGAAGCCTTGGGAAATCCCTTGGAAGTGTTGTGTGATTGATTAGCCGTTTGTATTTTCCCTCACTGAAATGGTTTTGGGAATTCTGGAGATGATTAAGGGACCATAATTACAGTCACGGGTTTTGTGCTCCACTACATAACTCAAGATAGCTTTCTTGTGCCCTACGGCCTAAAGTTTTACTGCAATTCCCGTTCTCACATAAGGATTTGTCAACCGTAAATTCATTTTAATCACAATGCTCTATTTTCTAGTCCAGTTTCACAATATAACTATTTTATTGCCTTCTACAAATCATAGAATTTTAAAAACAAATCACCCTTTGCCCTTTTGATGTTCATTAGCATAACCCTTGTTCATTGCCATTGCAAGATGATTTAGTTTGGCTCACACCTGTGTTTGCCTCCACACCATTTTCTCCTTGACTGAAAGCAGTAAGACTTCAATCTAATTCAAATATTTTTTCATGTAAGAATCCTGCAGGTAGACAATCTCAGAATGGCAACATTGCAAACCCTGCTCAGTGCATTGTTTCATGTTCAGTTCTGGTTGCCAAGTTATAGGAAGGATATTATTAAGCTAGAGCGGGTTCAGAAGAGATATACCAGGATGTTACTGGGTATAGAATGCTTGAGTTATAAAGTACAGCTGGATAGGCTTTGACTTTTCCACTGGAGGGTAAGAGGTTGAGAGGCCATCTTATAGATGTTTATAAAATAATGCGATCTATAGATAAGATTAATGGTAATTGTGTTTTACCTGAGATGGAGGAGTTCAAGACTAGGAGGCATATTTTTAATGTGAGAGGAGGGAAATTTAAAAAAAAGATATGAAGGATAATTTTTTTTACATCTGGAAGGGCACAAAGAGTGGGATAGAAGTAGCAACCTGGAACGTCACCTCTCTCTGCTTTTTGCTCTTTCTTCAATCACGTCTCCACAAGGACCATCTTGGTAAGGCAATCTGAAGATCAAAGGTTAATCATGGTCAAGGTTAATCATGGACCTGAAGATCAAGCCCATCCCTAGATGAGAAGGGAAGTCCACATCAATGGCTGGACATCTCGATAGATCAGGCAGGCTGGGTATTGTAGATGCTGGAGATTAGAGTCAAGATTAGAGTGATGCTGGAAAAGCACAAAAGGTCAGGCAGCATCCGAGGAGCAGGAAAATTGATGTTTCGGCAAAAGCCCTTCATCAGATCTGATGATTCCAGATGAACTCTCAAAGACTGAGGAACAGCCTGTCCCAGGTTTATTGAAAGGGTACTACCAATCCTTCCAGACAAATAGCTCAAATACAATGCTAAGGACCTCTCAATAAGGTATAGTAAATTCTTGGAAGCTAGTGTAGATTTGATACTCTTTACGAAGAGATTTAAGATTCTTTACTGAAGAGATGAAACGTTTGATAGAGTTTAATTAAAGTACAATAGTAGAGTTTGATAAATATTGCTTTTCTTTGATAAAATGTTCAATAAAATTGTGTTGGACTTTCTGTTGACTCTTGGCCCCTATTTCTATCTCACTGTGCAGTGCACCTGAGTTAAAAAGAGTTACTGTAAACTGGTCAAGGTTAATCATGGTACATTTACCCACCTTTCACTTTACAGAATTACACTCTACTGTTCCCTTGAAGTATTGCAGCATTGATGATTGGAATAAGCTTGATACCAGTTGGTTCTAAATGGCATTAGCCTGTTCACCAAGCTGCTTCCCGCTTTGTACAATGCCTTATTGATGCCTCAGAATAGTAGCATAAAAGAAAGAAAAGGAAGCCAGTCCTGTATTTCCAGATCCTGCCCATTGGGTCCACGGCTCTGTGGGTCAAGAATTAACCAATTCAGTCACATGAAGACCCATGCGACTCTGTGGTCACCTTCAAATCGATGCACAATCACCAATGAACGGGAACTATGATATACTTCCACAAACAAAATACAAGAATTATGATTTAGTCTAACAATGTTAATGCTGCTTTCTATCAACTATTTTTGCTGGAAATGATTAAATTTCAAATTTAACCAAATTTAAACACTTTTCCTAGGGTGCACAGAATGTGACAGAAACTTAGATGCATTACTGAACCCTGTTGTGTTAGGCATCTGAGACAATTTGCCATCAGTGAAGTTGAAGGATTTGGGATAATTGCCCCGTACTACCTTCAAAATAGGTTTAATAATAGTTCTTGTTTAAATTCTACGTTATTGCATCAGCCAAACAAAAATAGTTCAGAAAAGACCCTAGAATATGCCATTTTCTAAATTCAATATGAGAAATGTCCCAGAATAATAGTGATATTCATCGATGAAGTTTTAACGGAACATTAGAGAGCTTACCATTGTCATTTTGCTGTCTTCCTGCATGGGTCAACATTAACTGGGCATTAGCCAGCAATCACTTTAAATATGGCTGTTTGATCTCCTTGCCTGAAGAGATTAGAGGTTTTTTTCCAATTTAAATGAGTTTCACTATTGGGTTTCTTAACTCCGTGGCTTAATACTCCTATCTCTTCAGTCTAGACAACAGCGCAAACCTAATTGACAAGTAATTCTGACATCTCTAAGCATTTGGGGATGGATATTTCTGGACTATGCAAACTGCTTGGGTACTGTGGGATGGAATGTTCTGGACACTTTGTTCAGTCTGATTAGCCAAAGCTTCAGCTGAATATTCAGATTAAGTAAGCTTGTGGAAACAGGACAAATTCTGATTGAATGTTTCTTACACAGTACCACCAAAACTATCAAGATTTTTCTTCTCATTGATTCTTGTGACGATGACAATTTTCTTCACTCTGTAACAATGTGCCCCTCACTTCATTTGAAACAATGACTTAACACTCCAGCATTGGCTATAGTTTAGAACTCAAGGAAGGTTGCGAAGAGAGAACAGAATGCAAATTTTCAAGGACAATAGATAGAAATTCTGGTCCCAAGATGCCCTTTGCTCTATTTATGGTGACCTCATTAGAATTCCTGGAGTGCTTCAAACCTAACATATCTGACAGGAATACAAACAATAATGTCAGGAGAACCCAATAAGCCTTCAACATTGGTCATCCACAGAATTATATTTAAAGGTTATGTGCTGTTTCCTGATTCTTGAGTTAGCATGTAGTAGAGATAGCAACTGAGTTGGCAAGCTAAGGGACCACCCCTAACACACTTAGTTTTTAGCCAGTCACCAACTGCACTTTCTGCACTTCACCCATTCTTGGGCACCAAAAATCGAATGCCAATCTCAGAGTAGAGTCTTATCCACAGGCAAGAGGCATGAGGCATCAATGATAAAGAATTAATAATTCACCGTGTCCCTTCATTTTTGAAGCAGTGAAGAAATAAATTCAAAGAACTGCACATGAATCAGTCATCAATGAGATGCGTGATGATTAATGTGAATGCAGCTGCAAATTAGAAGGGAGAACGTAATATGTTCTCTAGAATCTGTGTTATGTCCGTTCTTGCACAGACCAATGAAAATCCTTGAGAAAATCTACAGCACAAAACTATCTTATTTGCCAATCTCATTGAGACTGGTACAATTGAGAACAGAAGCAAGTCAAACAGTCAGGGCAGGCAGGGACAAGGTAGGACTAATAAATTAAACTGCATTTATTTTAATGCAAGGGGGCTGACAGGGAAGGCAAATGAACTCAGGGCATGGTTAGGAACATGGGACTGGGATATCATAGCAATACAGAAACATGACTCAGGGATGGGCAGGACTGGCAGCTTAATGTTCCAGGATACAAATGCTACAGGAAGGATAGAAAAGGAGGCAGGAGAGGAGGGGGAGTGGCATTTTTGATAAGGCAAGGCATTACAGCTGTACTGAGGGAGGATATCCTTGGAAATGCATCCAGGGAAGTTATTTGGGTGGAAATGAGAAATAAGAAAGGGATGATAACCTTATTGGGATTGTATTATAGGCCCCCTAATAGTCAGAAGGAAAGTGAGAAACAAACTAGTAAGGAGATCTCAACTAACTGTAAGAATAATAGGGTGGTTATGGCTGGGGATTTTAACTTTCCAAACACAGACTGGGACTGCCATAGTGTTAAGGGTTTAGATGGAGAGGAATTTGTTAAGTGTGTTCAAGAAAATTTTCTGATTCAGTGTGTGGATGTACCTACAAGAGAAGGTGCAAAACCTGACCTACTCTTGGGAAATAAAGCAGGGCAGGTGACTGAGGTGTCAGTGGGAGAGCACTTTGGGGCCAGTGACCATAATTCTATTAAATTTAAAATAGTGATGGAAAAGGATAGACCAGATCTAAAAGTTGAAGTTCTAAATTGATGTAGGAGGTACAGGGCCAACCAAACACCAACACAAGTGTGTACACATGTACACCTGCATACATGGACAAAGACTCACACATGCGAGCACAAGTACATAAACACACAAACAAATACAAACATGCACACATACCTCCTGATCATTTGTTTTAGTCATTCTGTGCGAACTCTTGGTTTCATTCAGTCCATAGAAATCAGTGGCAGCACGGTGGCACAGTGGTTAGCACTGCTGCCTCACAGTGCCAGAGATCTGGGTTCATTTCCCACCTCAGGTGACCAACTGTGTGGAGTTTGCACATTCTCCCCATGTCTGTGTGGGTTTCCTCCGGGTGTTCTGGTTTCCTCCCACAGTCCAAAAATGTGCAGGTTAGGTGAAGTGGCCATGCCAAATTGCCCACAGTGTTAGGTGAAGGGGTAAATGTAGGGGGGTGGGTTACGGGTTGGTGTGGACTTGTTGGGCCGAAGGGCCTGTTTCCACACTGTAAGTAATCTAATCTAAAATTGTGGTTTGTACAAAATAATCCCAGTATTATTGGCATTATCTGACAGACAATGTAACTGATGTGACTGCATTTGTCTATGTTTGTGATTCACAGATAAAGGTACACTGAAATGGATGGTTTCCAATAATTAGCTATTGGATTCCTTTATGCTCCTTGACATTGATGACAGATCCCTCGTCTTCCCAATGTGCCAAGCACTCTACAATGCTTACTCACTGGCCTTCCTCTGTATATTTAGCACAGTCACGGTGATCTTCTGCACCCTCTGTGCCACACAATATCACTTCACTTCAGCCTTCCTGCTGAAATCCTGCCAGTTGGAGCTTAACAGGAGCAAGCTATCGAGCTATCTTTAGGATTGATTGCTGAGCTTTGTTCCAGAATTATGTCATTGTGTCCCCTTTTAAAGTAAATTAATTTTAAACCTTTGACCTGGAATGTGACTGAGACCCAATAGTGAAGGCAGATTCAATTGAAGTATTCAAGAAGGACTTGGATTATTATTTGAAAAAGAAGCATGTATAAGGATAGTGGGAGAAGGTTGGAGGGGAATTGTTCGTTCAGTGATGCAATGCAGATACAACTGGCCTGTTTCAGTGCTGTAGCAATTCTGTCAGTCAGTATATTCTCACTCTCTGGTAAACTGGCTTCTATGTTATTGAACTCTCTGCCCAACTACTAAACACTGATGCCTACTATCTCAATATGTGCAGATCCTGCCCCCGGATTATCCTCTAAATTGAATGTAGTGCCAGTATCTGTGCTGGTATTTGTATGAAAGTTAGTGAGGGTGTTATTTCAACATCACTCTCATCTTGTTTTTCTTTATTGGTCAGAGTATTGAGTACAGGAGTTGGGAGGTCATGTTGCAGCTGTACAGGACATTGGTTAGGCCACTGTTGGAATATTGCGTGCAATTCTGGTCTCCTTTCTATTGGAAAGATGTTGTGAAACTTGAAAGGGTTCAGAAAATATTTACAAGGATGTTGCCAATGTTGGAGGAATTGAGCTACAGGGAGAGGCTGAACAGGCTGGGGCTGTTTTCCCTGGAGCGTCGGAGGCTGAGGGGTAACCTTATAGAGGTTTATAAAACCATGAGGGGCATGGATAGGGTAAATAGGTAAAGTCTTTTCAATTGGGTGGGGAGTCCAGAAGTACAGGGCATAGGTTTACGGTGAGAGGGGAAAGATATAAAAGAGACCTAAGTGGGTGTCACGTGTATGGAATGAGCTGCTAGAGGAAGTTGTGGAGGCTACTAAAATTGCAACATTTAAAAGGCATGTGGATGGGTATATGAATAGGAAGGGTTTGGAGGGATATGGGCCAGGTGCTGGCAGGTGGGACTAGACTGGGTTGGGACATCTGGTCGGCATGGATGAGTTAGACCGAAGGGTCTGTTTCCATGCTGTAGATCTATATGACTCAAAAAATTGGCGAGTCTACTACTGTTGCAGACAGTGTGTTCCACACCCCCTACTACTCTCTGAGTAAAGAAACTACCTCTGACATCTGTCCGATATCTATCACCCCTGAATTTAAAGCTATGTCCCCTCATGCTAGCCATCACCATCCGAGGAAAAAGGCTTTCACTATCCAACCTATCTAACCCTCTGATTATCTTGTATGTCTCAAGTCACCTCTCAACCTTGTCTCAAAAGGTAACAGCCTCAAGTCCCTCAGCCTGTCCTCATAAGTCCTTCCCTCCATACCAGGCAACATCTTAGTAAATCTCCTCTAAACCCTTTCCAAAGCTTCCACAACCTTTTTACAAATTGGTGACCAGAACTGTACGCAATATTCCAAATGTGGCTGAACAATGTTTTGTACAGCTGCAGCATGATCTCATGGTTCCGAAACTCAATTACTCCACCAATAAAAGCTAACACACCGTATGCATTCTTAACAACCCTATCAACCTGGGTGACAACTTTTAAGGATCTATATACTAGGAGTAGCAGTAATACAGAGTACTGGGCTAATGGTAAGATTCTTGGTAGCGTAGATGAGCAGAGAGATCTCGGTGTCCGATCTATGTACTTGGACACCGAGATCTCTCTGCTCATCTATGCTACCAAGAATCTTACCATTAGCCCAGTACTCTGTATTCCTGTTAATCCTTCCAAAGTGAATCAACTCATACTTTTCTGCATTAAACTCCATTTGCCACCACTCAACCCAGCTCTGCAGCTTATCAACGTCCCTCTGTAACATGCAACATCCTTCATTACTATCCACAACTCTACCAACCTTAGTGGTATCCGCAAATTTACTAACCCATCCTTCTACGCCCTCATCCAGGTCATTTATAAAAATGACAAACAACAGTGGACCCAAAACAGATCCTTGCAGAACTCTACAAGTGACTGAATTCCAGGATGAACATTTCTCATCAACCACCATCCTCTCTCTTCTTTCAGCTAGCCAATGTCTGATCCAAACTGCTAAATCACCCTCAATCCCATGTCTCCATATTTTGTGAAATAACCCATTGTGGGGAACCTTATCAAAGGCCTTACTGAAATCCATATACACCACATCAACTGCTTTACCCTCATTCACCTGTTTGGTCACACTCTCAAAGAACTCAATAAAGTTTGTGAGGCACGACCTACCCTTCACAAAACCATGTTGACTATCCCTAATCAACTTATTCCTTTCTAGATGATTATAAATTCTATTTCTTATAACCTTTCCAACTCTTCACCCACAACTGAAGTAAGGTTCACTGTTCTATAATTTCCAGGGTTGTCTTTACCTCCCTTCTTGAACAAGGGAACAACATTTGCTATCCTCCTGTCCTCTGGCACTATTCCTGTAGCCAATGACAACATTAAGATCAAAGCCAAAAGTTTGACAATCCCCTCACTGGTTTCCCAGAGAATACGAGGATAAATCCCATCCAGCCCAGGGGACTTATATTTTTTTTTACTTTCCTGAATTGCTAACACCTCCTCTTTATGCCCCTCAATCCCATCTAGTCTTGTAGCCTGTGTCTCAGTATTCTCCTTGACCACATTGTATTTTTCTATTGTGAATACTGACAAAAAGTATTCATTTAGCACTTCCCCTATCACTTCTGACTCCACGTATAACTTCCTATTACTATGCTTGATTGGCCCTATTTTACTCTAATAATTCTTTTATTCCTGATACACCTGTAGAAACCCTTAGGGTTTTCCTTGATCCTCTCTGCTAATGACTTCCCATGTCCCCTCCTGGCTCTTCTTAGCTCTCTCTTTAGGTCTTTCCTGGCTAACTTGTAACTCTCAAGCACCCTAACTGAGCCTTCATATCGCATCCTAACATAAGCCTTCTTCTTCCTCTTGACAAGAGATTCAATTTCCTTAGTAAACAACGGCTTCCGTGTTTGTCAACTTCCTCTCTGCCTGACCGGTGGACAACTATTAAGGACACCCAGTAGCTGATCCTTGAATAAGCTCCACATTTCAGTTGTGCCCATCCCCTGCAGTTTCCCTCCCCATCCTACGTATCCTAAATCTTGCCTAATCGCATCATAATTGGCTTTCCCCAGCTATAACTTTTGCCCTGCAGTATACACCTATCCCTTTCCATCACTTAAGTAAACATAACCGAATTGTGGTCACTATCACCAAAGTGCTCACTACCTCCAAATCTAACACCTGACCAGGTACCAATTCTAATGTGGCTTCACCTCTTGTTAGCCTGAAGGGCTTATGCCCGAAACGTCGATTCTCCTGTTCCTTGGATGCTGCGCTTTTCCAGCAACACATTTTCAGCGCTGTCTACATACTTTATCTGGAGACCCTCCTGTACACGTTGGACAAAACCTGATCCATCTAAAATACTTGAACTAAAGTATTCCCAGTCAATATTTGGAAAATTAAAGTCCCCCCAAAACAATTACCCTGTCACTCTCGCTCCTCTTTGCTATCCTATCCTCCTCATCTCTGGAACTATTTGGAGGCCTCAAGAAAACTCCCAACAGGGTAACCTCTCCTTTCCTGTTTCTAACTTCAGCCCATACTGCCTCAGCAGACGAGTCCTCAAACGTCCTTTCTGCAACTATAATACTGCCCTTCACTAACAGTGCCACACCTCGCACCCACCCCCCCCCCCCCCAACTCCCTTTTTACCACTTTCTCTGTTCTTACTGAAAGATCTAAATCCCAGAACCTGCAATAACCATTCCTGTCCCTGCTCTACCCATGTCTCCAAAATGGCCACAGCATCGAAACCCCAGGTACCAACCCATGCTGCAGGTTCATCCACCTTATTCCGAATGTTCCTGGTGCTAAAGTAGATACACTTCAAACCAGCTTCTTGTTTGCCAGTGTCTTCTTGCAATCTTGAAATCTTAGTTCTAACTTCACTATTCTCAACCTCACGTATATTCAAATTACAATTTTGGTTCCCATCCCTCTGCTGAATTAGTTTAAACCCACCCAAAGAGCGTTAGCAAGTTACCACCTCCCCCCCTCCCCCAGGGTATTTGTACTCCTCTGGTTTAGGTGAAGACCATCTTGTTTGTAGAGGTCCCCCCTCCCCCAGAAAGAGCCCCAATTATCCACAAAACCAAAACTCTCACTCCTGCACCATCCCTGTAGCCATGTGTTCACCTCCTCTCTCTCCCTATTCCTCAGCTCGCTCGCATGTGGCATGGGAAACTTTAGCAGATACCCTGCCACTACTTGTCCTTGCTGGTATTAGTCTAGTCTAGTGTGAGGAACGATACTGACAGAAGATCATAAGCAGCAGGTGGACCCAATGGAAAAATAGAAAGGAAACAGATTCCTTCCATATTTAAAAAAAATTAGTTGCACTTCAAGTAACATACAAAATTATCTCTTATAAAACAGGGCTGAAAATGTGTTGCTGGAAAAGCGCAGCAGGTCAGGCAGCATCCAAGTAGCAGGAGAATCGACGTTTCGGGCATGAGCCCATTGAAATGTCGATTCGCCTGCTCCTTGGATACTGCCTGACCTGCTGCGCTTTTCCAGCAACACATTTTCAGATCTGATCTCCAGCATCTGCAGTCCTCACTTTCTCTTATAAGACAGGCTCAACCAGAGAGTAACAGCACAATACTACACCAAGGACTAACATGAATGCCAATCGTATCCCCACGCAAACCCAACCCTAACTCTAACCCTAACCCTATCCTACCCCTAACCCAAACACTATCCTAACCCTAACCCTGATCCTATCCTAACCCTAACCCTATCCCTACTCTTAACCCTAATCCTATCTCAACCCTAACCCTATCCCTATCCTAACCCCAACCCTAACTCTATCCTAACTCTAACCCTAACCCCATCCCTATCCTAACCCTATCCCTACCCCAACACTATCCCAACCTTAACCCTATGTCTAACCTTACTCCTACCCCCAACCCTAACCCTAATCCTAATCCTACACCAACCCTACCCCTACCTCTGACCTTATCCCTAAAACTATTCCTATCCCTAATCTTACCCCTAACCCTAACTCTACTCCTAACATTACCCCAACCCAAACCCTATCCCTAAGCTTACTCCTAACCCTGACTCTAACTCTAATTTGACCTGTACCCCTACACTAACCTTAACTTGCAATGATGGTCTGTTTAGGAGGGTGCAGTGTGATATGTGAATGATAGATTGGACTTCTGATTAAGGTGAGTGACAGGGGTGTGATAAATAGTGCAGCATCTAAAGCTAGTGGGACTGTTGGTAAAATATGTCAATTGAAGGTATTTACACCGATTTTGATCACATGTATCAGTGCTGCACTGCAATCCTATTCTTGCTGCTTCATGATGATTGTTGAACTCAACAATCAGCACCCACCGCCTTCTCAGCCTGTGTCTGCAGGGTATTACGGCGCTCTGGTTACATGGTAAGTCTCATCACTTGCAATTCCCCCCACATGGAGGCCTCCAGTGCACATCTGAAAAACCTGGAGCCCAGTTTCTCCCATGCGGTGCCTTCCCAGGTCAGAAAAAGCTCCACCAAGTCCATGAGCACATGGTCTAGCTACAACTCACTTCTCCCTTAAATTGCCTAACTTACAACAAGGTGTAGCCTAGCTTTAACTGCTGCTAGCCATTTAGAACATTGGCCACCCAGTCAGATAGCCAAGAATGCTGGCTGGTCACTGTGCACATTTAATTAACAGGCAATATGAAGTTGTCATCGTTCTCCCATCGCATCCAACTATCTTGAAATGCTGCCATGTTTAGTGATGGGGTCAGGGGCACAACCTGAGTGGAAAGTAATGGAAGTGCTTATTTATGGGACTGAAGGGCAGAGTGGAGGGACACAGTTTAATTTCAAGAGCAAATTCCAAAGAGGGACCAGAATGGATGGAAGCAGAATCATGTAATGTGATCAATGAAACCACTTTGCTTTTTACTTTTTAAATCTGCAAAATGCTGTTGAAAGAGCTCATTAGAATCTGTGTACAGTTATCAAGATTGCTGTGCGCAGAGTGGAAGTAACTTGAATTTTGTCCACTTATCATTTATAATCTAAAGGGAAATATAAATAAACCACAGTGAACAGATGGCAAAGAGCAGCTCAATCATAACCAGGTAACCTGTGTGAATGAGCCTATTCTCCACACGCTGTGCAAACAAATTCATTTTCATTCTGGATAGCTGGTTCCCCTCTGAGCATGTCAGACTGATATGGCAGCTTCACATTAACATGATTGTTCATCTTCCCCCAGCCCGTACCTCAAAGCCCTTGAGAGCATGTTGTCACTGAGAAGAGACACTGCTGATTATTCCATTGCAAATGCTCTCGCCTCTATCACTTCTTTCTGGTCCGGAACAGAAAAGAGAAACAGAAATAGGAAAGAGAAAGAAGAGAGCATTCATGTGAAAGAACACATGCCCGGTGTTTATGAATGACCTTGCTGGCTGCTTTTATCTCAGAACCTAACAAAAGTGGATTTTTAAAAATTGCACTTTCCCTGACTTCCAGACATTCCAAAGCGCTCTACAATCAATTAAGTACATTTGAAGTGAACTAATCATTTCAAAGTGAGACTATGGCAGCTCTTCTGCTCATAGCAAGCTGCAACAAATGGCAATATAATTTTATTGTTGATTGAAGGATGAACACTGAAAGCCATGTGCATTATCGAATGGCCAAATGAATATTGCCCAGCACACTGGAGATAACCAGTCCAAATAATATTGCAGGATCTTGAGATGGGAGATAAGGAACTAATTCATCAGCTCAACCAAATTTTCTTACAGCGTTCTAAGAAAATTTCTCTCATTGTCCAGAAATTGCAGTTGGAGTTATATCTATTTCACCTGTTTTATGAGCTGAGGGGTTTAACCCTTTAAAATCATCAATAGTAATTTCTAGGTTTAGGTTTAAAATCAACAATTTTAATTCAGCAAATTCGGGTTCAGCAAACCTTTGTGTTAAAAAACGTAAACTGATATAAATCAAATCAACATCTCAATGTGTCCTGCAATCTATTAAAATAGCAGACAGCTTCTTTTCCTCCTTTGCATTATAGCCAGTGGGCCTGCAGGAAGATACCACACAAAAGCAACAGCAAAATCATCGGTCTAGAGGCAAAGATAATTACCTGTACTTTTTCACCTTTGGAGAACAGATACATATCCTCCTTCCTGGACCCAAAACCTAGAACTCAACAATGCAGTTATTATAGCTTCACTAAACATGTGCCTTGGCAGTAACATTCTCTTCTCCATCACTCTTACATTATTAAAACAGACACTACATGTGATCCCAGCAATCTTAGATGAGCCTGATTTCCTGCAAAGGCATTGTATTTTGACCAAGTTTGGAGGAACGCACAGTCTCTCTGGTCCCATTGCTCCATGGGTCGCAAAATAAAATCAACATGTTTTTCCTGGTTCCTTTAATGGCCAATTAATACATTATCGATGTCAGATTTTAAATGCAAGTTTCTTCATGAACACAATTATCAAAAATCAAAGATATATTTCAAGTGTGGCACAGTAGCTCGGTGTTTAGCACTGCTGACTCACGGGACCTGGGTTCGATTCCACCCTTGGGCGACTGTGTGGAATTTGCACATTCTCCCCATATCTGTGTGGGTTTCTGCCGGGTGCTCCACTTTCCTCCCACAGTCTAAAGGTGTGCAGGTTAGGTGGATTAGCCATGCTAAATTTCCCTGTAGTTTCCATGGATATGCAAGTTAGATGGGTTAGCCGTGGTTAAAATCTCTGTGCAGTGATACTGAGATGGGGATGCTCTTCAGCAGGTTGGTCCCGACTCGATGGGTCAAATGGTCTCTTTCTGCACTGTAAGGATTGTATGACCCCACTTAAGATGCATTAATTGGTTAATATGTGCAGTCAGTAATAGAGAAGCGTAAATGCTTATTCCTCTACATATTGCTAACACACATAATCAATGCACTCAGGAAACTAAAACAGGTTATCTTCCACATAAATTGGCTTTATGAAAACACTTTGGTCAGTGAGTTGTTCTTGAAGGCAATAGGACAATGTGTAGCATATTCCGAAGGTGTGTGGCCAAGACACTAATCACACATGGGCGATGTGTGTGGAATTCTTCAGGGCAGCTTTCTCAGGTATTACAATGTTGAAAAGTTCCTCCAATCACTCTGTCAGAAGAGCAAATAGAACTCATTCTGAACTCAACAGAGTTTTCGTTTCAGAAATGGGAGAGATCAGATGGCCAGGCCCATCCCACAGGCTTCTTGTTCTCTAGCTATTGACCAGATACCACAGCGCACTCCATCCAAACAGCCATTGTTCAAACAGCCCCACAGCCTACAGCCAAGCAAGCAATTAGCTACACTCTTGTGATTTTGAGAAACCCTTGTGAAAAGAAACTCCCATGTTGACAGTCATCTTTCAGTGATCTTTCACTCCAAGTGCTTCCACAGAACTTGAAATAAATCCATCTTCCTGCAATCCTTCAAAACTTTATTCCTAAAAAATTCTACAAGTACATTAAGGGCAAGAGAGTAACTAGAGAGAGAATTGGGTCCCTTACACATCAAAGAGATCATCGTTGTGTTGAACCTCAGGAGATGGGAGAGATATTAAATTAATATTTTGCATCAGAAATGGAGGCTAGAGAACTTAGGTAAATAAATATTGATGTTTTGAAAACAGTTCACATTACAAAAGAGGGTGTGCTGGAGGTCTTAGAAAATATAAAGGCGGATAAATTTCTAGGACCCAGATCCAGTGTATATCAAAATGTTGTGGAATGTTATGGAGGAATTTGCAAGGTCTCTTGCAAAAATATCTGTATCATCTATAACCATGGATGAGGTGCCAGATGACTGGAGAATGGCTTTGTTTAAGAAGGGATGCAAGAAGGAACCTGGGGACTATAGATCTGACATCATGGTGGGTAAACTGCTGAAGATGATTCTGAAAAATAGGATTTACATGCATTTGGAGAGGCAAAGAATGATTCTAGATAGTCAACACGGCTTTATGTGAGGGAAATCATGTCTCACCAAACTTGGTTGAGTTTTTTGATGAAGTAACCAAGAAGGTAGATGAGGGTAGAGTGGTAGACATTGTTTATGTGGACTTTAGTAAAGCCTGTGACAAGGTTCCACATGGTAGACAAACTAGTAAGGTTAGGTCACATGGAATTCAAGATGAGCTTGCCAATTGGATATAAAATTGGCTTAATGACAGAAGACAGAGAGTGGTGGAGGGTTGTTTTTCAGACTGGAGACCTGTGACCAGTGGTGTTCCACAGGGATCAGTGCTGGGTCTACTTTTGTTTGCCATTTATATAAATGATTTGGATGAGAATATGGGAGGGATGTTTAGTAAATTTGCAAATGACACCAAAATCGGTGGTATTGTGGACAATGGAGAAGATTATCGAAGATTGCAAAGACATTTTGATCAATTGGGTCAATGGGCTGAGGAATTGCAGATGGAGTTTAACTTGGATAAGTGCAAGGTGCTGAAACAAATAAGGTCAAGACTCATACAATTAAAAGTATTGTACAATAGACAGACCTAGAGGTTCAGGCACATAATTCTTTGAAGTTTATGTCACATGTAGACAAGGTAGTTAAGAAGACGTTTAGCATGTTTGCCTTCATCGCACAGACTCTGAGTATAGGAGATGCGACGCCATGTTGAAGTTGTATAGGACATTGATGAGGCCGCTTCTGGAGTACTAGTACCAGTTCTGGTTGACCTGTTGTAGGAAGGACATTATTAAGCTGGAAAAGGTTCAAAAAAGATTTACCAGGATGTTGCCAGAAGTTTGAGTTATAAAGGAAAGACTGGATAGGTTGGAGCTTTTTCCACTGAAGGTTGAGGGGTAAGCTTTTTGAAGTTTATAAAATCGTGAGGCGTATAACTAAGGTGACTGGCAGGTGTCTTTTCACTAGGGTAGGGGATTTCAAGACTTGGGAGCACATTTTAAAGAATTATGAAAGACATGATGGGCAACTTTTTTACATAGAGAGTGATTCATGTGTGGAATGAACGTCGAGAGGAAGTGGTAGATTGGGGTACAGTTATAGTGTTTAAAAGACATTTAGGTAAGTACATGAAAAGGAAAGGTTTGGAGGGATATTGGCCAAGCACTGGGAAGTAGGACCAGTTTACTTTTGAATTAAGATCAGCATAGACTGATTGGGCAGAGGGTCTGTTCCATGCTGCATGACTCTATGATTCTTAACTACGAACTATGAAGCACTTTTGTAACAATCTTCCTCATACACACAGTTTGCCTGTCTAATTTAACATTTGGATAATATTTGTCATATTGTACAGATGGATTCATCATCCATGCTATCTCATGCTGTAAATAGCTGGCATCCATATTTCCTTCTCTGCAAATATCCAGAACAGTGTTTCAGAAGATCCAATAGGCTGTCGAGTTTAAGAAAAGGCCAAGACTTGCAGTCAAAACAACAATGAGGTGAACACATTCACCATTATTTATGCGGAAATGTTGCAACAATTTCAGGCACAAAGCAGTGTTTAAATGTAGATATCTATGCTGCATGAGTTGTGGGACTCCACTATTAGCTTTGTGATAGAGCACTTTGTGTTTGCCTTACTATTGGCAGCCACTGAATGTGTGAGGTTGCTGTGTTTGAACAGTGTTTACAAACTAAACCTTCTGCACATATTGAATGCTAATGATTACGACAGTAAATGTTCGTCTAACAATGCACGGATTGAGAAGGCTCATCCTTGTGAGTTTTGAATTTTGAAGGGATCTTTTGATCACTTGTTACATTTCAAATTTAAAGAGTGGCTTGCTTGCCTTTCTATCCCTTTGTTTTCTGCTTTCATTTCTTAAACTTCCGTTCCCTCACTTTATTTTGCTTTAAGTACCTGATTTGACATTTTGTAAAAAAATTAATTCATGAGATGCTAATATTGCTGAAGAGACTAACATTCGTTCCAGACCCTTATGCCCTGGAGACCACTCCAATTCACCCTCCTTCTCAGTCCGACCACTGTTTATTCCCAGTCCTTAAACTCATTTGATTAAAGATATACTTCGTTCCCTGTTCCCTCAGCTCCTGAATGCTCTGTTGCCTTCAATGATGTTACTAGCTTCTCTGGCAAAATACTTTTGAGCTGAAGGGTGATATCCAACCAACAGCTGACATTATTAGTTGCCCAGTCAAAGCTTTTTTTTAGGGCTGAACGGCTTAATCTGATAAATAATTTTGATGCAGTCAGTATAGCTGTCTAAATATATGCCTATCTACAATTTCCTTCCAAGCTATTTGTTTTATTACAGGGGCATGTTAATCATGCTACAGAAAAAATGGTTTTAAGAGTGTGGACACATTTGCAATTACATATGTATAGCTAGAAATATTCTATTAAAGATTCGTGGCTGCTTAACTTGGGTTTCTATTATTAGGAGTCCCCATCCCAGAAACACTGAGCTACCAGCATCTTAAGTAGGGCCTAATTAGGCTATTCTGAATAATTGGTTATTTTAAAATATTCCTTTTTAAAAAATATCTTCATCATTGCCAATCTGCTGCTACACCTGGTACAGAATTTCAGGATTAGGCCATAATTATAGGCAGCTGACCTTCTTTGACACCAAACACAATTAATCTCGTCCTGGCGTAGGCTCCAGAAATGTAGGAAGAGATTTGTGACTATGCATGACTGCCTGATAATCATCAGTGTTTAATTATGGTCATAGTTATCTATATATACAAAAGACAGGCTCTGAATTTCTGTGACATTTGATCCTCAGAACATCCCAAAGCTTCACAATCAAGAAATTATTTCCCCAGTGTGGTGCTATGGCACCGACAACTGCTATAGCAAGTTTGCACACTGCGTTTTTTAAAACAAAATCTTAGTTCTTAAAATTCTTCACATTGCTGTTCAAATTTGGCATTGCATGAATTGCAATAAGGATCAGGGTCTTTAAATTTAGTACATGAGATGCTTCATTACGTTGCTTTTGCAGGTTAAATTTATATGTAGACACTTGAATTTTATATTTACATATACCTAGATTTTACATAGTTCCCAGTCCCTCTTGGTGGGCTTGTGGTCCAACTGTATTTAATCTTAGTAACAGCCCCTCAGCACAAAGTTCTGGACCCACAAGTGTGTCAGTCTGCAACACATAATCTTGGAGAGTGCTTTGGGCTAGAAGACCCGGTACTGAACTATTGAAATCAATAACTGTAGTAGTTTGATTGGCTACTTTAGTAGGCAGTTAGGAAGCAATCACACTAATGTTGGACTGAAATCACATGTAGGCCAGATTTGGTAAGGATGAAAGATCTTAGTTTTGGCTCTGCAGTATCACTTTAAGCCTCATGAATCAGGAGGTCACGAGTTCAAGGCCCACTTTAGAGACTTGAGCAGATCATTTAGGTTGGGACTTCATCGTAGGGCTGACAGAATGCAGCACTGTTGGAACGGCCATTTTTAAAATGAGATGTTAACGCAAAGCCCCCATGCCATTTGACATAGACATGAGAAATCCTACAGTGTTATTTCAAAGAACAACAGGAAGGTCCCCTTGTTATTTTGACCAATATTTATCTTTCAATCAACATTGCTATGATAGGTTAAACATTGCTGTCTGTGGAATCTTGCTGTTAGAAAATTAGCTGCTAGATTACAACAGTTGGTATATTTCAAGAATTCACATAACCGTTATATTTTCCGAGTGGATAATCCAAGGGATTCTTTTCCCATACATTGTTGCTCATATGATTTTTCTTTTTGCCTCTTTTAGCATGCGTGCATATGTATGTGACAGTGTGAGTGAGTGAGCAATTGCATACTGTCATAGCACAGAAATGATATAGTGCATGGAGTCTGATGTACCAAATACATGCAGTCTGGATGCAAACTTCAAAATACTCCTAATTGATGAGAAGTAAATTCTAAAACCTCAAGGAAGCTCAGGTAATATCCATTCAAAGCAACAACCATTTTCTAAATTAAAATTGCTTCAGCCTTATGTTACATTTCTGCTTCACTATCTCTATTTAATCCCACTCAGCTTTGAGGTTGGTGCAGTTTTGCTCTGTCCCATGACAGGTACAGTATGTATTGAAGGAGAGGATTGTTGAATTGTGGCCACCTTTTGTTGTTCAAACCACTCTCATTCAGGCAGCTCCAGGACCAATACGAGAAAGAATTTTAATCCTGCGGTAGGAACTGTCAAGAGATAATGCATTCATTAAAAATTGCAAGAGACTTTTAAAATTTGAACAGAGATAATGCACATATTGGAATTCGGCCTCATTAGTATGTAAATGAATGGAAATCCTCCCCTTCGAGAAAGGAACAGTGTGGGCTCCTTGTTGTTAATGTTAAGCAGTGCTCTGAATGTGTATGGCTGGGCTGCTCCGACAGTCAACTGACCTTCCATTCAACAGGGTCAAGCTGCAGCTAACTGGTGGGCCTTTGTTAGACATGGTCACTTTCATTAATACTACTTTACATCCCAGCTTTAAAGAGATGTTTTCCTATTCTTTGCCTTCATGAAGCTATTAAAAATCAAAACCACATACGACATTTTTTCAAATAGCCAATCTGTTAAATTTGCATATGCTTCGAAACAGCAATGTGATGCGGTTTTGACTCGAGAAAATAAAATTCACTTCGTGCTAAAAACATTAATATCAGAAATCGATAAAATCTTCATATTTGACTAGCTTCTAAGGGATTTTACAATTAGCAAACTGTCAATATAATGCTCAGAAGGAAGATGTTTCTCGTTTAACCTATCTGATTTATTTACACCATTACCCATATTCTACTAACCTACTGCTGTCATGACAACAGATCAGAACCCTGAAGTACAATGGATGTTTTAACTTTTAGTTCCAAATTGTCTTTTTTTTAGGAGGACTGCTACAGACAAAGAAAATGGCTGTAGATATAAATTCAGTGCTGTCTGGCAAAGACCAGTGTGGAATCCAGGGAATACCTCGGAAGTGTCAGGGAAATTTCAAACATTGAGAGAGATGTAATAGGACCAAACAATGAGTTGGCTGACTGTCTTTCCCCTCTCAGCAGAAAGCCACCTCTTCCAGACTTATTTTTTTGTTTTGTACATTTGTAAGAATAAACAAAAAAAGGGTTAAAAGCAGATTGCAACCCTGGTGTGTGTGTGTGTGTGTGTGTGTGTGTGTGTGTGTGTGTGTGTGTGTGTGTGTGTGTGTGTGTGTGTGTGTGTGTGTGTTTGTTGAAGAAGGTGCACGGGTGCTGTGAAGATCACAGTTGAAGAGCCACCCACTAGCATTTCAGGTAAAAGGAGTCTCTCACTCTGAGTGTGAGATGCCACCGAGCTTTAAGTCAGTCAAAAGTTAACAGGATAACAAAAAGACTTTAACTCAGTACAGCCAGTCCTCAGTCATCAAAGGGAAACAGGACAAAGGATTTCAGCTAACTGCAAAAGTCACGAAACTCAAAACCAACGGTTCACCTATTAATGTCACATTATTTATCCTTTTTGAAAGACCCATTGAGATTGAATACTTTTTAATTTTTATCTTCCATGGACTCAATTATTCCAATCTGCCAGTAAGTTGTTATGTTATTAAATAGTTTGTATTTAGTAACATGTCATGACCTCGGGACAGAACCACAAAGTACTGTGGGCATTTTTTATCCCTTAATTCTAAAATGTGTTTTATAAAAGTGGATTGTTACGGAGACATCAGCTGCAGGTATGGGACTGAGGGCATGGATCACCTAAAAAGTCCAAAAACGTTAAACAGATCATACCTGTGACCTCCCGTGACTACAAAAATAACAACAGATAGATGAACCTTATCTTCAAACATCAGCTGAGGAGACAGGAGAATATAGAAGGGGAGGCAGTTGTTCCCTCCTCACTTGGGACAGTTTGGAAGTATCCTGTTTGGAACTGTAATGTATTGAGGGACCTCACCTGGGGTCCAGTCATAATAGCTCATAAACTCAGACTTTGTTAATTCAAGAAAACCTGATTAAATTGGATCCTTGCTGAAAATGTGTTGCTGGTCAAAGCACAGCAGGCCAGGCAGCATCTCAGGAATAGAGAATTCGATGTTTCGAGCATAAGCCCTTCATCAGGAATGAGAGAGAGTAGCCAAGCAGGCTAAGATAAAAGGTAGGGAGGAGGGACTTGGGGGAGGTGCGATGGAGGTGGGATAGGTGGAAGGAGGTCAAGGTGAGGGTGATAGGCCGGAGTGGGGTGGGGGCGGAGAGGTCAGGAAGAAGATTGCAGGTTAGGAGGGCGGTGCTGAGTTGAGGGAACCGACTGAGACAAGGTGGGGGGAGGGGAAATGAGGAAACTGGAGAAATCTGAATTCATACCTTGTGGTTGGAGGGTTCCCAGGCGGAAGATGAGGCTCTCCTCCTCCAGCCGTCGTGTTGTTATGTTCTGCCGGTGGAGGAGTCCAAGGACCTGCATGTCCTCGGTGGAGTGGGAGGGAGAGTTAAAGTGTTGAGCCACGGGGTGGTTGGGTTGGTTGGTCCGGGCGTCCCTGAGGTGTTCTGGAACAAAGCCATCACGGCCCAAACTGACCTTGTGAATAACTGAGGGGCTGGGTGAATAAGGGAAGAGAGTTAGTCGATCCCACCTTATCGGGACTACACAATTTGGGGATCTGTCTGGAACCTGACTAAGGGGGGGACCCTCGCCTGGGGTCTGGATTGTAACATTGGATATAATTGATTGAACACAATTCGTAAACTTATTTTAGACCCAAACATAGGCATAAAATTGATGTTGATCATACATTAATGATGTGAGTGGATCACATTTGAGTATGAGAATCCCTCCTGCTCAGTTGTGATAAAGGCACAGGACAATATCAATAGAGAACACGGCCGCAGTGGAGAAATCAATAGTTAACCACTTTGAGCTGGGTTTAAATTGAACTCAAATTAAAAATGAATTCTGACAATATTCTTTTTCTTCTTGCTCTGAATGTCCAAAAGCAAAGTGATTTGGAGTCTCTTATTCCAGTTCCAAATAAACACAGAGGTACATAGCACAGAGGTACATAACACAGAGCTGTTCTCTGTCTAAAGAAATAGGAGCAGGAGTAGACCATTCAGCCCCTTGAGATCTTTCTGCCATTCAATGGAATCATGGTTTGGAGATGCCAATGTTGGACTAGGATGTACAAAGTTAAAAATCACACAACATCACGTTATAGTCCAACAGGTTTAATTGGAAGCACACTAGCTTTCGGAGCGCCGCTCCTTCATCAGGTGGTTGTGGTCCTATTGGGACAACCACCTGATGAAGGAGCGGCGCTCCGAAAGCTAGTGTGTTTCCAATTAAACCTGTTGGACTATAACCTGGTGCTGTGTGATTTTTAACAATGAAATCATAGTTATTATTCTAACTCAACTTGACTTTCTTGTCCATTTTCATATCCTTGATTCCTTAAGAGATCAAAAAGCTATAGATGCCATCAATGATGAAGCATTCACAATGCTATATGGTAGACAATTACAAACATTCACAGGCTTCTAAAGTGAAGAAAACCTATGTTCAAGCCCCACCTGCTCCTGAGGGATGTAATTATATCTCTGAATACATTCATTAGAAAATATTTTTAAAAAGAAATTTCTCTTCATCTAATTCCTAAAAGATCAACACTTTATGTTGACACCATGCTCATTTTCTAGATTCCCTGGCCTGGGAAAACAACCTTTCAGATTGTACCTTGGGAAATCTCTTCAAAATTGGGCTTTTATCAATTTGATGACCTCTCCATCAGCTGAACCTCAGGAGTGTAGCCCAGAATGTATTCACTCAGCTATAACTCAGGAGAAGAGCCCAGAATAAATTCATTCTTTCACCATAGGACTGGCCTTTTATCTCAGGTCCCTAATTATAAAACACTAAAAATTCGGAGCAGACCATTTGACCCATGAAGCCTGCTCCATCAATCGAAATGTCTGTAACTGATCTGATTGCAGCCTCAATGCAAGGTTCATATTTGTGCTTCCTCCATCAACCTTTAGCAAAAAGTATGTGCACTTCAGCACTGAATAAATTCAATGACCCAACATTCAGAGAGTTACATACAATAACAATGCTCGAAAATAAGAAATGGCCTCCTGTTTCGATCTCAAATGTATTGTAGGTGCCAGGGATGCTGGTGAATCCTGGTATATCCACTGAGCGGGCAGGTTGTTCTGGGAATAGTGTGAGGCAAGATGGGAGCGGAATCAGACATGAGTGGTGCCATAAGGGTAGTATGGGTAGTTAATGAGGTGAGATCAGTAAAGATATCATGAAGAACCTTGCTAGGCCTCACAGCAGAACTCCATCCAGAAAACTGGGTGCAACTTGGATTTAACCAAAAAAAACTGTAAGATTCAGCCCAATGAGTCTTTCATTATGTATGCAATATGTGGAAGCTTGTGCATATACAAGGATTCTCATTCATCTTTACCTATTCTACTCCATTACATCCACTAAAAACTCTAATACATTTGTTAAACTAATTTCCCTTTCATTAAATTATGCTGAATCATTCTGCAATTTTCTAAGTATGCTGTTACAACTTTCTTAATAGGAGATTCCAGCATGTTCTTGACAATTAGTGGAGTCTCAGTTTCCTTTCCCTCCTTTCTCCTGTTCTGACAGTCTCACCAAGTCTTAGACGAAACATGAACAGGAATCCTTCCTGACTTTTGGATGTAAAAGTTTTTTTTTCAAAAAATGCTTGGAATTCGACTCACTGTTCAATGTACCATAGGTTTTTTTTTAGCCCATTTTGTCCGTTATTCCAGAACTTCTGAAGAAACAAAGGAAATATCCAAAATGTTTCTCCATCCTAACGTTTTCTCAACTTGATAAAGCCTGCTATTTTCTCAGTGAGATCTTCCTTTTCCCAAATAATACAAGATCAAATCTGTGCAATGAACTGTTTCATTACCTCAGTTTATATCTATCACGACCTTTATTATTGGACCAGATTAACTGTCAAAGTAACAATGAGGGTAGGAGCACTTGCTACTACTTACCTGCAACTTCAGGTGAGGAACAGGTATGTCGTTAAATGCCAAATGTTCAAAGTTGTTGACTAAATTTTACATCTTCACCACTTACATCAAGAAAACAGCATTTGCTACCTGCTTCACCATTGACATGTATTGAATATCGTGAAGCTGTTATATCGCTGCACTAAGTACAAGATTCACTGCAGATGTATAGAGCTCATTAACAGTAAATTAATGATGCTTAGTCAACACACTAGCATAATAATTAACTATTAAACACTGAGTCACTCGAAATTAATGTAAGAGATTAGAAAACTGTAAAGTAAAAGATTGAGAAGATTCCTTTTAATCCTTGACTAACATATTGCTATAGACGTTACACTTGGTCAGGGTACCTCAAGACAAACAAGAACAATACAGACAGGAACAGGCCCTTTGCCTCATCAAGATATTACTGACACATGATGCCTTTCTAAACTAAAATTCGACACAGTCCATATCCCTATAATCCCTGCATGTATCATTCTTTCTTTCTATGCCTATATATCAGTCAGAGGAAGTGTATGGATATCAAATGTAGATTGAATTAGATTGGGTGTAATTTTACAGTGATTATCTAAACTGACACCATGGAATAACTTTTAACTTTGAGAAACTGTGAAGTGAAAGGACGAATACCATTTATAGAATAATTTTCATAACCGCAGAATGCCCCAGAGTTCCTCAGAGTCAATGAAGTGATTTTGAAATGTCACTGCTGTGGTATTGTAGGGAATGTGGCAGCACACTTGCTCATTAAATTCCCAAAAGTGACAATGTGATATTTATAAGATCTTCTGTTTTTGATAATCATGATTGAAATCTAAACAATAGAGCTTAGCTGCTCTTGTAATTGGTGCAATAGGATTGTTCATATCAACCTGAGGGGGTAGACAGGTCTGTGGTTCAGTATCTCCAGATAAAGGTGGCACATCTGACAGTGGACCACACCCAGACTCCTGGCAAATAAAACTTAAGAGATATGATTTCTCATTGAATTAAATTTTGCTGACAATTTCACAAGATGGCTCTCAGGATGTTTCACCAGCAAGTTTTGAGAAGATTTGAAGCTGAGGTGGACCTCATGCAAAGCAATGCTAAAAATTCCTGCTTTCTATTTATATGTTTGGGTTTCTTTGGGTTGGTGATGTCATTTCCTCTGGTGATGCTATTTCCTGTAGTGAAGTCACTTCCTGTTCCTTTTCTCAGGGGGTGGTAGATGGAGTCTAACTCAATGTGTTTTTTGATAGAGTTCCAGTTTTAATGCCATGCTTTGAGGAATTCTCGCGCATGTCTTTGTTTGGCTTGTCCTAGGATCGATGTGTTGTCCCAGTTGAAAAGGTGTCCTTCCTCATCCATATGTAAGGATACTCGTGAGAGAGGGTCATGTCTTTTTGTGGCTAGTTGGTGATCATGTATCCTGGTGGCTAGTTTTCTGCCTGTTTGTCCAATGTAGTGTTTGTTACAGTTCTTGTACAGTATTTTGTAAATGACATTAGTTTTGCTCATTGTCAGTATAGGGTCTTTCAAGTTCATTAGCTGTTGTTTTAGTGTGTTGATGGGTTTGTGGGCTACCATGATGCCAAGGGGTCTGTGTAGTCTGGCAGTCATTTCCGAGATATCTGTGATGTTGGGGAGAGTGGCTAGGGTTTCTGGACATGTTTTGTCTGCTTGTTTGGGTTTGTCGCTGAGAAATCAGTGGACTTTGTTCATTGGGTACCCATTCTTTTTGAATACACTGTATAGGTGATTTTCCTCTGCTCTGTGTAGTTCCTCTGTGCTGCTCATTGAAATAATGTTCTGATGCAGCTTTGTTTGTGGATGTTGGGGTGATTGCTTTTGTAGTTCAATATTTGGTCCATATGTGTGTTTTCCTTTAGACGCAGGTTTGCAATTCTCCTTTAGCTGTTTGCTCTACTGTGACATCTAGAAATGGCAGCTGTTGTTTCCCTCCTTTTTATGAATTTTATGCCAGTAAGGGTATTATTGATGGTGTTGAAGGTTTACTCTAACTTATTTCGTTTAGTGATGACAAAGGTGTCATCCAGGTAGCGGACCCAGAGTTTTGATTGGATAGTTGGCAGAACCTTTTGCTCAAGTCTCTGCATTACTGCTTCTGCTAAGAACCCTGATATCAGAGATTCCATGGGTGTTCCATTGGTTTGTCTGTAGGTTTTGTTGTTGAAGGTGAAGTGGGTGGTAACGCATAGGTCTACTAACTTGATGCTATTCTCCTTGTTGATGAAGTTAGTGCTGTTTGGTGTGTGTCTCTTTGGGTCTTCTAATAGTGTAGTCAGTGTTTTCTTGGCCAGGTTGATGGTGATTGAAGTAAACAGGGCTGTTACATCAAAGGAGCTGAAACTGTATTGCTGGAAAAGCGCAGCAGGTCAGGCAGCATCCAAGGAGCAGGAGAATCGATGTTTCGGGCATGAGTCCTTCTTCAGGAATCCTTCTAGGAGAAAGTGAGGACTGCAGATGCTGGAGATCAGAACTGAAAATGTGTTGATGGAAAAGCGCAGCAGGTCAGGCAGCATCCTTGAAGAAGCTCTCTTCCTCCCAGAATGCCTCCCTTGAAGAAGCTCTCTTCCTCCCTCCTTGGATGCTGCCTGACATGTTGCGCTTTTCCAGCAACACATTTTTAGCTCTGATCTCCAGCATTTGCAGTCCTCACTTTCTCCTGTTACATCAAAGGAGACCATTATTTCATTCTCTTCTATCTTCGTGTCTTTGGTCTTCAAGAATTCTTGGGTGGAGTGGATGGAGTGGCACAAGTCTTCTACTAAGTGCTTTAGTCTTTCATGTAGCTCCTTGGCCAACCTGTAAGCTGATGTTCCAGGGAGAGAGAGACTATGGGTCTGAGGGGGGCTCCTGGTTTGTGAATTTTGGGTAATCCATAGAAGCATGGTGTGTTGGATTCATCTGGTTTCATTTTTTGGAAGTCAGTCTTATTTATTTGCCCAGATTTCTGAAGTTTTTTGAGTAGGGCTGTGATTCGGTTCTCTAGTTGTAGGGTCGGATCTATCGCCACTTGTTGGTAAGTGTTGGTATCTGTAAGTAAGGCATTTGCTTTTTCAATGTAGTCTCTTTGATTTAGGATGACTGTCAAGTGTCCTTTGTCTGCAGGTAGGATAACAATGTTTTTATCTTTTTTTAATCTTTCCAATGTTTTCCTCTC
Source organism: Hemiscyllium ocellatum (assembly GCF_020745735.1). NCBI lineage: Eukaryota > Metazoa > Chordata > Chondrichthyes > Orectolobiformes > Hemiscylliidae > Hemiscyllium > Hemiscyllium ocellatum. The sequence goes on along the minus strand of NC_083432.1, from coordinate 19,292,170 downwards.
GTGTATTGAGTGTGTTTCCTTCCTTTTTTCTGCTTAATGTTGGTGCGACTACCTGTCTGATGAATTGTTGGGTTTCTTCTGTGAGTTGGTTGGCTTTTAGTGTTGTTTCTAATGCTGCTAAGAAATCCTTCTTGTCTGCATCCTGGCAGTTGTAATTTAACTCTCTTACTAAGACGGCTTTTTCAGTGTCTGTTAAGGGTCGGTCAGAAAAGCTTTTTTTATCCAAGTCGACGTTTCAGGCAAAAAATTCTCCTGCTCCTCGGATGCTGCCTGACCTGCTGTGCTTTTCCAGCGCCACACTTTTTGACTCATTTTTGCATCACTTCCTTGTTTATTGTCTTGTTTCCTTTTGTGTCTCTGTGTATGCCTCTCTCAGTCACTGTCCCAGATCTCAGTGTCCAGGTGCATAGATCCTTGAAAGTTGCCACCCAGTTTGATAGGGTTGTTAAAAAAGCATATGGTGTGTTAGCTTTTATTGGTAGAGGGATTGAGTTTTGGAACTATGGTGTTATGCTGCAGCTGTACAAAACTCTGCTGTGGCTGCACTTGGAGTATTGCGTGCAGTTCTGGTCACCGCATTATATGAAGGATGTGGAAGCTTTGGAATGGATTCAGAGGAGATTTACCAGGATGTTGCCTGGTATAGAGGAAACGTCTTCGAGGAAAGGCTAAGGGACATGAGGACTGTTTTCATTAGAAAGAAGAAGGCTGAGAGGTGACCTAATTGAGACTTATCAGATAATCAGAGGGTTAGATAGGTTGGACAGTGAGAGCTTTTTTCCTCGGATGGTGATGGCTAGCATGAGGGGACATTGCTTTAAATTCAGGGGTGATAGATATAGGACAGATGTCAGAGGTAGTTTCCTTACTCAGACAGTAGTAGGGGTGTGGAACGCACTACCTGCAACAGTAGTAGACTCGCCAAATTTGAGGGCGTTGCAATTGTCATTGGATAGACATATGGACGAGAATGGAATAGTGTACGTTAGCTGGGCTTCAGATTGGTTTCCCAGGTTGGCGCATCATCGAGGGCCGAAGGGCCTGTACTGCACTGTAATGTTCTATGTCCCTCTGTCTGTCTTTTGCTATCTCTCTCTTGGTATCACTGTTTGTCTCTCACTTTGTCTTTTTTGCTGACTCTCAGTATGTATGTCTTTCTCTTAAAATATTGATTCCGATATTACAATGGTTGGTAGCACACCAGACTTTGACTTCTCTCCCTCCATATTCCCCAGTCACATTCTGGTTGAAATCAGCTAGGTTACTTCAGTGAGTACAATAAGAAGACATAGATAGAAAAGGAGAGACTGGACAAACTGTCCACTCTGTATAAAGTCAGCTGTTTGTACCAAATTTCAGGATGTTTTTAACTGCAGAACTGTGACTCAAAATAGGATATCCCAGAAACCTGCTCCCTTCTCTAAGTCTGCAAAGCACTAGCAAAAGGAACTCTCAGCTGTTGAGGGACAGCTCAGTGTATTATAACAGGACTTTTGAAAATTTTCTTTTCAGAAGCAGTAATATTGTTTTGTAAATAACTTTGCTCTTTTAGAGGTTAACTATGAAGTTATCTTTAAATAATCAATTTATGTAAGTTTGAAAAAAGTAACTGATGACTTTTAGACCAAATGTTTTTACTTTTGGGGACTGGGTTTGACTTGTAACATAATTACACAGCTGGCACTTCACAATGCAATACCACTTGTTTCTGACACCATCAGGAGCACATTCTTTCAAAAAGGCTGCCACACCAGGCCCTTAATTGTGAACTGGGTCCTTGTGGATGTTTTCCCTTTGACATGTCACATCCTGAATCACAGATCATGTGTCTATCAAGATATGCCTTAAACATAAAAAGAAAAGACACATGAACATGAGGCGAACAGAGGGGTGGATGGGGTGGCACGGTCGCTCCATTGTTAGCACTGCTGCCTCACAGTGCCAGGGGCCCAGGTTCAACTCCAGCCTCAGGCGACTGTTTGTATGGAGTTGCACATTCTCCCTGCATCAGTGTGGGTTTCCTTCCACAATACAAAAATGTGCAGGCTAGGAGAATTGGCCTTGCTAAATTACCCATAGAGTTAGGTACACTCATCTGGAGTAAATATAGGGTAGGAGAATGGGTCTAGGTGGGTTACTCTTCGGAGAGTAGGTGAGGACTTGATGGTCCAAATGGCCTGTTTCCATACTGTGAGTAATCTAATAAAATAGCTACGCATGGGCAATAAGTAGTGGGTCTAAATACGGATTAGGGATAGGTGCAAGAGGGCTGAAGGGCCTGTTTCTACGCTGTATTGTATCATATTGATTGACTGGCTGATTTGATCAAGAACGTGTAATGAAGGTCCAGGGAATGAATCTGCATGGTGTAAACTGGGTGCTGCACAATGCTACTTAAAGGACCAAGCACCTAGTTTACAGGTAAGGTAACCCCTCAGACCTTCTGCAATTGTGACATGATTAGTAGCACTCCAGAGTGTGCTAAAATGAAGGTGTTATGATGAGTTCCTGGGTTGGATAGGGAGGGCTAGAGGAGTGGGTGACCTGGCTACACAAAGCCTGCAATATATATCGGGGAAGTCAGTGCCTCTGGACCTAAGGAGGCTGGAGAGAGGGGAAAATGTCCACCATAATCCTAGCCAAATTGGAATCAGGCCGCCATGTGCTTCTCTACTGCCTGGGAGGCCAGCCAACCTATCCAGCATATCGTGTGCAAGCCCATTCATACGCTCTTGTAGGCTGCTTCCTCGAGGTTCTCCTCTGAGCTCTCTGCAGCTGAACACTTCTCTGATCTTGCCATCTAGTGTGCCGGCACATGAATGATACTAATTCTCTACTTATGCCAGGATGGCTCATCGTGCACTGATCCCAACTCTAGGCTCTAAACCTTAAAGATGCAGTGTCAGTATCAGTGCCGAAGCCTGTGAGGGTCAGATTAAGTCGAGACCTCTTCATTAGTCTTGTGTTCATAGTTTCTTTTCTTCATCTGTGACTGCTTTTGGTGGGCAGGTGAGGGTTCATGGGTATCTGAAGTCAGAAGGAGCAGAGTGAGGAAAGGGCAATGTAGTGGTATGCAAGAGGTGCATGGTCACATCATCAGCAAGTGCTCATCGTACCACTACCAGGATACTGGTGAGCTGGAAGTTGAGAAGGGATTTAAAACAATCTTGAATGTTCACAGCAACTTCGGATGCCATGGTCTCCAGTGCAACCAGTCCTATGATGCACCATAGAATTCAAGAGGTACTGTTGTCCTTTTCCCCTATTACTTTGTTTGACAGACCTGGGAGAGAGACCAATATTTAAGTGATTCTGTATTCCGTTTGTTTGGATGAGGTTCTTGTCGTGGCTAAACTGTTTCTCCATTTGAACTATATTCTGTTGCTTTGTTCTCCCTGCCAAAATGAACTTTTCATTTTTTTCACATTATACTCCATTTGTTAATTGTTTTGCCCAATTATTTAACCTATTGAAGTCCCTCTGTAAATATTTGTAGCCCTCTTGCAACTTGCCTTTCAGCCTATTTTTATGTCATCTGCAAATTTGGCTATAGTCCATTCACATCCTTCCTCCAAGTCATTAACATATGTTGTAATAGTTGCAGTCAGGTGAGGTGATGGCCTCGTGAAATTATCACTAAACTATTAATCCAGAGGCTCGGCTAATATTCCTGCCATGGCAGTTGGTGGAAAAACCAGTTTTTTTTAAAAAAAGTCTGGAATTAAGAAACTACTGATGACCATGAAACTATTGTTGATTGTCAGAAAAGCCCATCTGGTTCTTTGATGTCCTTTAGGGAAGGAAATCTGCCATCCTTACCTGGTCTGGCCTACATGTGACTCCAGAACCACAGCAACGTTGTTAACTCTTAACTGTCTTCTGGACAATTAAGTAAGGGCAGTAAATACTGGTGTCACCAGAGATCCCCACATCACATGAGTGATGTTTTAAAAAAGTCCCAGCACTGATCCATGAGGAACTCCACTGGTTGCTAATGTGAATAAGAGATCCTTATCACCACTCGCTGTTTCCTGCTCATGAGCCAATTATTCATCTATGCCAATATACTACCTCCAACACCTTATGATTTAACATTTTGTGAATATCTTGCCAACCTGTCTCTGGAAGTCCAAATACAACACTTCTACTGGTTCCCCTAGATCCATTCTGGTTGAAACTTCCTTGGAAAACTATAATAAATTAGTCAGGCATGATTAAATTTTTCTAAAGCTATGTTAACTTGCTTGAATAGAATATGATTTTTCGAATTACTTTGTTAATAATTGATTCCAATAATTTACCAACAATACAAGTTGGGCTAATTGGCCTATAGATACACACTTTTTACCTCCCTCCCTTTTTGAATAGGAGTGTCACTGGTGCTTTGTAGTTGGAGAGGGGCGTACCACCAGTATTCCTCCTTTCTGTACTGCAACTAAAGGTTTATATAACTAGCAGTAGTAGATGATCAACCACTATTGAATCTTAACAAGAAGAGACACTTTTATTAAGGACAGGATTATTTATCACGTGATGGTACAAGTTATAATAACTAGTTAAGCATAATTATAAAGCCTACTAGAATTGTCACATTTATCTTTATTGGAATCTTGCAATTAAATCCTTCATCTGCACTCAAAGACTGTGTAATATCAATTGGTGGAGCTCAACGCAGCTTTAACCTTTATCTTATCCAAACATCACCATATTTAGTCAAGATTCTCTTTAAGAAGGATATGCCCTTAGGAGAGAATGCGCTCTACACCACGTGATCTCAACACAACAGTGCTCTATGTAACTATGACAGTTCAATGACTTCTCAACCATTCACAGCAATCATAGCAATGAGTTACAAGCATCAAATTTACTTGCTGCCCATCGCCAGCAGAACCTGTTCAGGAAGGTTGCACTTTATGACTCCCATACTCGAGAAACAGGACGCACCAATTTTAAGCACATTGTTTCTTGATTTATGAGACAGAGGTTGGTATATCTGCATACTGTAGTGAGGAATCTGTTTGGACTATTGATATACATTTCTGTCATGGGATTCTGCAAACTGAATCAACTAATATACGGTCATTAGATGTCACTTTGACGTTAATATTGTAAAATGAGCAACCTTGGATCTTTCTCCTATTATCAATCACTCCTTTAATGAAGTTGATGGAGAGTTGGGAGAGATTTTAACGGACAAATAACCCCATAGCAACCCCAGTCAAAGGCTGCGGTGACTACTGTGGAGATGGAGACCTACAAGAAAAATGAGCATCTTGAATCAAGAAGGCTTGTAGATGAGAAAATGATAAAGGAATGTCTTTTTGTTTAAACTACTTTAATATTTTGCAGTTTTCATTTCATAACTATAATGCTAAGAGATACATCACTAACAGAATGACATATAATTCGGTAATAATCAATGGAGATTCCAGTTCAGAACAGAATTTTCGCTGCTCAAGAATGATAGGGGGGCTACACTAATTCCATGAACTTCCAAAACCTACCATGAAATGTTAATCTGTATTCACTCTGAGTTTTGGCAGTATGTGCACAGAAACTGGAGGTCTTGTTAAATGTTAAAATGATATGACACAAATGTGCATAACTATCACTTGAAATGCATATCTCAATTTAATAAGTAGAGAACAAGTTGACTAGTCAGGCCAGGAGTTAATGGAGTTATGGTTTGCTCACTTCAGATACAGACACTTTCGTGCTGTGGCATTCGTGATTTAGGAGTCTCTCAAAAGCCAATGAAAGATCCAAAATGTACAGTCACCACAACCCTAAGCACACACACCCTATATTTAACATCACTGTATTAGCCATACAGTGAAGGGATTGTGGAGAAAGAACTTTATAGGCAATTAAGTACAGTTGAAATGTAATCACTGTTGGAAGAATCAAGTAGGAATGCATGAGGTTTTGTGAAACATTACTCACTATTCAAGTCCCCAATCATACCTGCAATTCCTGTGTTTGTACCACGAAATGTGTTGCTGGTTTGCTATAGGCTGGTTTTGTGTCCAACTAGTGAACAGCTTTGTATCTTCTAAAAGTCTAAGGTTTTTTTTCCTCTGTTCAACAATGAACACTGACCCAAAGAACCAATAACTCCCCTTCCTTCCTTCCATTTTTTCCCCTACTTCTTTACTGGCACCAGGTGTCTGTGCTGAGGTAGATTCCAAGGGTACTGGACATCTGTGAGCAGAAGTTGATTTCAGCATGAGTCCTCAGTGAAAGGGGCTGTGGCTGTTATCTTCTTCCCTGGTGCAGTAATACAGAGGATAGCCTTTGAAAGATGTGGGTCATTGTTAGAAAGTTGAGAAAATTGGGTGAGATAGCCAGTCATGAGCTTCTCAATATTGAGGGCAAGAAGTTCCATTTCCCAACCAAGTGTTGAATGATGAGGTGAGATTCTTGCCAGTGAGAGGCCTAATTTTGTTTTATTTATTTGTGGGACATGGACATCACAGCATTTATTGCCCATTTCTAATTGTCCTTCAGAAGGTGAGGGTGAGCTACCTTCTTGAACGGCTGGAGTCTGTGTGCTGAAGGTTGACCCAAAGTGCTGTTAGGGAGGGAATTCCAGGATTTTGACCCAGTGGCAATGAAGGAATGGTAAAAATTCCCATGCATTATTACTTAATCTCACCTAATTAATATGAAGCTTCCTATTCACCCAGTTGCCAGATAGAAACTGGACACAGAGTTTGTGGTAACCCAGCAGTTTGCAGCTTTCTCCTCCAGACCTCCATCTGAGACACCAAAAAACCTTCAAGGTATGTTCAATGTACAGGTGCCATTGGCAATCAATGCCTACAACCCTCACCACATTATCAGGGCACATCTCCAATCCACTTACCGGCTGGTTATGCAACTCACTGCTGAACTTTGGAGCACACTGGCAACACTCATTGCAATACTGCTGCAAGGCCACTTTGCACATGGGAGAGACATAAATTGGAACCAGGCTGCAACTCAGGGCTGCTCTATTTCTTCTATTAGTGCACACTCACTTTGAGCCTTCTGTGAAGTTCACAGCATCCCTGCATTGCCTTAACTTGTGGCACTTTGACCCCTTCGCATACCTTAAAGGCTGACTGTACTTTTGTCTTGCCTTGCTGTGACCAATGTGGAACACTGTCACAGAATCATGTCAACTGTTTTGGACTCAGTGACCATTCTGTCCTGGTACCCATCAAAGTGACAGCTGCATTGAACGTTTGTGGTTTCTGAGGATCCATAGAAGATCTATGGAGGATCTTTCAATCCTTGACCTACAAATGTATCAGTGCTGTTCACAATACCATTTGTGCCAGATCTTTCTGCTCTACCTCATTTCCCTGTCTCAGGGTCAGTGCTGCAGCCAGGCAGTAAGCTTTGCCAACATTGCTGTCTTCCCCCAGGTGCAGGGCTCTATATACCGCATAAGTATTGTGTTGAGAGCATCACATTATCATGTAGCTGAGTTCATCAATAGAAAAATGATCCATTCCATTAATGTTTAAATCATCTCTGATAACAAATACAGACATTGCTAGAGAAACTCAGTAGGTATGGCAACGTCTGTGGAGAGAGAAAAGAGTTAACGTTTCAGTCCAGAGACCACCTTCAGAACTGTTATAGTCACCTGCAACTTTGGCACCACACCTGACAGGTCTGTGCCAGATAACCTAGGAACTGTGCTGATATTTGGAATCTTTTAGATGCCTGTTACATCTGAGGGGCCAAATGCTTTATAACGATGGTTACTGGGAGAAGAACAGCTACTCTCGTGATGATGTTGTTCCTTTAACAAGGTTATGTTGTCCTTGGTGTTTTTCAAAAGGGGTTGTAAAAGGCAGAGGTGCTGACATGGCTGATAGAGTCTGCCTAAGTCAACAATCAGGGGAGACCTTTAGGGTTTTTATGAAAACAGTTGTACACTGAAAGGGGAGTGGCCAGTTTTCTCAGCTCAGTGATTATTCTAGTTTGGTTTAGTTTTAGCAGTTAGAGACTGCTGGGGTGAGAGAAGCAGCTACAGTGAAAAGAGGTCCTATGCTTCAGCAAATGATCCCCGGCTGATCTTCTCTCTCTCTCAAACATCTCTACTGTGAGGACCTGGGTTAAAATTGTCAAGTGATATACTTATGGGGATGTTGCAGGAAATTGGAACAGCATCATTAAATTGTAATTGAATTAGTTGAGTTTTCAAATAGGTTAAGCTATTCTATGTCCTATCCTCTATGGTTTGTGTTTCATTCTGTAGTCTGTAAATAAATTCTGTTTAGTTTATAACTGAGTGATTTGACAAGCTGCCTCACTCCCTCAATATCCACCTTGCACCTACAAAAAAACAACTAAAAACGTTAGGGTCTGGGCTACCTTCTTGAACTGTTTTGAGGAGTCTGGTCTGGTCCATAACACTCTGGACAAACATAATTCCACTACTCACCTCCCTGACTGAGGCCATACGTAAAACAATGTAGCCCATTCTTCGTTCAGAATCTTCGTGGAGCAAATGATAGACCTGATGGGGAAGAGATCAGACAGGCCTGTGGGGCCATGCAGAACAGGGTGTGCTGCATAATCCGAGCACACTGTGCACAACTGGATCAGGCAAAAGCACCTTCAGTGGACTCGGAACTGCTGGGAGAGCAGCCGGAGTTTTCGAAAGAGGAAGACAAGATATCGAACAGGAAATAATCACTTTCTGTATGATAAGGTATAGCAACATTAAGTTCAACAGGTCAGACAGGAGCTGATTGATGCCCAGTTGTAGTAGATGAGAGCTGCACGCAGCGATCACTCATTGCATGTATAATTATTGCATGTATAAGGGTGGCACAGTGGTTAGCACTGCTGCCTCATAGCACCAGAGACCTGGGTTCAATTCCCGACTCAGGCGACTGACTGTGTGGAGTTTGCACGTTCTCCCCGTGTCTGCGTGGGTTTCCTCCGGGTGCTCCGGTTTCCTCCCACAGTCCACAGATGTGCGGGTCAGGTGAATTGGCCATGCTAAATTGCCCGTAGTGTTAGGTAAGGGGTAAATGTAGGGGTATGGATGGGTTCCGCTTCGGCGGGTCGGTGTGGACTTGTTGGGCCGAAGGGCCTGTTTCCACACTGTAAGTAATCTAATCTAATTATTGCTTAAAAGGCATGCAGCCCATTACTATCTGAGAATTAAGTGCAGCCTCTATCTGTTTGTTCTCAGTTAGCTTTCACTGTTGTGGATAAAAGTGAATGGTTAAAGCCATGTGAAGGATTACCTGTATGTGATAGTCCTACATTGAAGAGTGATGCGGTGCTGTGCTACAACAGGCTTTGGTGATAGAATAGAGTGATTCAGACAGGGATATAAGATGGGACATGACTAAGTCAAAAAGTGTGGCTCTAGAAAAGGACAACAGGTCAGGCAGCATCTGAGGAGCAAGAGAGTCGATGTTTCGGGCATAAGCAACTCCAGATTGCCAATGCTCAACTGGGTACGCGAGTGGGATACGTAGGGAACATACATTGACTGCAGGGAACTTAGTATCACTCAGCAGTGGTGAGACTGTCCCCTATGATGATTGGGAGGTTCAGACAAGTGTGGCACCTAAGGATATAGTTCACGGCTAATGAGGTGAGTTTGGGAAAATAGTGCAAACAAAACCTGCTCGGCCTCACAGTCAGATATCTGCCATAAAACTTGTCAATTTCTGGTCAGGTTCGGCACAAAGTCTATTAATAGCAACAAAAACAGAAATTGTTGGAAAGGCTCAGAAAATCTAGCAGCGTCTGTGGAGAGAAATCAAAGTTAATGTTCTGTGTCCAGTGAACCTCCTAAGAACATGTGTTTCCAATGTTCTACAGAAGGGGTACTGGACCCAAAATGGTAACTGGCTTCTCTCTATAGATGCTGCCAGAACTGCTGAGATTTTCCAGCAATTTCTGTTTTTGTTTCTGATTTACAGCATCCACAATTCTTTTGTTTCTTTTTTTTATTTTGTCTATTAATAATAGTTGTTCCATGGTCGACAGTAAAGTTTAGGGATAGAAATTGGCATCCTTTATTCTGTTATCTGTGGCTCCATATGGCTGTTTAAAATCTCATTTACAGTTCGATTGTACTCACATGAGAAAAGCCTTAGAATAGATTAAATTAAAAAGAATGTAAGAGCTGAGTTTTAATCATGGTGATAAAGTTTAACCAATTTGCTGCACTTTATGGTTATGATTAATTGTCACCATGGGAGCGAAATTCTAAATAATCCACTTCAAGTGGTATAGATGCACCACAAATATTGTCTTTGGAATGAGGAAATGTTTTACAGTTGCAACCACTATTATTTCCATCTTAACTGAGATGTGAAATTATTCTTAATGGGCTATTGAAATCTTGGCTTTTATCACAAGAATCCAAAGCCAAAAATTAGTTTGCAGTTTTTTTTTACTTTCTAAGTTAAAATGTGCTTCAAAGATAACTTTACTGGCAAAATTATAGTTTCAAAACTATTTGATTTGATTTGATTTATTATTGTCACGTGTACCTAAGTACAGTGAAAAATTTTATTTTGCTTGCAGAACAGGCAGATCATACCATACAAAGTGCATTAGGGTAATCGAACAGAACGAGGATAAGAGTGTTAAAGATGCAAAGAAGATCACAAAGAGTGAGATCAACATTAAATTTAAACTTTGAAATGTCCATTCAGAAATCTCATAACAGCGGGGAAGAAGCTGCTCTTCAATCTGTTGACACATGTGTTTAAGCTTTCATAACTTCTGCCTGACAGAAGAGGTTGGAAGAGATTATAACCAGGTTGGGAGGGGTCTTTGATTATTATGTTAGCTGAATTCCCGAGATAGGGAGAATTGTAGATGCAAGGTTGGCTTGCAGATGGACTGGGCTGTGTTCACAACTCTCTGTAGTTTCTTTTAGTCCTGGGCAGAGCAATAAAAAAGGTAATTGGTGAAAGAGCTTGAGGGAGATGAGAGGAATTTTTTTTTTCCCAAGCACATTATTATGACCTGCCTGAAAGCAATTTTTAAATGGAATTGAATATTTACTTGGAATGAAAGAATTAATTGGACAATGGGGAAAGTGCGTTTGTGTGGGGTTAATTAAGCAGATCTTTCAAAGAGGCAGTGCTGGCCTGATGGATGAAGTGACCTCTTCCTGTTCTGTGCAGATTTTATTGTGTTATAATTTGATTAAAGACTGACTGCACAGCAGGCGATGCTGAAATGAATGCCTGCTGATTGTTTTTTCTCCCTACCATTGATGGGGGCACAGTGCCATGTTTAAGCTATGTGCCAAGAATCTCAGCGGAGACACCCAAACGACTGAGTAGAGCAAAGGATGGATGCACAGTCTAAGTCATCGTGTTGCTGGTGTGATACACAGGCACCCTGTATAACTGCAGTTGAGAAATGACAGTACAGTCTAGACCTGTGAAGTAAAAGATTAGATTTTGGTTTTGGATTTTTGAATAATTTTGATTTTTGGATAATTCACATCTTTAGGAGGCAAAACAAAAGTTTAATTTTATAGGAGTGGATGGCATTTTCAGAAAAAGAGGAATGGCTGCTGATTCACAATTTGTTCTTGACTAACAACTCGTTTAATGTCAATGTGTAAGCTTTCCAGTAACTGGTAGTGAGGTAGCAGTACACTGGAAATTGTGTATCAGCAGGAAATTGTTTCCTTCTTTGTGTGGTGCCATCATTGATCTTACAAAACAAGACAACAATTCATGCTCAACTCTCTTGTATATTTCATGAAATTGCCCAATTTGCTCATCAATTACTGATTTCACTCACTGCTGAACAGTAGGGAGGTTCCCTCACAGTGCAAAAATATTTCACTGAAAAGATGTGTGTTTCTACAATGCTACTCATTCTTTCAAGCACAGTATAGAAACTGTAGTGAATGTAATGAGGTTAACCAGGTGGACTTCATAGAATATGAGTTCCCTGATTGGAGCCATTCATCTGGTCTAATCGGGGAACCCTGGCTGACAGATATAAAGAAGCGTGTCAGAGGTTTTGCTTACTCAGAGAGCTGGCTCTGAGGGAGCTGTCAAGGACTCTGTGTGTAAATAAAGGGTGATTTGGTCACAGGATACTGGCCTTTGTGGAGTTATTTTGTAGTTGATCTGGAGTCACATGTTGGCCAATTTCCTTCCCTAAAGGACATTAGTGAACCAACTGGGATGTTACATCAATGGTCACCAGCCTCTGTGGTGTTTTTCCAAAAGCAATTGACTCTGTTCATTCCTGCAGGTAAAAATTGCTGTTGGAGTTTTTTTTTTAAATACAGCTTTTCTTTCTTACTTTTCCCTGAAGTCTCTTCTTTCTGACTTTATTAATCCAAATTTTCTTTCTCTTTATTTCTATCTCTGTACCAGATTTGAATCTAATTCTCTGTTTCTTCTTATAACCCTGTCATTTCCGTCTCAGCCTGTAATTCTCATTTGTTTAGCAGAAAAATTGCGCATTCTGTTATTCACCTAAGTCCAAGATGCTCTGTTGCATTCCACTCATCAATACTTGTCTCACTTTTTTATTTGTTGTTGGTTTAGAGTAAACAGAAGTCCTCAGGAGAATAAATTGTTCCGGCAAACTTACATTAAAAGATTATTGGTCTGGATAAAATCATTTCCAGTGACAAATTGACCTAAGTTGGCTCAGTTTGGGGCCTATTCAAGGTCAAGATAACGCATAGCACAGTTACTACCATTCTTTGTAAGGCAGCTAGGAAGACACAAGAAGTGGGTCAAAAAAATATTTACTTAATGTGGATTATCAGCATCTCTGAAAAGTTGGCAATATCTTGGTTATTAGAAATCTCACCTTTGAAGCAGATTGTTTTTGGCTCAAGTCTCCCACCAGGACTACAGCATAAAAAACTTAAGACTTGGGGACTGTAGATAGTGCTGCAATAAGATGCAACTTTTCAGAAGTTGAGGCCCTATCTTCTCTCACACTTGGATGCAAGAAGTTCCACACCATTATATCGAATAAGGGCTGGGGAAGTATTTTCAAAGTTCTGGCCAATATTTATCCCTCCAGCAATTATGATGCACCACAAGCCAAATTCTGGCTATCTGTTCATCATCATGTTGTGGGTGGGATTTTGCTGTGGCCAATTTAGTCCCTATATTTCACAAACCTTCATGGACTGTAAGGTGCTTTGAGACATCCTGCAAATGGTGCAGCATGCCCTTTGGGTTGAAAGCTCCTACATCTTACACCTGTCTGGAAAATGCTATATGAATCACTTTGTGGAACATTCAGTACAATAATATAGCTGCAAGCTTCCGACCACCCCTCAGTATGATTCTCCACTTCACTCTCATAGTGGCCTCCCTGTTCAGTTTCTTCACTGTCCTGATAAAGTTCAATATAAGGTCAAGGGAGAGCACTTTATCTATCAATCAGGCACTTGAAAGCCCTCAACGTTATGTTCAACAATTTCAGACTTTAATTTATCTCACTACACATGTGTAGCCTTTCCATTTTGATCAGTGTGGCAATGTGTGCTGCCTAGAATGTAGCTTGTGAGTGCCCAATAGAATGGGAGGTCAAAGGGCTCATCCACAGGCAAGCATGATGCCACAGGGTTCTCCTGGGTACCTTCATGGGTACAGATGGCTATGGAGCAGCTTCTTGTAGATCTTGGTCAGCTGCCCAACCTCACAGCTGGCACAGAGAGAGGCGGGAAAAGATATTGAAGTAACAAATCTGTTCAAGTATGAATAAAGGACATTTTCCTTGAGGCTTCCCCCTCATTACATGCTCAGTTCAGATATCAGAGTGCATGCGTCTGAACCCACAGCTGGGTATCAAACGATTTTCTTTATAATCCACTTAACCTGAAAGTAAAGCAAAGCATAACCTGGAGCTAGTTTTGCAAGGCTTCAAGAGACAAAGACTTGTGTCTATAGTCACACAGCAGGCTTAGCTGGCCCAAAAATATCTGCCTACTGATTTGGCTGGATTGACTCAAAGCTAATTAGAACGTATAATTCATAACTGTCACTTCAGATCCATCTGGCACTCCTTATGTGTAGCCAATGCAACAATAGTCAAGCTGCTAGTTTGTGTGTCTCACATTTCCTATTTTTGAAAATCAATTTGAAACCAAAGCAAGTGCTCTAAAGGACTGATGGAAAAGGTAACTCTTAATTTAATTCACTTTCAACAGTAATCTCAAGACAATCCCCGACAAAGTGAAAGAGTTTTTTTAAAAGTCAGAGAAATGAACCTTTTTCTGTACGAATTAGATCACTTCGTTTTGTTTTCCACTTTTACTTTCTGTTGTACTGCAATTCTCAAACACAAAAGCAGCCACAAAGATGCCAGACTCTCTGACATAAAGTTCAATGGATTTATAGAATCCCTACAGTGTGGAAATGGGCCATTTAGCCCAATAAATCTACACCGACTCTACGTAGAGTATCCCACCCAGACCCAAACCCCTACCCTATTAGTGTACATTTACCCCTGATTAGTGCACCTAACCTACACATCCCTTAACACTATGGGCAATTTAGCATGGCCATTTCACCTACCTTGCCCACCTTTGGACTGTGGGAGGAAACTGGAGCAAACCCGCACAGACACGGGGCGAACTTACAAACTCCACACAGACAGTAATCCGAGGCTAGAATCAAACCCAGGTCCCTAGTGCTGTGAGGCAGCAGTGCTAACCACTGAGCCACTGTACTGCCCATGCTAGATCTCGACCTAGGACAGACCCACCAATTCACATTGCCGGTGAGATATTTGCATGCAGTCAGCTGGGCAGTTTGACAGGGGCCAATTTGAATGCATGGTCTCACTGGCAGTAGCCTGCAGGTCAGGGAGGGAGCGTAAAGATAAAAGGAAGAATTAGTATCAAGACTCCAATGATCCCGTTAATGACCACTGACTAAGGTGCATCAGGCAACAACAAAACAGAGATTTGACATTTGTCAGATAGGCATCCAGGCATGATGCCCAGTTAAGGTAGGCACCTGGGAAATCCACAAAATCAGGTCTATACAGCAGCAGCAGATTGTGCAGGACATTTTGCAGTCTGCAATCATTGCACAACCTTCTATTTTGAAAGCTGCAACCAGATTCTGGGCAAGGGACCCTGAATTATGACAGTTCCAAACAGGATCCTGCATCTTTTCAAACTCTCAGCTGAGGAGGGATGACCTGGCTCCCCTTTCTTCGTTCACTCACCCTCTGGATGGCTGTGCCAGGATACATTTAGATGGGTTACCCTTCCTTCATGGAGGGGGCGTCCTGCACTGTAGACTGCAGTAGGGGCAGGGAGTGGATGCGTTCCAGGCTGGAGGTTGTAGTGGGAGGGGGTGAGTCCCCGACTGGAGGCTGTAATGGGAGGGGGTGAGTCCCAGACTGGAGGCTGTAGAGGGAGGGGGTGAGTCCCAGACTAGATGCTGTAGTGGGAGGGGGTGAGTCTCAGACTGGAGGCTGTAGAGGGAGAGGGTGACTCCCAGACTGGAGGCTGTAGCGGGAGGGGGTGAGTCCCAGACTGGAGGCTGTAGAGAGAGGGGGTGAGTCCCAGACTAGATGCTGTAGTGGGAGGGGGCTGAGTCCCCGACTGGAGGCTGTAGAGGGAGGGGGTGAGTCCCAGACTGGAGGCTGTAGTGTGAGAGGGTGAGTCCCAGACTGGAGGCTGTAGAGGGAGAGGGTAAGTCCCAGACTGGAGGCTGCAGAGGGAGGGGGTGCGTCCCAGACTGGAGGCTGTAGTGGGAGAGGATGAGCCTCAACCTGGAAGCTGTAGTGGGAGAGGGTGAGTCTCAGACTGGAGGCTATAGCAGAGAGATGAGGCTCTCTGAGGACTGATGGTGTGGCCTTGAGTTTTGAAGCCCGGTGTGGTTTGGACTTTCCGCTTGGTGTAGTCTGGAGACTCGACCTAATGTGGTCTAGAGACGTGGCCTGGTATGGTCTGGAGTCTCAGCGTGGTGTGGACTGAAGTCTAGGCCCGGTGTGGTCATGAGACTTGGCCTGGTGTGGTTTGGAGACTCACCCTGGTGTGGTCCCGCATCTAAAGATCAGAAAAATAAATATACAACACTCATAATCACAGATTAGACATGAGGGGTGAGTCCAAAAATTGCTACATGTTTACAGATATATGGTTCAGTCTCTCTGGGCAGTTTGTGAAGTATCAGTCGCAGGATATTGATTATTGACAATCAATTTTGGGATTCTTGGCTTTGCAGGTTAGTTGAAATCTTTTTGTCGGATTTCCTTTTAATGCAGCACACAGAGCAGTATTTTGCTTTCCCAGCAACACAGACGTGATTAATGGATGTATTTTCAACTGTATTTTTGAAAAGGGAAGACATAAAGCATACTTCTCCTTTTGACTGCCTACTGTTCTCCCATCATGTTCACTGTCTGAGATATCACCCAGGAGATGAGAGTGTAGTTTGCAGTGCATTTCTCACTTTTTAATCCATCGCTTTGAAATTTATTTGATACTTCATCTGGTGTGACATTCCTGAATCTCTCTCTCTCTCCCTCTCCAGACAGGCTCTGAGTTTACATCTGTTATGGTTTCTCTGGCTACATGCCCTGTCTTAATAAAACAAGTGATAACTAAATGTCCAATGTTTCTATAGAGTTCAGACGTTATGATCCATGGCCATCCCATTCACCAAGAAATCAAGCATAATGAGATCTAATTTTTAACCCCTGAGTTGTATGCTGGGGAGTGTATGAGATATGCAAAAGACCCTTTCATGTTACTCCATTCCTGTCAGCAGGTAGCATACTTCAAATTGTAATGTTCAATGTTGGAAGTTACTCAGCATGTGAATCATTGCAGTTACATCAAGGGTCTTTCACTCTGTTTTCAGTTTATTACTCGACAAATGGTAGCAAGTGGTTACAAAGTGATGTCCTTTCTGCCTTTGATTTTTAATAGTGGCCATAGACTTTTAGATATTTATGAAATACACACACAATGAGGCACTGATGAGTGTTCACACTGGCTGGGACCTATGTTGCTATGAAGTAAGATTGTGACAAAACCACACTATCTTACAAAGAATTATTTCCTCAGCCATTTGCCCAGAGAGCGACAAGAGGTTGAAATGTGCTGTCAGAAGGAATAGTTCAGGAATAAACAATAGCTCCAGTTAGGATGAAATTCAGTTAGTGATTAAGGGGAGAAAGGAATGAAAGGACATGTTGATGCAATGACATAACGGAAGATGGATGTCCATAAACTTCGGTTTTGATTAGTTAGACAAAGGGATATGTTTCTATGCTCGTAGTACTTTTAAATCATGTTGTTCCTTAAACAACAGCAAATGATAATAGCCTAGGAAGGTGTCAGCTGACTGCCTGGAGGTGAAAACTGAAGGAGAAAATAAATCTTTCCATATATTACTAGAAATAGAGTGTTGTGAACAAATTTAAGTGGATTTGGATCCCTTGTTGATGGCATGATTTCCTAATCTTGCCCTAATTTTCTGTTAAACTGCAATGTACTTTTTCCTCAGGTGATCATGGCTGGATTGGAAGGGAAATGACATCCTGGCAGAGAAGGAAGATATTTGCAGGTGACACTAAACTGGGTAGTATAGTGGAAGAAAATTATCTCGGAATGCAATGGGCCTTTGATCAATTGGGCCAAAGGGCCAAGGAGTGTCAGATGGAGTTTAATTTAGATAAATGTGAGGCATTGCATTTTAGTAAGGCAAACCAGGCCTGGACTTATATACTTAATGGCAGAGCCCTGAGGAGCCTGGCCAAACAAAGACACCTAGGGGCGCAGGTGCATAGTTCCTCGAAAGTCTCATGTAGACAAGATGGTGAAGAAAGTGTTTGACATGCTTGCCTTCATTAATCAGAACATTGAGTATAGGAGATTAATGTATGTTGTGACTATACAGGACATTGGTGAGGCCACTTTTAAAATACTATGTACAATTCTGATCACCCCTCTCTAAGAAGGATGTTGTTATACTTGAGAGGGTGCAGAAAAAGTTTACAAGGATGCTGCCAGGATCATACATCATTTATCCACATCCAAATCATTTATATAAATGACAGAAAGCAGTGCACCCAGGACTGATCCATGTGGCACACCACTGGTCACAGCCTCCAGTGCAAAAACACAGCTGTCTCCTACCACCCCCGTCTCCTACCTTTAAGCCAGTTTTATATCCTGTTGGCTAGCTCCCCCAGATCCCATGTGATCTAACATTACTAACCGGTCTACCATACGGATCCTTGTCAAACACTTTGCTGACGTCCATGCAGACAATGTCTACCGTTCTGCCTTCAACAATTTTCTTTGTCACTTCTTCAAGAAACTCAATCAAGTGAGTTTTTGTAGTGAGATACTCTTTTAAGTGAGTTAATGAGACATGATTTCCCATGCACAAAGCTATGTTGACTATCCCTGGTGATAATGCAGACTCCATTCTTTAGATCATCTGTTAGAAACCTATCCACTGAACTCGCAATGCACCTTTAACATAGAAATATAGTCCAAAGCATTTGACCGTTAGGGAGCGAAATAGGGAAGTTGAGGAAAAGCAACTTTAAAAATATCAATTGCAACATCATTGTAAACATTGATCAGACTGGTCCAGTATAGTGTTGACTTTTAGTGGAACAGGTTTTTGCCTGTTAACTAATGATTTCCTTCAGATCATACCATCTTTTTAAGCTCCTCATCTCTGACCAATGGGATTGTTAATTTAGATCACTTGTGCGAGTCGTAGTTCTTCCAAAGCATGTTTTGTGGTATACTGACATGCTTTGACACACGAAGATGCGAGATGATTTTTAATCAATCTGCTGAGCCATCTTATGACACACTTCTGGAGCAGGTTGGAACCAAGGTCTTCAGATCCACTCCTGAAAGAGCATATTTTTTTCAGGGACAGTAAACCAAGGCCCCATCGGCTGTTTGGATGTATGTGAAAGATCACATAGCATAATCTTGAAGAAGAACAGGGAGTGTCCTGGCTAAATGGTTATTCCTTGATTAATACCACAAACTTCAGCAGAATTCCTGCTCATTGTCCCATTGCTGTCTGGGAGAATCTTCCTGTCTGCAAATTCGATACTGTGTTTCCTACAAAATAAAAAGGGACACTTTTCAAAAGGACTTCACTGGCTGTGAAGTACTTTGGGTATATCCAGTGGTCATGAAAAATGATTTGTGTTTTTTTCTGCATTGTGGTTATGCCTCAGGCTAGTTTTCCACCATTGATTGATGAGTTTCAGTCTTTTTTTGGAGAGGGTTAGAATTTGAAGACTAAAGCCTTGCTGTAGCAATCAGGAGCATCAGGAATCTAAAGTGTGTTGGCCTTGACTACATTCAGAATAATATCCTTGTAATAAGCTGTCAAGCAGTGTTTAAATCAGATTGGTGCTGGAAAAGCACAGCAGGTCAGGCAGGACCCAAGGAGCAGGAAAATCAACGTTTCGGGCAAAAGTCCTTCATCACTTTTGCCCATAAACTGTCAAGCTTGGTTTTCATCTTATCATTAGTCTGAGCATATCAGCCACTTCTCACCCAGTGACTCTGATAGTGAGTGTAAGTAGTTAAATTAGAGAGGAGTTGAATGCCAGGACAGGAATATAGCAGGTGAGACAATAACATCCATTGTGCCTGATTGTCCGCAGCTAATTTCTACCCTGATAAGACCTGCTGCTGAAATGTTTGGAGAAGGAAAGCCTTCAGTTAATTTAATTTCTTTTGATTTTGGTTTATTGGCTGTTTCCTTGGCATCTGCTCAAACAGCTCAGTGCAGCGTGCTGGCTCACTGTCATCAGTTGTTGAATTCTTAGCTTTGAAATGAAGGCCTGACTTAGTTCCAACCTTTCATCATCAAGTATCTTAGCTCAATTTCAAAGAGATCTCACCTCTTATAAAAACTGACACATTCCAAATGCACCCAATCACCCAAACAAAGAGGACAGTGATCAGTTATTAATGAGGCAGTTATTCAATCCAGCTCTGAACCCTTACTCTGTGGAAATCTTGGATACTATTTAATGTGGCGATGGGTGTCTAGTCTAGTTGCTGGAAAGCAAGTCTGAGGATGTGTGAAGGAGTGGGAGGACGTGCAGCAAAATCAGCCAAAAGTCAGAGGTGTGGCTGTCAGCAGACCCCACTCTGCAGGATAATAGACAATGGACAGTAGACAATAAGTGCAGGAGTAGGCCATTCTGTCCTTCAAGCCTGCACCACCATTCAATATGATCATGGCTGATCATCTTTAATCAGTATCCTGTTGCTGCCTTATCTCCATAACCCTTGATTCCACAATCCTTGAGAGCTCTATCCAACTCTTTCTTAAATGAATCCAGAGACTGGGCCTCCACGCCCTCTGTGGCAGAGCCTTCCACACAGCCACCACTCTCTGGGTGAAGAAGTTCCTCCTCAAGTCTGTCCTAAATGGTCTACCCCGTATTTTTAAGCTGTGTCCTCTGGTTCGGCACTCACCCATCAGCGGAAACATGTTTCCTGCCTCCAGAGTGTCCAATCCTTTAATAATCTTATATGTCTCAATCAGATCCCCTCTGTTTTCTAAACTCAAGGGTATACAAGCCTAGCCGCTCCAGTCTTTCAGTGTAAGGTAATCCTGCCATTCCAGGAATTGACCCCATGAACCTACGCTGCACTCCCTCAATAGCCAGAGTGTCTTTCCTCAAATTTGGAGACCAGAACTGCACACAGTACTCCAGGTGTGGTCTCACCAGGGCCTGTACAGCTGCAGAAGAACCTCTTTGCTTCTATACTCAATCTCTCTTGTTGTGAAGGCCAGCATGCTATTAGCCTTCTTCACTACCTGCTGTACCTGCATGCTTACCTTCATTGACTGGTGTACAAGAACACCCAGATCTCTCTGTACTGCCCCTTTACCTAAACTGATTTCATTTAGGTAGTAATCTGCCTTCCTGTTCTTGCCACCAAAGTGAATAACCATACATTTATCCACATTAAACTGCATCTGCCATGCATCTGACCACTCACCTAACCTGTCCAGGTCACCCTGTAATCTCCTAACATCATCATCACATTTCACCCTTCCACCCAGCTTAGTATCATCAGCAAATTTGTTAATGTTATTACTAATACCATCTTCTATATCATTGACATATATTGTAAAAAGCTGCAGTCCCAGTACTGATCCCTGCGGTACCCCACTGGTCACTGCCTGCCATTCCGAGATGGAGCCGTTTATCACTACTCTTTGTTTCCTATTAGCCAACCAACTTTCAATCCAAGTTAGTACTTTACCCCAATACCATGCGCCCTAATTTTGCTCACTAACCTCCTAGGTGGGACTTTATCAAAAGCTTTCTGAGAGTCCAGGTACACTACATCTACTGGATCTCCCTCGTCCATCTTCAGAGTTACATCCTCAAAAAATTCCAGAAGATTAGTCAAGCATGATTTCCCCGTCATAAATCCATGCAGAGTGTCTCTTAATAAGAAGCACATAGTGAGTCCCCATTAAATGGACATTAATTAGAAACTTCAGTTGGCGCTGGTGTAGAAAGAGTATTTATGAGAATTTGTGGAAGTGATTAGTGCAGAGACGGTAAGATAGCAGAGTCCCCACTGACACTCTCCTGAACAATTAAATAGCATCCTCGCTGGAAGGCATGGCAGCAAAGGTATTAAATGCTGCCCCTGTATATTTTCTAATCAACCTATTCAGAGATGGTACAACACACCTTTGGAGCAGGTGCACCTGGAAAATGGCTTCCTATCCCAGAAGGAGAGACCACTACTACATCACAAGAGCCTGTTTCTTAGAATCCGAAAACCAAAGTGTAGAGACTACTGTTCTGAACCAAGTCATCAGACCGCAAAACTACTGTTCAACTAGTTGTGTTCATGTTCCAACGGTGCTGAATCTTCTTTGGTGTGGAGAATTAAGTTAGGAAATTAACAGAAAATTGCAAGAATATGTCATACAAATATATTATTAGTCTTCACAGCCTACAAAATACCACCAACTATTATTTTAGATTTATTTTTATCACTTAGTGGGGCACCTTATTTCAAACACAAAAAACAGAAATTGCTGGAAAAGCTCAGCAGATCGGTCAGCATCTGTGAAGAGAAATCAGAGTTAATGTTTCAAGTGCAGTGACCCTTCCTCAGATTTGTCTCCATAGATGCTGCCAGACCTGCTGAGCTTTACCAGCAATTTCTGTTTTTGTTTTTGATTTCCAGCGTCTGCAGTTCTTTCAGTTTTCACCTCATTTCAAAAATGTTTTCACGCTTGTGAGTGAACCAATGTCCCTAATTGTGAAACCCTTCTGCAGGAGAGCAAAGATGGACTGAAGATCTCATCAACCTAATTTCAAATCATGATCCCTGGGCGCTTGAATGTATTTCTCTTTAAAATCTTAAAACTGATCAAGTGCATTGAGGGAGAATGCACAATGTATTCAGACATGTTTTCATAGTAGAATCACTTTCAGTTACAAGTGTTCCAGACTTTCATGGAATTCAGTAGTTTTTCAAACCAAAGACATTTTTGAATTTCAAAAAAATTATGTTATTCGTAACAATATCTTTATACATACATAGTCCCTAACAGGACTAACAGTTACTTCTGGTGTTCTGAAAGGATCTGCCTTTGACCTGGTATGGAATATTGCGTGCAAGTCTCCTTCCAATGTTGTCAAACTTGAAAGGGTTCGGCAATGATTTACAAGGATGTTGCCAGGGTTAGAGTGTTTGAGCTTTAGGGAGAGGCTAGATAGTCTGGGGCTGTTTTCCCTGGACCATTGGAGGCTGAGGGGTGACCTTATAGAGGTTTATAAAATCATGAGGGGCATGGATAAGATAAATAGACAAAATCTTTTCCCTGGGGTGGGAGTGTCCAGAATCAGAGGGCATGGGTTTAGGGTGAGAGTGGAAAGATATAAAAGGGAGCTAAAAGACAACATTTTCACACAGAAGGTGGTATGTGTATGGAATGAGATGCTAGAGGAAGTTGTGGATGCTGGTACCATTGCAGTATTTAAAAAGCATCTGAATGTGTATATGAATAGGAAGGGTTTAGAGGGATATGGACCAAATGCTAGCAATGGCACTAAATCAAGTTCGGGTATCTGGTTGGCATGGACAAGTTGGGCTGAAGGGTTTGTTTCTTTACTGTACATCCCTATGACTCTATGCTCATTTAATCCCCGCAAAGAATCCCTTGGCAACAAAGACAAGTATGCATGTGTAAAAGCATAAAACCATAGATGCTAGAAATCTGAAATAAAAATAGGAAGTGTTCTGTACAATAGCATATGAAACAATTGTCCTGACGAAGGATCCTGATCTAAAATGTCAACTGGCCTGCTCCTCTGGTGCTGCTTAGCCTGCTGTGCTTTTTGGAGGAGAAAGTGAGGTCTGCAGATGCTGGAGATCAGAGCTGAAAATGTGTTGCTGGAAAAGCGCAGAAGGTCAGGCTATCACATCTCCATCACCCCTCCCCCAAGTCCCTCCTCTCTACCTTTTATCTTAGCCTGCTGGACACACTTTCCTCATTCCTGAAGAAGGGCTTATGCCCGAAACGTCGAATCTCCTGCTCCTTGGATGCTGCCTGACCTACTGCGCTTTTCCTGCAACACACTTTCAGCTCTGCTGTGCTTTTTCCATATCCACACTTTATCAACTAGGAAGAAACTAAACAAACATTGGAGTTTGACTCTATTCAACAAGCAAACCAAAGGCATTCCTTACTTGTGTAACACTGCACTTACAAATATTTGAAGCAATGGTGGGGGAGGGGGATTCCAATAAGTGAATGGACCCCCATTTAGGTTTGGCAGAAAGAATTATCTACCTAATGGAAACAGGAATCTTCTCACAGCAGATGGAATCCCTTTGCTTAGTTTCCTCAGCTTCCTGCCTGGTTGCTGATGACCAGAAGGAGCATTGTGCAGACCATTGCGAGTCCATATGACTTTATTGCAAACCAGCTGATGCCTTCAGTGTCAAGAGGGTGCTGAAACATGCTGGTGTAATTTAAGTTGACTACAACATTCACAGATATTTTGCTTGCTTTTCCATGAGAATTTCTGATTTGCAAGCTACAAATTCCTTCACTGGATGCTTTGGTAAGCCAAACGGTGGCAGGGTGGCTCAGTGGTTAGCACTGCTGCCTCACAGCACCAGGGTCTCAGGTTCGATCCCAGCCTTGGGTGACTGTCTGTGTGGAGTTTGCACGTTCTCCCTGTGTCTGCGTGGGTTTCCTCCCACAAGTCAGGTGAATTGGCCACGCTAAATTACCCATGGTGTTAGGTTCATTAGTCACAGGGAGATGGGTCTGGGTGTGTTACTCTTTGGAGGGTTGGTGTGGAGTTGTTGGGACAAAGGACCTGTTTCCACACTGTAAGGAATCTAAGAAAAAGTTGTCAGGATAGGACAAGGTACTGGAGAGCTCCAGGGAAGAGATTCTGAGCAGGAAGAACAAAGTCCGCAAGGATGAGGGTTGAGGTGAAAGGTTAACTTTGCTTATACTAAATGGCAGAAAAGCTTCGAGGAGTCAAATGGTCTTACTCTTGCAAGGATGGTGCCATGGCTCGGTGGTTAACATGGCTACCTCACAGCGCCAGAGACCTGAGCTCGATCCCAGCTTTGGACAACTGTCTGTGTCAAGTTTGCACATTCTCCCTATGTCCCTGTGGGTTTTCTCTGGGTGCTCTGGTTTTCTCCCACTGTCCAAAGATGTGGTGGATTAGCCACGCTAAATTGCCCACGGTGGAACTAACCATAGGAAATGCAAGAATAGAGTAAGGGGGTAGGTCTAGATGAAATGCTTTTGGAGGGTTGATATGCGCTGAATGGCCGGCATCCACATTGTAGGGATTTTACGAATTTTTCTCACAATCTTAATACTAACTAGGTAGAACCATGCTCTTAGATTCTCAAGCACTGAACTTGAAGGGCTTGCTGCAAGCGCTTGTCTGGGGCAAAATGGTTCTTCTTCCATAGGAAACCAAGAGGTCCTCCAGGCAACCTCAGAGAAGGTAAAGGAAACAAATAGCCATCACAGCTGTAGGAAGCGTAACCAAAGGACAAGAGAACAGTGCTGCAAGAAGTTTAACAACCTTACAATAAGTGGTCAAGATCTGAAAAGACATCTTCATGTGCCATGCGGCTGAGAACCAACATAGGTCAATGAACAGGCATGATGGGTAAACAGGAATTGGTTTGACTAAAGAAATGGGGCGCAGAGTTTTGAATAAGCTCAAATTTATACAAGATTGAATGTCAGACATTGGCAATGTGTACATTGAAATAGTCAAGTTGAAAGAGTAAGGAAGGCATTTTTGTGGATTTTGCAGGCGAATGGATTGTAACAAGGCAAAATCAGGTGAAGTTATAGAGGTGGAAATGGACAGGATCAATGATGGTGTGGGTATGTGGTGAAAGAGGTAAAAACAATGACTGCAGATGCTGGAAACCAGATTCTGGATTAGTGGTGCTGGAAAAGCACAACAGTTCAGGCAGCATTCGGGGAGCAGTAAAATCGACGTTTTGGGCAAAAGCCCTTCATCTTTAACTTTATGAAGGGCTTTTGCCCGAACCGTCGATTTCACTGCACTTTGGATGCTGCCTGAACTGCTGTGCTCTTCCAGCACCACTGATCCAGTATGTGGTGAAAGGTTCATCTCAGGGCTGTTGATGACATCAGGTTCACGAATAATCTGATTCAGCTGCAGACACGGTTCTGCTATGGGAGGGAAAAGATCTTTGGTACTTCAGGAATTGAGTGAGTGGGAGGAATCGAAAACAATGACTTTGGTCTTACCAATATTTACTTGGAGCAAATTTCCACAAATCTAGGACTGGAGTTATAGGCAACTCATTATTAAACCGCATAGGGTTCAGAAGAGATTTACCAGGATGTTGCAGGTATAGAAGGTTTGAGTCACAAAGAAAGGCTGGGACATTTCTCACTAGAGTGTAGGAGATTGAGAGGCAAGCTTATAGAAGTTTATAAAATAATGAGGGGTATAGATAGGGTTAATGGTAATTGTCTTTTCCCTAGGATCGGGGATTTGAAGACTAGTGTATATTTTTAAGGAGAGAGATTTAAAAAAGATATCAGAGGAAATTTTTTACACAGCGGGTGGTTCACATGTGAAATGAACTTCCTCAGAAAGTGGTGGATGCAGGTACAATTACAACATTTACTAAACATTTGAATAAGTACATAAAAAGGAAAGGTTTGGGGGTATATGGATCAGGAGCGGGTAGGTGAGGATAGTATACTTTGAACATACAGAACATAGAACATTACAGCACAGTACAGGCCCTTCGGCCCTCAATGTTGGGCGGACCTGTTAAATCAATCTGAAGGCCATCTACCCAACATTATTCCATTTTCATCCACATGACTATACAATGGCCATTTAAATGCCCTTAAAGTTGGCGAGTCTATTACTGTTGTAGGCAGTGCGTTCCACGCCCCAACTACTCTCTGAGTAAAGAAACTACATCAGACATTTGTCCTATATCTATCACCCCTCAATTTAAAGCTATGTCCCCTTGTGCTAGCCATCACCATCAGAGGAAAAAGGCTCTCACTGTCCACACTACATAACCCTCTGGTTATCTTGTATGTCTCAATTAAGTCACCTCTCAACCTTCTTCTCTCTAATGAAAACAGCCTCAAGTCCCTCAATCTTTCCTCATAAGACCTTCCCTCCATACCAGGAGAAAGTGAGGACTGCAGATGCTGGAGATCAGAGCTGAAAATGTGTTGCTGGAAAAGCACAGCAAGTCAGGCAGCATCCAAGGAGCAGGAGAATCGCGTTTCGGGCATGAACCCTTCTTCAGGAATGGCCCATTCCTGAAGAAGGACTCATGCCCGAAACGTCGATTCTCCTGCTCCATGGATGCTGCCTGACCTACTGCGCTTTTCCAGCAACACATTTTCAGCTTCCCTCCGTACCAGGCAACATCCTGGTAAATCTCTCTGAACCCTTTCCAAAGCTTCCACGTCCTTCCGATAATGCAGTGATCAGAACTGTATGCAATACTTCAAGTGCAGCCGCACCAGAATTTTGTACAGCTACAACATGACCTCATGGCTCTGAAACTCAATCCCTCTACCAATAAAAGCTAACACAGCCTACACCTTCTTAACAACCATATCAACCTGGGTGACAACTTTCAGGGATCTATGTACCTGGATACTGAGATTTCTCTGCTCATTCACACTACCAAGAATCTCACCATTAGCCCTATTGCTCATTTCAAAGTGAATCACCTCACATTTTTCTGCATTAAACTCCATTTGCCACCGCTTAGCCCAGCTCTGCAGCTTATCTATGTCCTTCTGTAACCTGCTGCATCCTTCAGCACTATCCATGACTCCACCGATATTCGTGTCATCTGCAAATTTTCTAACCCATCCTTCTATGCCCTCACCCAGGTCATTTATAAAAATGACAAACAGCAGTGGCCTCAAAACAGATCTTTGTGGTACATCACTAGTAACTAAATTGAATTATGTTTGGCATGGAGTGGTTAGATGGAAGTGTCTGTTTCTGTGCTGTATGACTCTATGTCAGACAAACCATTTTATCAGTTAGAGACTGAAGAAGTATAAAAAGAAGTAGTAGCAAAGTGTAAGGTAGTGTCAGCATACATTAGATAAAAAGTCCCGATCAACTCGAAATATTAACTGTTTCTCTCTCCACAGATAAGCAGAGGAATTTTAACATTTCCTAATTTTATTCTGGATTTCTAGCACCTACAGTTTTATGCTTTTGCTCGTGCAAATTTGTCACCAAGGGACTGTATGCAGGGAATAATTGAGCAGCCCAAAGACAGATCCTTTCAGAACACCAGAAGTAACTGCAGTGCTGGAAGGAACAGCCATTGTAGATGATTCTCTACAACTGATTAAATGGACACTTCCCTCAAAGAATCCTAATGTCATTGTTTAAAAATCCTTGAGGACTGATTCCCCTAGAATCTTGTGTTTTTTTGTAAGTTTTGTCCAGACAGAAAGGAATTGCGCATTTTAAAAGTATTGAGCTTATGCTGCATTTCTCAAGACATAAAGGGGCCAACCAAAGTGATCCCAAATACTTAATATTCACAAAATCGACTCTCAGTCACTTCCCAGATGTATGTATTTCAGGCCTGGCACTGAAAGCCAAAATGTTATGGTTCAGTGGTTGTACTGAAGGGGGAACAAGCTACACAGTGCTTTGATATAGGCTTATACTTTAATAC
Source organism: Hemiscyllium ocellatum (assembly GCF_020745735.1). Taxonomy (NCBI): domain Eukaryota; kingdom Metazoa; phylum Chordata; class Chondrichthyes; order Orectolobiformes; family Hemiscylliidae; genus Hemiscyllium; species Hemiscyllium ocellatum. Next base: position 19,263,951 of record NC_083432.1, on the reverse strand, counting down.
TGTGCGACTGAAATGGAGGGAAAAAAATAGAAGGGAAACCAGGTTTGACCACACTTCTGACCTTCCTGCTGAGGAAGGGAGCCCGCCACCTTGTCTGACAAGTTTCACGACAGGGAAACATATTTAGTTGCTAAAACTCGGACATGCTCAGGAAAGGAGCTGAAAGGGGAGCTTAGTGCTTCCTGCTGTGTGAGATGGATTAAAGGCAGTTGGATTGGAAGGATTCCTTTTTTTTGATAGTGGAAGGAGGGGGAGGGTGGGGAAAACACCAGAGATTCTACTTGCATTTCAACAGCCTTAATTAAAATGCTGGCAAGAACTGACGGCATAAAGCTGCCTGGGTTCTTTTGAAGGGGCTGAGCTTTCAGGGCAAGGGAATGGGACTGTTGGTGCCCCAAACAAATGCAGGCAACTTCAATTAGGCCGAGGGGGTAGCTAGTCACTTATTGAAAGGTGGAAGGTCTCCCTTTTTTTAAAAATCACGCCTTGACAACAGGGAAAGCTCCTTGTCTTTGCGAAGTCCTCTTTGGCAGAAAGGCTATGCAAATTGTGCACTTGGTCCCGGTACCCACCCACCCTCCCCCCAACACACCCCGACAGAGACTCTGCTCTGAATACAACTATCTTTTCAGCAGCTGCTTTACATCTGAAGTGGGCCCATCCTTTGGCCTGACAAGGGACAGGCCCCAATTCAATCCTCGTCACAGCCATTGACAGCTGAAGCCTTGCCTGCCAGCAGGCTTTACAAAAGGCACTCATTTACTCATAATTAGCAATTCTTTGCATATTCCCAAACTTGCTAACAACAGATTCATTCAAAGTCTCTTTAACTTTCCTTCACAAGTACATACTTTTGTTATTTTGTTTTATCCTCAGTTGTGCCTCTGAAGGAGAGAGCGGCCTGTTTGTAACAAATTATCTTTTTCCCGTCACAAACCAAAATTATCCAAGAAAGTTAGGCATTTAGGTAGGCAGTCCTAGTTCTTTATTCCTGAGGTTCTGGACATTATAGGGACAAATCAGTTCTGTCGGAGGAATTAGAGAATTGTGTTTCCCGTCCTTGCCAATACCCCCACCTCTCTGGGAAGTTAGATCAATGCAGATGCGTTCTTTGCAAAATATCAAACAAATTTCATTATTAACAGCTGGGAGAGTGTGTTACACGTCACAGTGTTTTGAGGTACAGTAAACCAAAGAGAACGTTTAGGCTTTGTGTTCCATACCCTCTGTCCTCTCCACCTATCGCTCTATTTCTTTACTTTTCTAAATTGTACCTATGATTTTTGTACCAAGGTATCTTTGTACCTAAGATGGGGGCAGAAATGTTGACTTGTACAATTTTCCCTGTACTCCTGTGTCCTTGTACTTGAGTACATGTGACAATAAAACTAATTCTAATTCATGCATCGCTCCAGCCCAGGCCAGTCTGATCTGTGTTCCACTATCATTTACTTTCAAATCAGCCTCCGATCCCTGTATCACTTTTCCCAGGGAGGGGACACTGGCTGACATAAGCCTTGAATGCCCTTCAGCCCGCATGTCCTTGTGGGGCCCCCTGACTGCTCGCACTGGGAATGCGCCTGAAAGTTAAATGATAACATGGCATACTTCATAGATATGTGTTCAAACCTCTCTATGACTAATTTTTCCCACCTGTCAAGCCCCATCCAACCCTACCATCTTCGGAGTGATCTACACATCTGGCCTCGTAAACGTCTTCAGCTTTCTTTCATAGGCAACCCCAACCTTTGCTATTTCCTCCCTAAATCACAGAAATGTCATGACGCTGAAGGAGGATATTTGGCCCATCATGGCTGCACTGTCCTTCTGAAGAGGATCCCACCCAAACCCAACCCCCTATCTCTATAACCCCCACATTTCATGTAACTAAACCTAACCTGCACATCCCTGGACACTATGAGCAATTTCACATGGCTAATTTACCTAATCTGCACATCATTGGAGTGTGGGAGGAAACTAGAGCACCCGGAAGAAACCCATGCTCACACGGGGAGACTGTGCAAACCCCACACAGGCAGTCACCCAAGGCTGGAATTGAAGGCTATGAGGTGATAGTGCTAACCACTGAACCACTTACAGCCCAATCTCTTTGCCAATCTCCTGCATTTTCTCTTTATTCTAGCACACTGTTTCTATTCAAACAACCATCCAATGCCTTCTTGAACCTGCCTCAAACACATTTCAAGGCACTGTATTCCAGACCCGAATGACTTTTTCTCATATCACTCTTGCTTCTTTTACGCATCACTTCAAAAGTCATTTTGGTGTCCTGACATTTTTGTTCCGTTTACGAGCTGAAACGACTTCTTTCAGTCTACAACTTTCCAACCCACTCATGATTTTAGAAACCTCCAACAAATCTCTTGTCAGGACTCTTTTCTCCAACGAACACAGCCTTCTTTTATCTATCCTCATAACTGAAGTTTCTCCTTCCTGGGACCGTGCTTGTAAATCTGTATCTGCACTCTCTCTAGTATCATAGAGTCATAAAGGTGTACAGCATGGAAACAGACCCTTCGGTTCAACCTGTCCATGCCGATCAGATATCCCAACCCAATCTATTCCCTCACATCTTGCCTATACTGTGGCTCCTAGAAGTGTGACGGTGCTCCAACTGAGGTATAACAAGCGCCTTGTAAAAGTTCAATATCACCTGCTTGTGCCTGTACTCTATGCACATACATTTCTCCATATGTTTTTCCCTCTTTTAAGGTGCTTCTTAGATCCTTCCTCTTTAATCTTTCACCAGTTCACTTTTTCTCGTAATCGTATTATATTTGCTCTGCTGATGTTCCTGGGAAGGACCTCAAAATGTTTTGCTCTGTTAAAACTCTATGGAAGTCCCCCATTATCTACAGTGGTGGCATTGAGAACAGGCAGCTGAGCGAGTGTAAACTAAGCAGAGGAGAATGGGACCCTAGCACGGCTAAGCACGCTAAAAAGACTTTTGAACGTTTAACTTCATTTCTTTATTTTTCTAGTTTATAAGTATGTAAATTGAATCTTTTCAAAAGTTTCTAGTTTATAGTAAGAACGACTTTAATGATAACTATTACCTTATTTCTTTATTTTTCTACTTATTGCATGAGTTAACTTTTTAACTTTGTTTCTCTCTTTTACTACTTTGTACATAAGTTTTTTGTGACTAGTTACCCTGTACCTAAGATGGTTCCGTATGTGGCGATATTATACATGATTCCTGTACTTGAGTGCACACGTCAATAAAATCTAAATCTAGTATAATGCAAGTTGTAAATATGCTTGAAGTGTGGTCATTGCACAAAGTAACAGAGGACAGACATTATCCTTCTTATTTCACTCTCCCTAGCCCTCTGCTATGGAGATCTAATACAGGCGCCCAACTGCCTTCCTAGTTAACCCATCACAGATCAACAATGGATATCTAACCTCTTCTGCTGGGCATGTGGTTTTATCATGCACAATGTATTTGCACACTAGGTCTTTTCTTGGGGTTGTGTGTTTGCAAGAAAGTCATGGCTTTTTAAGCTCATGGCAGTGATTTGAGATCCTTTGTGCTGTGGCAACTGGCAAAGACATTTTCTTGTTCTGACATTCAAAGAGTTAATTTGTAGTCTGAAGTTGATTAAGCTCAGTGTCCAGGTTGGGGGTGGGGGAGTTTTAATTCTCTCTTAAAGCAAAGTAGCTGTGCAAACAACTCGTTCCATCGGGCACTTCAGTTAATCAAACTGCAGATATTTATATTGTGAATCTTGTCTCATCATCAGTCTTTTCAGGTTTAAATTTCAGTAGAATCCAGCTGCCAGCTTACTGCTATGAAGTGTGAAAACCAAACAATCAATTTGGTCGTGTCATTCTTATTAACCCTTATTTCATCAGTAGGCCCACAGGTTCTGCGCAACCTCAGTCTCATTTCCTCCTTTCTTCCACTGAAGACAGTAAGCTGACAATGAATTATAGGAAGAAGTCAGGTAGCCCACTATATCTCAGTCAGCTCTTTGTAAGAACTGTTTGATTAACCCCAATACCCTGCTTTTCCCCCATTACGCTGCATATGCAATTAGGAATGGGCATTAAATACTGGCCATCCAATGATGCCCTCATCCCATGAATGGATTTTTAAAAATATCTATTTTCTTTTATGTAAGTCAAGACTGAATTTGCTTCCATTACACATCCAAGTTGTGTATTCCAGATCATAACTAATTGTCTAAAAATGATCTCCTTCCATTCCCTTGGTGTTTTTTTGGCCAGATAATCTCAAATCTTTGTCCTCTAGCTATTAAACCTCTTGCTGTTTTGCATGAAGCTAAATAATGGGTGTTAGTGGGCAATTCCATCAGGGTAGGTATCAGAGTCAAATCGAATGCATGTCCCCTTTTCCAACATCACAGATCAATAAATTGCCTTAGTTCTCTCGATCCCACTGGTTATGATGAGATCTGCAGTTAGCTCATGTTCCAGCAGAGATCCGCTACATCACTCTAGAGCAGGGATCTAACAAAAAGATGGGTCCTCAATGCTACATTCCAGTGTTACACAGGGAGAGCATTCAACTTTGGATGTGTCAGTTTCACAGACTACTATCTGTGTGTCATTAATAGTTTTTAATACAAAAGTAAATACTGTAAGATGAATCCTCACTACTGCTCATCATGTTGTTTAGGGGAATCTGCTGCCTTTTTCCTCATAGAGGTCTACAGGGTCTTCTTGATCTATTGTGGTAATGGAAACCAAACCCTGGTTGTTTATCAACAAGTGACTATGGTCTGAACCAAGATGTGTTTTGTTGCAGGATAGCAACTAGGTACAAGTTACACTGAACACATAAATGTTGTTACATAAATTAAGAGGAAAACCAAATTATGGGCCTTATTCCTCCGACATCCTTAGCACATGGTCGAAATGGCACCATCACGTGTTTAGTACACACTTCAGCATTAACCCTTTCAGTCCTGAAATTGGACAAAAGAATTTAAACTGATTTGCATGCCAAAAATCCTGAAATTGTTCAGTTGGCGAAGTTGTACAATAGACTTTTGATGTGCCACCCAGAGAGATTGATCGGCTTATCTTTAATATTTTATTTTGACTCACTTCTTATTCTTAATCTGTGTGCGTGCATGTTGCACTGTTATTGCATTTTGTGTTCTTTGACTAACAAACTCACTCTTTTGTTAATTCAAGAAAATTTGATTAAATGTTCTCCTTTTAAAGCATCTATTCATTTGTCAACAAGGAAGGGAACCTTCTAGTGATCAAAAGCGAAGTTGGATGAATAAAGAAAGAAAGCCAGTTCATCCTTCCTCAGTCCCAAGAGCTTAACAAATCGGCAATCTCTCCAGAACCATATTCACTTATGGACTGATCATTAAACCCTCCTCCCATGAAAGAATAATTTTAAAAAACTAATTCCTGATAAAGTCAGTAATCAATAGGTTCAATCTCTGGCCCATGTTGATTTATTTGACCTCCGTTATTGGCATTAAAGGATCGCTGCAATTGGTTTCAATGCTCCAAGATTGGAGAAATGCAGAAATTAAATTAGTCAGGGCTTTTACTTTTGATGACTGCCTAGCAACCCCTATTGGGATGACAGTGTGGATCTTAGCATTTTGTTCTGTCATGATGACTTCAAAGATTGGACCCACACTCGCTGTTTAGGCTCAGTCACCAAGGACGGCCATTTTGATGAGGTTCCAGAGGGTTGTCAGTCGCCATGGTAACACAGCTCACCAGAGGCCACCAAATTCAGAAAAGGAGAGGGGGACAAAGAATCTGACACTGGCAAATATTGAGAACAGTGAGGTTCTACAGTAAGCTGCTAAAACCTTTGAACCAGTTTATCAGTACATTCTATGAGCTGAGAGCACACAGTACGAGGTTGCAGTGCAGTACTATGTGGATCACCTTGCCCTCACTGTGTTTTTGAATGTGGCTGTCTGACAACAGGGAGTAGCAGACAGCTGTAGTACACAGTGAAGAAAGTGGAATGTCTATTGAAGAAAGCGCCTTGTCACATATTTCAGCAGCATCCATAAACAATGTATTGCTTTTGAAATGGAGGGAGTGTTGGCAGCCAGAATGAAAGAGGGGGGTATTGGGAATATAGAAAAAAATGTTTACAAAGGGTGGTGAGAGTAGAGGAGGAAGTTGTGAATTAGTTGTCAGATTGTTCAGATTTTCTTTCCAAAGCACAGAAGTGTCCCGTTCAGAATACCATGCTAAACACCTCAAAAAGTACTTCATTGGAATAATCAAAAGCAAGGGGAATGGTGTTGCCTGCACAGTTCCTTACTCAAAAATACGGAATGACTCTAGGAGTGTACTATATTTAAAGTTTTATTGGGTTTTTTCCCTCTTTGGGGCCGAACAAAAAAAAAATCGACTTAGCCCAGCAGCTCCTATTAATGCAGGAAAACAAAACTGACTGCAACAGAAAAGGCACTGTCCTCACAGGCTAATTCAGAATCAGTGCCGTCACTAACAAAAGGCACCGGTTGGGTTCGCCCCACACTGTTTCTGGTGGGGCCCACAAAGGGGGACAGAAAATCATATGGGGAGGTAAAATAAGAGGATTGCAACTTGCTCATTCAGTTGATGTAAAAAAAAATGTGCGGCTGTACAGTGACTCTGCCTAGTTCTGGCATTCTAGAAATGTTCTCATCTTTACTGCCAGGGCTAGAGAGCGGAAAAACTATCTTAAAAAGTGCAACAGAATACTGTGAATTTCACTCAGTTGCTGAGTCCCGATTTCCAATCCTCTCCTGAGGATGCTGACTGCGACCTTTAGGCTGGTATGTATTGACTGCATCTCATCTGGGTGGAGATCTTAATATAAGAGCTCCAGTCAGATGTTTGCAATAAAAAGGATTTGCATTTATATAGCATCATTGTGACTGTGGGACGTACACAAAGCTATTACAGCCAAAGGAATACATTTTGAATTGTAATCTCTGTCGTAATGTAGGAAACACAATGAACAGCAAGATCCCAGAAAAACAGTAATGTGACACTTGTCGTGACTTTTTAGTGATGTTGGTTATTACTCTATGAAAAAGTGCCACAAAATATTTCATATTTATTTCATTTATGAGACACCGCCTCAGGCAGTGCAGCCTTGAGTATAAATTGGAATTTGAACTCATGACCTTCTGGTTCAGAAGGCAATGAAGACACAGTGGACAGGATCTTTACAGAAGAAACTGCCATCTATTTTATATCTTGGAGCGACAGGAATTTACTTTTAGTGTTTACCCTCCTCCCTTTCCTGCCCTTCCCTAATGCAGGGGAACAGGGGGCACATGTAGCTGCCAACATTACTCCTCAGCAGAAATAAGCTAACTTATTTCACAAAAAGAACTGAGCCCAAGGGCATTATAATGGTCAGTACACTGCTGGGCAGTACCTTTACCCTGGAGCACTGGAGAACACTCAACAAACCACTGTGGTATGAATTCAAAAATGATCCAAGTTTAGAAACATAAGGCACCAGTGAAGTTGGATGTGTGCCTGTGTAAAGATCAGTGGCTAACTCGATGAATATTGATTTTCCATTGCAGTTTCCAAGATTCTCATTTTCAATTGGCACATGCAGAGCACAAATGCTGGCATGGACTTGTTGAGCTCAATGTTCTGTTTGATTAAAGCAAAGGAATCAGGAGGAGGAGGAGGCCATTCATCCTTTTAAACCTGTGCTGTAAATAATACACACATTAATAAACTGATCCGAGGCTGTGTGACTTTCTGTAAGTCAGTTGTATGAAAATAATTTGAGAGATGTACTCACTTCCTGAATGAACAGTGAGTAAAGTATTTTTCCTTTAAATTGTAAATCTGGTTATGGAATGCTGATTATAGCTGCTACTTGGAAAGAGCTATCTCAGACATTCCAGGGGACAATGGACACCAATTTATGGCAAAGATGGGAAATCCCAGTACTACTCCCTGGAATGCTCTTTGCATACTTTCCACTGGCAGAACAAATGGTACCTTTGAAAGATGCGAAAGACTGTAGTCATAATTGCATCCTGTATACCCTAAATGCTATGGGTTGTTACACAAGAAAAAGATAGATTGGGATACAAATGCGTAGACCCTTAAAACATTTGGTAGTGTAAGAAGAAACCGAATGTTGCAAATAGAATGTGGAATGTTGAGATTACCTATTGCAGGTAAATAGGATGGTGGTCCCTGTGAATATGGCCAAGTAGCATCACAATGCTCCTCATCCCATTGTAACCATGGTAACATTTCCCCAGGTCCTACCACAGGGTAACTGCAACATAAATCAAGTGGTGCAAGCAATTTGTGTAACACATGTAGGTCAGCATTGCCATTTCAGGGCAGTAATTGGTGGAGCTCTGCCTAATATTAGTCAGTCTGAAATGAACCTGCTGGTAAGCTTGTGTATACTTTTGGAAGACCAACAAGGTGCAGGATAGAGAACCAACTATAACAGCCACATCTTTTCCAAAATTAAAACCCCCCTACCTGCCCACTGATATCATGGTGATGATGCAAAGCCGCTAAGATACCAAAGTAAGGGTGAGGTTGAATATGTGTGGTTTTTTTACATACAATGTTTACAGGTAGTTCTGGGATTCCTGTGAATAGGTAGCACAGTGCCTCGGTGGTTAGCACTGCTGCCTCACAACACCTGAGGCCCCGGTTCTGATCCAGCCTTGGGCGACTTTCTGTGTGGAGTTTGCACAATCTCTCCGTGCCTGCGCTGGCTTCCTCTGGGTGCTCCAGTTTCCTCCTACAATCCAAAGATGTGCAGCTTAGGTGGATTGGCCATGCTAAATAACCCATCGTGTTCAATAATGTGCAGGCTACAGGATTGACCGTGGGAAATGCAGGGTTACAGGGATTGGGTAGGATGCTTTTCAGAAGGTTGCTGTGGACATGAGCAAAAAGGCCTGCTTCCACACTATAGGGAATCCATGATATTATCGCACCATCAACAATGAAATGATGCCAGGAATGAAAGGTTATGGTTATGAAAATCTGAAGTCGAGACTGTGGTGCTAGAAAAGCACAGCCTGTCAGGCAGCATCCAAGGAGCAGGAGAATTGCTGTTTCAAGCAAACGCCCTTCATCGGGAATGAGGTCGTAGGTTGGGGCTGAGAGATAAATGGGGGTGGGGGGTGGGATTTGGGGAAAGGCAGCTGAGAAAGCGATAGGTGGATGAAGGTGAGGGAGAAGGTGATAGATCAATGGGGGGAGTGATGGACAGCTCTGGAGGGCGGTTTCCCACACTACAAATCTGAAACTTTCAACAATGATTCTCTTTCCGGATCTTCCGCTCCATGCTATAGCTGTGCGCTGCCACCTACTCTACCTACAGTCAGTCCTGCTCCAGCTCAGAGCTTCACTTTCCCAGATCTGCAAAGGAACCGTCTTCCAGACCTGTCCATCACTCCCCCCTCTGATCTATCACCTTCCCCTCACCTTCATCCACCTATTGTTTTCTCAGCTACATTTCCCCAAACCCCACCCCCTCCCATTTATCTCTCAGCCCCTACCCACAAGCTTCATTCCTGATGAAAGGCTTATGCCTAAAACGTTGATTCTCCTGTTCCTCGGATGCTGCCTGACTTGCTGTGCTTTTCCAGCACCACACTCTCGAATCTTATCTCCATCATCTGCATTCCTCAGTTTGTCCTCTGAAATCTGAAAAACAGTTGAACAGACGAAAAGGGAGAAGGTTATCTTTGTTATGACTTGATTAAACCATAAATGTAGTTTAGTTCAGGGCAGGAAGTCAACTCCTGACTTGGGCTGCACAGTGGCACAGTGGTTAGCACTGCTGCCTCGTAGCGCCAGAGACCTGGGTTCAATTCCCGCCTCAGGCAACTGACTGTGTGGAGTTTGCACATTCTCCCTGTGTATGCGTGTTTCCTCCGGGTGCTCCAGTTTCCTCCCACAGTCCAAAGATGTGCAGGTCAGGTGAATTGGCCATGCTAATTTGCCCGTAGTGTTAGGTAAGGGGTAAATGTATGGGTGGGTGGCAGGTCGGTGTGGACTTGTTGGGCCGAAGGGCCTGTTTCCACACTGTAAGTAATCTAATCTAATGTACTTGTTGGTAGAAGATCTGCCTTGATATTCTGTCCATTTAATTAGGACCAGGCTGCATTTTCTTCTTTGCACTGGCGATTAGGACTAAGATCTGCCAACGAAAGGTAGGAGAGATTTAATAGTGGTTTTCAAAATAGTGAGAGATTTTGAGAGGGCAAATAAGGAACATTCACTGGTTAACGAACCAGCACAAGAGAATATCAACAGAAAACAAAATGAGGAAGTTACAAATTGAATGGCTTGTTCAGTTTATAAAGGTAACATGAATGAAAAGTTACTGGATGCATTGAGTTTTAAGCAGAACAATTAGATCTAGTTCTGTTTAAAGGGAGGTAACTCTAATTCAGCAGAAAAACTGAACAGGGTGAATTTGTCACCGTTTTTACGTGCCACTTGGTTTTGCTTTCCGTCAGAGTCAGTTTCCTCCAGCTGGGTTAGATCAAAATTACTCTGACAAGTGAAAACTGACTCAAAACAAGTTACTGCTTTGACCTGCTGTCTCCACCCCACTGGGCAGCTCTTCGATTTACAGTATCTCTCTAAAGCCCAAAACTGTTTTGTTTCTCTCCAACAAATTTCGCCCAGCACCCCATTTCCAATTGGTCTTGATTCCTGTCCTGTACCTCATCCACGTACCACACATTGAAATGCAGGCTATTTAACACGTGGTGGTCTCATGGCCAAGCCAAATCATGTTCATAATGTCCACAAAGATTTGGCTCCAACAATGTTCACTGAGCAGTCATCAAGAGTGGGGACCTGGTCGGACTATCCTTTGTTAAGTACAAGTCAATGAGGTGAAACACAGCCTCCAAAATAGAACAGCTCATATCAAATAATTTAACACAAGCCAGAAATTAAATGTTAGAACATTTGAAGTCTGCGCTTCCCAATGATTCATCGAATACCATTCTAAACCAAAAGATTTTTTTAATAAATCAGCCTCAATAACAATCTTTTATGATATTGCTCTCATATGCAGAGAAGCCAGATTTATTTGATGTGATCTTTTATTACATGAGCAATAAATCACTTCATTATTGTTGGAGTTCTGTCTGAGCCCACATCGGTCTATTCCATTTTACTGTTAATATGGACACATTATGGAATTGCAGAGTGAAAGTCAAAGTCAAAAAAAAAGATCAGCTTTCATTCTTTGCCAGTGGCTCATGGGTATGAATCACACAAATCACATGTCAATTTATATTTTCAGTAAAATTTACAGATTCCTGTCTAAGTTATTCCTCAATGCGAGAATGTCTCCACAGACACTTTGAGGTGATTACTGAGGCAATGTGGAAGCTCAGGTATTTTGAAGACAGATTGCACACAAAATGCCCTTTCCTTTGTTAATATTTCAAAATCCGCCTAATTCCTTGCCCATTTTAAGGAAAAATGGCAAAGTACTGGGAAATCTTCTTTATAAGAAATCTCCCTACCCACACCATGGGGCAGCATGGTGGCTCTGTGGTTAACACTGCTACCTCTCAGCACCAGGGACTGGGTCTGATTCTAGCCTTGGGCAACAGTCTGCATGGAGTTTGCACATCCTCCTCGCGTTCCTGTTGGTTCCCTCCTGGTGTTCTGGCTTCCTCCCACAGTCCAAAGATGGCCATACTAAGTTGCCCAAGGTACTCAGGAGTGTGCAGGATAAGTGGATTCACCACTGGAAATGCATGGTGACTGCGGTGGGCCTGGATGGGATGCTCTTTCGATGATTGGGCGCACTTGATCGGCCAAATGGCCAGTTTCCACACCATATGGATTCTAACTATCAAAGTCTCCTTAAGTCAGAGTGGTCACAAATACCCAAATGGTTACTACAGGCACTCAGTACCCTATTGTAACACTGTGCATGTGGGTAGGGTGTTTTGAATGGGTTAAGGTCAGGCCTTGAGTAAGGAAGTATCATTAACCTAACTCAATCAGATTAACAGAAGCAGATGCACTGGCATTGTAACTCAGAAGCATAGGCAGCTCATCAACAATGTTGCTGCTCCAAGCATGAGACACAAGGAGCAGGAAAAAGCCAAATACAGGAATAAGATTACTGAGGAACAGCCATCATGGGTGGGTTTCACCATTAAGCTGATCAGGTGCCTCAGTGGTTCCCTGTAGGATTAGCTGGTTCCTCATGACTGTCCAGGTCAGCCTGTAGAGGAATTAGCTTATCACTATTGACGTATGCATGTGCTCCTTGAGATATTGAGTACAGATTCTACACGGACACTGAGCCCCACGTTATTGTCCACTCTTTCTGCAAAGCACGTGTGAAAATGAGTCTTTCACCAATCACCTGGAAAAGTCCTCCTCCCAACCAGCTTCCACAATTCAGATCCTGGAAGAGGTGAGCTATATTTACAAATCTTGAGACCCTGCTTTCAAAGAAGACTTAAGGTACATAACAAAATTTGTCATCAGCTCCAATATACTAAGGGAAGAGTGCTCAATTGGCAGAAGGCTAACTCTACCAAAATTTGGCAGGAGCTGGAGAATGTGGACTGGGAGCAGATGTTTGAGGGTAAATCCACGTTTGACACGTGGGAGGTTTTTAAAGAGTTGTTGATTAGGGTGCAGGATAGACATGTCCTTGTGAAAATGAGGGATAGAAATGGCAACATTAGGGAACCATGGTTGACAGGTGAAACTAGCTAAGAGGACAAAGGAAGCATCCATAAGGTCGAGGTGACTGAATACTGATGAAGCTTTGGAAGAATATGAGGTATGTAGGACCAATCTGCAGTAACTAATTAAGAGGGCTAAAAGGGGTCATGAAATATCTTTAGCAAATAGGGATAAGGAAAATCCCAAAGCCTTTTATTCGTATTTAAGGAGCAAGAGGGTAACTAGAAAAGGATTGGCCCCCTCAAGGACAAAGGAGGAAAGTTATGATTGGAATCAAAGAAAATGGGTGAGGTCCTTAATGAGTACTTTGCATCAGTACTCACCGAGGAGAGGGACATCATGGATGTTGAGGCTCGGGATAGATGTTTATTACTCTAGGTCAAGTCGGCATAAGGAGGGAGGACGTGTTGGGTATTCTAAAAGGCATTAAAGTGGACAAGTCCCCAGGATGGGATCTATGCCAGGTTACTGAGGGAAGCAAGAGAGTAAATCGCTGGGGCTTTAACAGGTATCTTTGAACATAGATGAGGTCGTGGAGGACTGGAGGATGACTAATGTTGCCCCCTTGTTTAAGAAGGGAAGCAGGGACAATCCAGCTAAGTATAAACCAGTGAGCCTGATGTCTGGGGTATGCAAGCTGCTGGAGAAGATACTGAGGGATAGGATCTATTCCCATTTGGAAGAAAATGGGCTCATCAGTGATAGGCAGCATGGTTTGTGCAGAGAAGGTCATGTCTTACCAACTTAATAGAATTCTTTGAGAAAGTGCCAAAGTTGATTGTTGAGGGAAGGACTGTAGATGTCATATACATGGACTTCAGTAAGGCATTTGATAAGATTCCCTTGGCAGCCTGATGGAGAAAGTGAAGTCACATGGGATCCAGGGTGTACTAGCTAGATCGATGAAGAACTGGCTGGGCAACAGGAGACAGAGTGCAGTAGTGGAAGGGTGTTTCTCAAAATGGAGAACTCTGACCAGTGGTATTCTACAGAGATCTGTGTTGGGGCCACTGTTGTTTGTGATATACATAAATAATCTGGAGGAAGGTATAGGAGGTCTGATTAGCAAGTTTACAGATGACACTAACATTGGTGGAGTAGCAAATACTGAAGGGAACTGTCAGAGAATACAGTAGAATACAGCTAAATTGGAGAGTTGGGTGGAGAAATGGCATTTTGGAAGATCCAATTGAAAGAGCGAACTATACGGTAAATGGAAAAGCCTTGGGGAAAATTGATGTACAGGGAGATCTGGGCTTTCAGGTCCATTGTTCCCTGAAGGTGGCAACGCAGGTCAATAAAGTGGTCAAGAAAGCATATAGCATTCTTTCCTTCATTGGATGGAGTATTGAGTACAAGAGTTGGCAGGTCATGTTACAGTTGTATAGGACTTTGGTTTGACCACATTTGGCTACGTACAGTTCTGGTCACCATATTACCAAAAGGATGCAGATGCTTTGGAGAGGATGCAGAGGAGGTTCACCAGGTTGTTGCCTGGTATGGAAGGCACTGGCTATGATGAGAGGTTGAGTAAATTAGGATTATTTTCATTAGAATGACAGAGGTTGAGGGAGGACCTGAATGAGGTCTACAAAATCATGAGAGGAGACAGGGTGGATAGCAGGAAGCTTTTACCCAGAGTGAGAGATTCAATTACTAAGCGTCACGAGTTCAAAGTGAGAGGGGAAAAGTTTAAGGGTGATATGCATGGAAAGTTCTTTACACAGAGGGTGGAATCCCATCAGGGCAGAAGACTCCGGGAGGGCAAAATAATTGGGTTAGGAGTGTCCTCAAAGCATTGCCTGATGTGGTCAAATATCCCACTCACTCATGGGAGCCCTGGTGACCAAACTAGAGAAGGTCTATTTTGGGAAGACACTATCAGAATTACACAGAGTTGGGGCTGAGCGAGATAATCATTACCTTCATCGCCTCATCAATGTAACTCTTCAAAAACCTGCTGTTTGCGACAGGCAGGGTCTACCGTTAGAACCCCATTGAACTGGTGTGCAGGCAAGTCATCCTTGATCCCAAAGGACTACCCAAGCAGAATATTTTCTGTATCAAGTATTTAGAATCAGTGAAATATCCATGGAGAGTTTGATCTACATTTTGATCTGGCTGTAAAAAGAAAAACATTTCAACATCTGTGGCCACAACGATATTGATGGAGTTGCCATGAGGCTGCGCTCAATTCATTCCGGAGCCAGATTACATCATGAGGTCTCAGTGTTAATTAAGATGCAATGGGACCAATGCCATAATTCTCTTCAGACTCTGAAACAGCATTCCTTTCCAATTAACATCTGAGTTGAGACTGATATCCAAAACCACTTGCCATCTTTGACTGGAGCTTGGCCTGTGGAATCTATTAGCTTCTCACAAACAGTGTGATATAAAGCAGCAGGTCGATACTTCCCCAGAGGAAGGCATGGAAGAGACAGATTTGCACAGCACCACCTGAGGGAGGAAGTCAGACAGCAGGGGGTAGCAGCAGGGAATGTGAAGGAGGGGAGGTGGAGACTGCTGAGAAATCAGTGCTGCAAATGCAAAGCCAATTTCCTTCTTTTCTCCCCTCAGTGCACAACATTAAAAAAGATTGCTGAACTGTATTTGTGTTTGTGTGCACCTCAGTTATCGGATGCCAGCTCTATCGACATGTTCATATTCAAAAGAAAGAAAGATGTGGCTCAGCTGGTTAAAATCTTCCTCAGACATTTATTCCCTAGTCAATATTATCCCAAGTTGACATCCATTTCAGTTAAAGTCTGAATCCGATAAAAATCTTTGCTTAATATGCTCTTCACTCAGAACATGGTGAAACTTTGGAATTCTCCATCCCAGGGATCTCTGGAAGCTACATTTTCTAACGAATGAAGTCATCAATAGATTTCCAACTTTTAAAGATGTCAATGGATATGGTGGTTGGGTGGAAAAACAGATTTGAGGTATAGAAGATCAGCCATGATTTAGCTGCGTGGTGGAGCAGGCTTAGGGGTCAAAAGCCCTGATGAAGGGCTTTTGCCCAAAATGTCGATTTTCCTGCTCCTCAGATGCTGCCTGACCTGCTGTGCACTCCCAGCACCACTCTAATCTTGACTTTAATCTCCAGCATGTTTGCCTTCAAGGGTCAAATGGCTTACTTCTCCCCATTGTTGCTAAATATGAGCATCTCTCCTACCAATCCAATTCCCTCTCACCCCAGCACCTTCTGAAATAAAAGTGTGGCTATTCCCACTTAATCTCAGTGAAGCGGCCTCTGGATGTAGATCTGTACATACAGGACTCTCCTTGAACACAACACTTGCACAATACAAAAACAGCTACAAAGCTTGGTATTTGGGATGGCATAAATTGAGCTGATTGGACACAGCAGGTACAGATCTACACTGATGATTCAAGTAGGGATTCTTCCGATCTGAAATGAAGTATCAGCTTATCTTTCCATGAATTGACACATTTTTTACCCATATGTACTAATAGCATACTATCCTTTATTGAGAAAAACTTCAGTCCAAGAAGTTTTTTTGTTCTTTCATTCCAATGATGTACTTCTATCTCAATAACTGAACTATTTGTGTATTATTCAAATCTGTTCAGTGCTTGAATCTAAATTGCATCAAATACATAGAATCCTAGAAATCCCCCAGTGTAGAAATAGGCAATTCGATCAAGTCTATACCAACCCTCCAAAGAGCATCCCACCCAGACACACCCCCTACTCTACCCCTGTAACCCACATTTCCCAAGGCTAATCCATCTAACCAACACATCCCCAAACATTATAGGCAATTTAGCATGGGCCAATCCATCTAACTGCACTTTTTTGGACTGTGGAAGGAAACCATAGCACCAGGAGGAAACCCATGCAGATGTGGGAAGAATGTGCAAACTCTACACAGGTAGTTGCCTGAAGCTGGAATCAAACCTGGGTCCCTGGCGCGGTGAGGTATCAGTTTAACCACTGAGCCACCACCCAACCCTTCTGTGAGAAGGTTTTTCTGGCACCTTGATTATTCTGGGATAGGAGACAAAATAGGGAGCTCAGCAGCTTCAAATCTATCCAAGATTTATGGAATTCCATGCTACACCCCATCATCCTACAATCTAAATCACTTTTTAACCTTTGATGGCACTTAACAACTTCCTGGTGTGAGCTTGCCTTGAGTAGGGACTGTTGTCTGATGCAGCAATGTTTCTGTTATCATCTCTCAGATTTGAAACTGGATATGGATATTGTGATACTGAAGAATCTAACAGACCTTAATTATCAATAACTATTATATTCAAGGATTATATTCCTCAGATACAGAAATGCCCAGCCTAACATTAAAGTAGAAGTTTAAAAAGAAAGAGCATGCTCCCAATTGAGTGTCCCGCTTCAAGTGATCCAAGGTCAAATGCAGTATGCTGTCATGGCTTTATACCCATAAACCTTAAAAGCATTAGATATAGAAACAGAAGTAGGCCAAATAGCCCACCAAGTCTGCCATACCATTCAACCATGACTGATGTGTTTCTCAATCCCATTCTCCTGCCTTCTCCTCCTAATTTCTGATCCCCTTACTAATTAAAATTCTTTCTATTTCTGCCTTAAATATACTCACTGACTTGGCCTCTACAATGGTCTGTGGAACTGTGTTCAGTTTCACGACCCTCAGGCTAGAGAAATTCTTCATCTCAATTCTAAAGTGTCATCCTTTCACTCTGAGACTGTAACTTTGGTGGTAGTCTCTCCTACTGGGGGAAATCTCTTTTCCATACTATCCAGGCCTTTTAATATTTTGTGAATTTCAATGAGATCCTATCCAACCATCTAAACTCCATCCAGGAAAGACCCGGAGTCCTCAAACACTCATCATAAGACCAGCCCTTCATCTCCAGGATCATTCCTGTAAACGTCCTCTAGACTCCCTGCAATACCAACACATCCTTCCTTGGATACAGGACCCAAAGCTGCTCCCAATACTACAAATACAGTCTGACCAGAGCCTCATACAGCCTCAACAGTACATTACAGTGATTGTATTTCAACACTCTCAAAATGAATGCTGACATTACATTTGCCTTCCTAATCGCCAATTGAACCTGCATATTAACCTTAAGAGAATCCTGAATGAGGATTCTTAAGTCCGTTTGTGCTTCAGATTTCTGAAACCTTTCCCTATTTAGAAAATAATTTACATCTCTTCTTCCTACCAAACCTCTCACTTTTTTACATTGCATTCCATCTGCTACTTCTTTGCCGATTCACCTAACCTGTCCCAAGTCCTACTGCAGCCACCCCCATTCCTCAACACTATGTGGCCATTCACTTCCCTTAATGTCATCTGTAAACTTTGCAAATAGTCGATGATGCAATGAAAATTTGATGCAAATATCAAATTGCATAGAGGCACATGCTGCCAATTCGACAAATGTACAAACAAGTAAAACAAAGTTTTCAAAACTAACATCTCAAACTTCAATGCAATGCTTGGGAAGTTTGACTTCTCATTCTAATCTAGTGATTGTAGACCCACTTGAGAGATACACATTTTTTTTGATGCTCTTGTTTAACAACATAGTCATCTTGCTGCTGGTTGCTGTCACTCAAAATCACCACCAATCATCCTTGTCAGAGTGTTCTTCCTCATTCTCTTCATATATGGGGGGTTGGTCATACAATGGTTCCTTCTGTTCCTTTACAATGTAGAACCATGATCAGTAATGACTTTGTATGATCTGGGCTGGTTGCATATTATAGGAGAAAGTGAGGACTGCAGATGCTGGAGATCAGAGCTGAAAATGTGTTGCTGGAAAAGCGCAGCAGGTCAGGCAGCATCCAAGGAGCAGAAAGTATCTTTCCTCATTCCTGAAGAAGGGCTCATGCCCAAAACGTCGACTCTCCTGTTCCTTGGATGCTGCCTGGCTTGCTGCGCTTTTCCAACAACACATTTTCAGCTCTGGTTGCATATTATAGAAATTTTTACTGATACCCTATGGATTTGTATTTCTAACTCATTCTCTCTGCCCAGTACAGTGTTTTGATAGTTCTCTACCTGTTTGCTCAACACACATCTTTTTTAATTCCTTTAAAGAAGAATTCCTGTCATCAATTGTTAGACAATTAGTTTCTGGGCAATGTACTGTTTGACACCTAATGATTATTGATTAGCTCATATGCACTATTTGTTATACTGGACCATTTATTCGTAGATAGTGGGTGATGATGTGATGCACTGACAAGGAAAATTGTTAGGCTTCTTTTCTTGAGACCATCCTATTGAGTCATCTGTAAAATAGAACTGTTGACATTGTTTGAATAGTTGCAATTCATTTGGATACTGCCAAAGGGCTTTATGTTATCCACAATTCTGCCTTAAAATAATTGGGTCATAGAGTCACATGGCACAGAAACAGGCTCTTCAGTCCAACCAGTCCACACTGACCATGTTCCCCAACTAAACTATTTCCATCTGCCTGTGCTTGATACATATCCCTGCAAACATTTCCTATCTATGAATTTATCCAAATGAATTTTAAGCATTGTAACTCTACCTGCATCCACCACTTTCTCTGACAGTTCATTCCACACATGATTAGCTCTTTTTTTAAAAGAAATTACCCTCTTGTCAAATCTTTCTATGCCCCTTATGATTTCATAAACCTCAATAAGATCACCCCCTCAACCTCCCACCTTCCAGTAGAAAATAGTCCCAGTCTTTCCAGTCTATTTTTATATCTCAAACCCCCCATTCCTGGCAATATCCTGGAAAATCTTTTCTGAGCCTCTCCTATTTAATAATATTCTTCCTATAACAGGGCAACCAGAACTGGACACAGTACTCCAGAAGAGGTCTCACCAACGTTCTGTACAAAATGGTATCCTAACTCCTATACTCAAAGATCTGAGCAATGAAGGCAAGCATGCTAAATGCCTATTTAACCCCCTGTCTGCTATAAGGTATGGTTCCCTGACTTCATGTCAGCTCAGATTAAATAAACTGCTTTTTTCTAAAGAACAGACTTTGCAGCTGTAGTTCTGATAAACTGCTACTTGTGTATTGACTGCAGGGACAGAATATTCTCGTTTTGAACTTCTGTACTGAACTGCACCGGCTTTGTGATCCGCTCCAAAAGGGTATTGCAAGCTTTTTAATTGTCTACCATTCTCTTTATTAAGGCAATTATCTACATTATTTTGCCCTGAAATAAATTATATACTAACCAAACATAAGTTAGTTCTATTTGGTGGTGAATGCTGTAGCAACAGATTTATACATAAAAACAAAATAACAAGTGTATGTTATGTATCTCATGCAAATTGATGCTGTTGAAGGATGAGAAGCTCTTGCTTTGTCGACTATCGAATGATCAAAGCTGTTCAGCCATTGCTCCTGTTTTCTAAATACCTATTACTCAGACTTTGCAGTCCTTTCTCAATGGCCACCAGAGCTAACAGTGTGAATTTGTCTCCAACAGGGTGTTTACCAGATGATGCACTGCACATAAAAAAATTGGTGTGGGTATCATAGAACATAGAACATAGAAAGATACAGCGCAGTACAGGCCCTTCGGCCCTCGATGTTGCGCCGACCGAATCCTACCTAACCTACACTAGCCCAATAACTTCCAAATGCCTATCCAATGCCCGCTTAAATGACCATAAAGAAGGAGAGTTCACCACTGCTACTGGCAGGGCATTTCATGAACTCACAACCTGCTGTGTAAAGAATCTACCCCTAACATCTGTCCTATACCTACCACCCCTTAATTTAAAGCTGTGTCCCCTAGTAACACCTGACTCCATTAGCGGTAAAAGGTTCTCAGTGTCGACCCTATCTAAACCCCTAATCATCTTATACACCTCTATCAAATCTCCCCTAAACCTTCTCTTCTCCAATGAGAACAGCCCCAAGTGCCTCAGCCTTTCCTCATAAGATTTTCCTACCATTCCAGGCAACATCCTGGTAAACCTCCTCTGCACTCGTTCCAATGCCTCCACATCCTTCCTATAGTATGGCGACCAAAACTGCACACAATACTCCAGATGAGGCCGCACCAGAGTCTTATACAGTTGCAACATGACCTCAGGACTCCGGAACTCAATTCCTCTACCAATAAAGCCCAGTACACCATATGCCTTCCTCACAGCACTATTTACCTGGGTGGCAACTTTCAGAGATCTGTGTACATGGACACCAATATCCCTCTGCTCATCCACACTACCAAGTAGCCTACCATTAGCCCAGTAATCCATCTTCTTGTTACTCCTACCAAAGTGAATGACTTCACACTTAGCTACATTGAATTCCATTTGCCACATTTCTGCCCAGCTCTGCAACTTATCTATATCCCGCTGTAACCTACCACTTCCTTCCTCACTATCCACAACTCCACCGACTTTTGTGTCATCCGCAAACTTGCTTACCCAGCTTTCAAGCCCTTCCTCTAGATCATTTATAAAGATAACAAAAAGCAATGGTCCCAAAACAGATCCTTGTGGTACATCGCTAGTAACTGCACTCCAAGATGAACATAGTCCATCAACTACTACCCTCTGTCTCCTTCCAGCCAGCCAATTCCTAATCCAAACCTCTAATGTATCCTCAATGCCATACCTCCGTAGTTTTAGCATTAGCCTACCATGGGGAACCTTATCGAACGCCTTACTAAAATCCATATACACAACATCTACTGCTTTACCCTCGTCCACTTCCTTAGTCACCTTCTCAAAGAACTCAATAAGGTTTGTGAGGCACGACCTGCCCTTCACAAAACCATGCTGGCTATCCTTGATCACGTTATTCCTATCCAGATGTTCATAAATCTTCTCCCTTACCATTCTCTCTAAGACTTTGCCCACCACTGAAGTCAGACTCACTGGCCTATAGTTACTAGGGCTATCCCTACTCCCTTTCTTGAACAAGGGGACCACATTCGCTATCCTCCAGTCCTCTGGTACTATTCCCGTTGACAATGACAACATAAAAATCCAGGCCAATGGCTCTGCTATCTCCTCCCTAGCTTCCCATAGGATCCTAGGGTAAATGCCATCAGGCCCAGGAGACTTATCTATTTTCATCCTCTCCAATATTCCCAGAACCTCTTCCCTGCATATTTCCAGGCCATCCATTCTAATCATTTGTGACTCCATATTCACATCAGCAACAGTGTCCTGTTCCTGAGTGAATACTGATGAAAAGTATTGATTTAGTGTCTCTCCAATCTCCTCCGCCTCCACACACAACTTCCCACTACTATCCTTGACTGGACCGATACCTACCCTAGTCATCCTTTTATTCCTGACATACCTATAGAAAGCCTTTGGGTTTTCCCTAATCCTACCAGCTAAAGACTTTTCATGTCCCCTTCTCGCTTCTCTTAGCTCTCTCTTTAGATCCTTCCTGGCTACCTTATAACTCTCTATCGCCCCAACTGAACCTTCACGCCTCATCTTTACATATGCCGCCTTCTTCCCTTTCACAAGGGATTCCAATTCCTTACTAAACCACGGCTGCCTCACAAGGCCCTTTGCACCATGCCTGACTGGTACATACTTATCGAGGACACGTAGTAGCTGCTCCTTGAACAATCCCCACATCTCATTAGTGTTCTTCTCTTGAAGCCTGTTTTTCCAATCCACACATCCTAAGTCATGCCTCACTGCATCATAATTTCCCTGCCCCCAGCTATAACTCTTCCCCTGCGGCGCACACTTATCCCTCTCTATCACTAAAGTAAAAGTCACCGAGTTGTGGTCACTGTCCCCGAAATGCTCACCTACCTCCAAGTCTAACACCTGGCCTGGTTCATTACCTAGAACCAAATCCAGTATAGCCTCACCTCTTGTTGGCCTGTCTACATATTGTGTCAGGAAACCCTCCTGCACACATTGGATAAACACCGACCCATCTAATGAACTCGAGCTATAGCTCTCCCAGTCAATATCTGGGAAGTTAAAGTCCCCCATAACAACCACCCTGCTACCTTCACTCTTTTCCTGAATCATCCTCGCAATATTATCCTCTACTTCTCTAGGACTATTAGGAGGCCTGTAGAAAACACCTAACAGGGTGACCTCACCTTTCCTATTTCTAACCTCAGCCCAAACTACCTCAGATGGCAAGTCCTCTTCCATCGTCCATTCCACTGCTGTAATACTATCTTTGACAAGTAATGCCACACCTCCCCCTTTTTTACCCCCATGTCTGATCCTACTAAAACATTTAAACCCTGGAACCTGCAACAGCCATTCTTGTCCCTGTTCTACCCACGTCTCTGTAATGGCCACAACATCCAAGTCCCAGGTACCAACCCACGCTGCAAGTTCACCTACCTTATTTCTTATACTTCTGGCATTGAAGTATACACACTTCAATCCACCCTTCTGTTTACAGGCACCCTCCTTCGAGATTGCTGCATTATTCATAACCTCCCTACACTCAAGGTCCTGTACCCTAAAGCTACAGTCCAGGTTCCCATGCCCCGGCGGAGTTAGTTTAAACCCTCCCAAAGAGCACTAGCAAACCTCCCCCCAAGGATACTGGTGCCCCTCAGGTTCAGGTGTAGACCATCCTTTTTATAGAGGTCCCACCTTCCCCAGAAAGAACCCCAGTTGTCCAGAAACCGGAATCCCTCCCTCCTGCACCATCCCTGTAGCCACGCATTTAACTGCTCTCTCTCCCTATTCCTCGACTCTCTATCACGTGGCACGGGTAACAAACCAGAGACTACAACTCTGTTTGTTCTAACTCTGAGCTTCCAACCTAGCTCCCTGAAAGCCTGTCTGACATCCTCACCCCTCTTCCTACCTATATCGTTGGTGCCAACGTGGACCACGATCTGGGGCTGCTCCCCCTCCCCCTTAAGGACCCTTCATTACACTGAAGTACCTAATAGATAATTATTACAAGCAGCCACTATGGACAAACATGACATTGCTCAGATACGTAAGTACTGCTAACTGTAAGCTAGTTTAGATTCCCTACCATGTGGAAACAGGCCCTTCAGCCCCACAAGTCCACACCAACCCTCTGAAGAGCAAACCAGACCCATTCCCCTCTGACTAATGCACCTAACACTATGGGCAATTTAGCATGGTCAATTCACCTGGCTCGCACATCTTTGGACTGCGGGAGCACCCAGAGGAAACCCACACAGACACGGGGAGAGTGTGCAAACTCCATACAGACAGTCACTCGAGGCTAGAATTGAACCTGGGAGCTTGGTGCTGTGAGGCAGCAGTGCTAACCACTGAGCCACCGTGTCACCCCGTTGTTTAGAACAGATATGCATACTTCTGGTAGAATGATTTACTTCAAATGAACAGAGGTAAAGATGGAGAATGAGATCTTTATACCCTCCAGTAAAATAATATGATGCAGAAATGATATCATAAGCATGTCTCTTAAAGGCATACTGACCATGTAACGTTTTACATTTCTTAACTGCATCTCTTTTTAAGCTTAATATTCTCTTGCATTCAGGGATTCTCAATATTTAAAAAAAATAAATTATCATACAAAATATTATAAATGGTGATGACTTAGTAACATTGTTCAACTTTGCAGAAGAAAAATCTAAAATTTGAAGCTTTTTCTCAAAACCTGGAAAACATTATTACAGTTCGAACTTTCGACATTTTTTTTTAAATCTGCCACTTTCCAGATTTGGTGGGCAAGGATAAAACAGCATTCATATATTTCATATAAATTGTTGCCTTCTGTGGCACCAATCAGTAGCACTGGACCTTTAGCCTCAACAATGTGTATAGTCACCTTTCCCTCATGAATATGATTTTAATCAATTGCCAGAAAAAAACAACAGTTTAGAATCCTTCACCAACAGGAAGGTAGTGGGGGTGGACTGTTGTTGAAAGACATTGATAGGAGTAGCAATACTCCATGGAAGATTGCTGTAGGGAATGACTGTAGAATTGTTTATTATACTCACCAGTTTCTGCCATTTCCCTGCTCTGCCCAGTACATTTTCTAATCTTCCAAAGCAAACATTCTAACTAGAAATTGGAAAGGATAGTATATTGCAATGATGCATAAATTAAGCACATTTGAGCCAAACTTAATCTTTCCTTACCCTTCTTTTCAACGTAGTTCACAAGTAACACAACATCTATTGGGTAGTCAACATCACAAAGAAAACACTGAGAGGGAATCAGGTATTCCACCTCCAACATGAAAAAGTAAAACAGTAAAAGTTGTAAATGAGATATACTAGTCCAAAGTATCTTGTATACTTTGTCACAACCCACTATGTTAAAAATCATACAACACCAGGTTATAGTCCAACAAGTTTAGCAGTGTTCCGAACTTTAGTACTTCCAAATAAACCTATTGGACTATAACTTGGTGTTGTGTGATTTTTAACTTTGCCCACCCCAGTCCAACAGCAGCACGTTCACATCATGACAACTTGCAAGGACAATGCGCTGGGGTAAAAACACCTTGTTATTCCCAGAATAGTTACAAATGTGAAAAGATTTAGCTAAACTATCCAATATTCCCAACACATTTCACTGATAAACTCAGGTGAAGTGAAAGTACTCACCAGGTTTCTGTATTTAACAAGAAATAACTGTTTATTATGAAGAAATCAATGGCAATTAGGAAATATGAATTGCTAACTTATAACTCCACAACTTAAACTGTACCCTTTTGTCAACAACCCCCCTTCAGAAGCAGATAGACACAAAGACAGATAGACACAAAGACAGATAAATAAACCCTGTTCAATAGCATCAAACTGGACCACTGGTTTTGATGAATTGCTTCTTTTTTTTAAATTCCTGTTACTTGTTTGCTGCAGACGAAAGGTTGTTTGCACATCAATGCTCTTTCATTCATTAATTGAAACTTTATTCTTTCATTAAAGAAATTTTGCTCCTCTTCAAACAGAGAATTTTCTTGGGGTGGGTTAGTAGGTGGTTGGTTAGTTGGATTTTTTTGTGTTTTTTTTTGGAGGCTGGGTGACATGTTGCTAGACTAGCCCTAGACAAATCATTGTCACCTGGTCAGGAGCCAATCGAAACATTGCCAAGCAATTGACCTTTAGTTCAGAACGCTCCAGCACCATGGTGTCGTTTTTTTTCCCCCTACTGATCTAGGAACAGTGCAACACTGTGACTTGTATAGAATGTGCTCCAGTAAACATAATTTTCTAAAACTGCAGCCATCACTTTGCACAGTTTTCTTAGTTTAAAGCAGTATTGCCCCTTATTAGTCTACAGCCTAAAAATGAGGGAAACGAAAAGGTCTTTACAGCTTAAAAATGGAGGCCCCGTACAACCAGTCTATTCATTTTGCAGTATTATTGATTTTTAACTTTTGTTTCCTTCAATCCTCCAAATAAATACCTGAAAGCTAACAGCGTGAAAGTGTGAAATACCAAAAGTGAACATTGCTCGATCTCACAGAAGACAATTAGCACTAACTTCAGGCAGAGTAATCAATACACAAAACAGGGTTGAAGTTTGCCAAAAATCTTGGATTCATAATTATCTAAACAGGAATCAGAGGATCATTCCTGCTGTTGCAATTAAAAAGGTGCTGAAAGATCTTTCCTCGCCATTTGCAATAAGTAAATGATCAAAACTGCAACTCAATTCATATAATCCTTTCATGAGTACGCCTCAGGCATTTTCACTGGGGTTTGAATAATACCAAGAAGATGGAGGGTAAACTGTAGAAAGTAGGAGATGTTTGGTGGAAGTTGGCAGATTTGTTTTAGGAGAGAATTGATGGTGATGCTCAAACAGTATTATACCACAAACCAGAGTTAGACAATGAAAGAACATTGCCAGAAGCAAATATTAAAGTAAAGAAAATGGATAATTTCAGATATAATGCATTAAATGATGGAGTAGATGATGATAATAAATGTGCACTACATTGTGCATATCTAGAAAGTTCTCAGTTTGGGTGCATTTACTGGCTAACTTAGTAGTTACATACTTTTGTATAGACTCAATAGCAAGACTGGTATTTGATGCCCTTGATCTGATTGGTTACCTAGGCCATTTCACAGGGCAGGTTAGAGTCAATAACATTGTTGTGGCACTGGAGTCACATGTAGGCCAGACCCGGGAGAGATGCGTGCATGCATCCTTAAAGTAATATCTGGTCATTTGCTTAGAAGGTACTGTGGGTCCTCCCTTGGATAACCATTAGGACACAATTGCTGTGATGTGAAACCAAATGCACATTAATGGGCATGACAACTATTCCAATGTTTAAAAGCTGTTGTTGCAATGAGCCCTAGAGGTAATTAAGACTTTTCTGTAAAAATATGGAAACCTGTTTTCTTGGTCCTCTCAAATGTGAATCCCTGGCAAATATTGGCCTTATGTAGGACTCAGGGTGAGATTGATTTTGCGGTCTGCCGCAGCCTGGAATGGCAGTATAATCTTTATATCAAGAACAATTCCAGTCTTTGGCATTGTCTCCAAATCAGCCTGTGGCACATGGCACTGTTCTTGCTGGTTTGGGACCAAACAGACTTTCATTCAACAGCTGTTTTCAATAGGTTGTGTTGATATTGAGATATCAGGAACTGTGGAGAACCAAAGAGATCTGGGAATCCAAGTACATAATCAGTAAAAGATAATTGCTGTTACGCTTACTCACTGCCACATGTTCGGTTTGAATGCAGTTGCTGTATGTCTTATCTATCTGATTTATCTCACACCAATGCAGTTCCAAATCCAAGTGGTTGGTTTCTGAGCTTTAAGCATCTTAAAACTCAGAAGGTTACAATCTACATTTATTGCTGCTGGATCCTCCAGCCCTCCTGCACTCTCAGTTATGCCTGACTCATTATTCCCCAGCCAGACATTAGAGTAATCAAGCACTGTATGAGGATCTGTGAACGAACAAGCCTAATCAAGCGCTGTTCAAAAGAAATTACTATTCACGACAGTTGCAGGTACAGACAAAGGCTACAACAACTAGAATGTTGGCTTGTGACATAAGGACGTTGGAATGCAAAGGGTTGGAAGTCAACCTTTGTTCTGATCAAATTTGCTGTGTTTGCCTCATTTGTACAGCATAGGCAAGTCCTGTTTTCAAGGAAAGACAAAACTTCATCCAAACTCAGAAAAAGTCAGTTTGGGCCTAACTCACCCAGCTTAAATATTTATGAGGCCCATGCACCTCAAGATCAAAGCCTCGCTTTTATCTCAAAATGCCAGTGACAAAAGTAGGCCTATAAAATCAGGGCCTCAGGATAAGTGTACATGTTTTTCGACAGCTGGTATTCCCAGTAGAGAAAACTACCTCACTTATTACAGACTTGTATTTGATTTAGGGAAAAAAAATGAATGTGTTGCAGCACCAAAGGATCAACTAAGATGCCAAATACTCAACTACTAATAAATCATGAAGCATAAAATTTGCAATAATCATTCTGTCCGTTCTTTTTCCTTTTTGGCATGACAACCATGTTAATCAAGATGAATCAACATGTGGAGTTCAGAAAAGCATCAAAAGACCTTTTAGCAACAGACAAAGGAAGTTCATTTAACATTGGTGCTCAATTCTACTTGCAAATAAAACAGAAGATAAATACCACTGGAACAGAGGATTATTTGAAGCAGCCCAGAGTTTTCATATCTTTAGCTGTTCCAAGATTTTTTACGATTAGCAGCATGCAACTCCCAACTGGAAAAACATAGAATATAAACAATCATTTCTACACTTGAGGTTCCTCCACATTCCAGATAAAAATCAACTTTTCATAAACCTGAATTTTTGAGAACATATTGGGCAAGGATTTGTGACTGCAACATCGAAACTACTGACAATGAAAGTTGTCCAAGAGATGAGTTGCTAAATGCTGAGGAACGCTGAGTGTAGCACTGGTCTAAACATGTCACAAATATCCTAGGCCAGACCACTGGTCCGTATTGAATTAGTTCCCCTCCAGAATGCTGATAGGATACTGCTGGAATCCAGACTGTTGAAATTAATCAGCTAGAGCCACTATCCTTCATTCGGTGACCCTGGTTGACATTACTAAGAACAAGCTCAGAGTCATATGGGAAGCTCCACAGGCAGATAGTTGCTGGTTGCTATTTAGATTCATACTGGAAGAGCAGCCAATTGGAAAAGAGTCAAGAGGTCGTGAGTTCAAGGATACGTCTCGAGAGTGGGTTCCAAAGGACAAGGAGTTTTCATGGTGTTCTGACCAGTATTTATTCTTCCAGCAATATCAACAGATTACTTTTCTTTGCTGCTAGTGAGAGCTTACTTGTGTTTCCTATAAGTTACACCCTGTATTTTGAGGTTCATTATTGGCACTTGGGGCACCATAAGGTTATATTAAAAAATGCTGTTTTGACTTAAAGTATTCGATGATATTTACAGAACTAAATTCCAAATGAATCACTGCCTTCAACATGACTTTTTCCAAATTAAAGCAGACTACTAATATGTAGTGAGCTCGTTCTGTTCTCTATCCTGCATTTTCTCTCACAGTTTCTGTATTCACTGCTCTAATGTGAACTTTACACGATTGCTAAGTCGAAGCTGATGCTACCGGCATTTTGTAAATGTTGGTTTCTGCTGGAATTATCTGAATAGATGTGCCATGACCAACACCAAACCATCTTTCTGATATCGATCAAGCTATTGATGCCTTATGAGGAAGGCTGCTCAGATGATATCACAGGCAGGAGAAGCTGTCTATGCTTATTACATATTATTTAATTGCTATATCATTTAAAAATTCATGATTCTCTCCTGTGAGATATCAGGATACGGAGGGGGGTGGGCAAATCAGAAGTCACACGTCACCAGGTTATTGTCCATCAGAAAAGGGCAGCATGATCGCTCAGTGGTTAGTGCTTCTGCCTCACAGCAGCAGGGACCCAGGTACAATTCCAGTCTCAGGCCTGGAAGTTTGAGTGAAGTTTGCACATTCTCCCCATGTTTGCATGGGTTTCCTCCGGATGCTCCTGTTTCTTCCCACAATCCAAAGATGTGCAGTTTAGGTGAATTGGCCATGCTAAATTGCCCCTAGTGGTCAGGGATATGAAGGTTA
This sequence comes from Hemiscyllium ocellatum, assembly GCF_020745735.1. NCBI lineage: Eukaryota > Metazoa > Chordata > Chondrichthyes > Orectolobiformes > Hemiscylliidae > Hemiscyllium > Hemiscyllium ocellatum. The sequence goes on along the minus strand of NC_083432.1, from coordinate 19,234,209 downwards.
GAGGTAAATGTAGAGTTATAGGTTAGTGGGATGGGTCTGGGTGGGTTACTCATCAGAGGGTCAGTGTGGACTTGATGGGCCAAATGTCCTGTTTCCACACTGCAGGGATTCTAAGTTCTAAGATTTATTTGAAATCACAAGCTTTCAGAGCGTTAGGTGAAGAGAGTTTGTGATTCAAATAAATCTTGTTGGAATATAACTTGGTGTTGTGTGACTTCTGACTGTGAGAGATTAGGTTCAACTTAACTGTAAATACACATTATTTGTCTCAGTTTGGAGGTCTTCTTTAGCAGTGGCTTCTGGGTATTCCAGCTGCCTGGTGTGATCCTCTTGTCCAGTCCCGGAGTAGAAGCCTTGTTCCAGCATGTGGCAGAGGTCTCGTTCCTGTATGAAGGATTTGTATTCTGGCCTGGAGCAGCAGTGTCACAGAATGTAGATCTCTTTTGCCCTGGTGGTCTAGGGATTTGGCAGTCTTGTCTCAGCGTGGAGCTCTCGTCAGTGTGGATGCTTACTTTGGGGGTGGCATCAAGACTTTTCCAGCATTTGTTATCATAATCGACTTTCCCAGAACTGAAATTGATCTGAGATGTACTCTGTCATAATTTTTACTTTTTTCGTCTTATCTATGACTTCTTTCATTCATACAGGCATCGTGGTGTGGGGGCTTACATTTCTCTCTCATAAAAGTTACGTAACAATAAATTGCTATTCTATTATGAGCTTTACTACATGCTACTAGCATTAAGAACAGGGACTTGGGAGCTCTGTAATTCTGGTGAACATATGGAGAATTTGTAGAATGCTACACATCTCTGGTTTGTGCCTCTGAGGAACAGCCCTTAATAATCTGATAGAGAGCCTTTGAATCCCTACAGCACAGAAACAGGCCATTTGGCCCAACAAGTCCACACTGACCCTCCAAAGGAAATCCCACCCAGATGCATTCCTCTACCCTATTATTCGACATTTACCCCTGACTAATGCATCTAATCTACACATCCCTGAACATGATGGACAATATATCATGGCCATGCACATCTTTGGATCGTGGGAGGAAACCAAAGAAAACCCACGCAGACACAGGGAGAACCTGCAAACTCCACACAGACAGTCGCCCGAGGCTGGAAACGAACCTGGGTCCCTGGTGCTGTGAGGCAGCAGTGCTGACCACTGAGCCACCGTGCTGTCCTTTGTGTTGCTAGCTAACTCTTTCAGGCACTAATTGCCTTATAAATCCTGAGATTTGGGCAGCACGGTGGCACAGTGGTTGTGCCTCACAGCGCCAGAGACCCGGGTACAATTCCTGCTTCAGGCGACTGTCTGTGTAGAGTTTGCACATTCTCCCCATGTCTGCGTGATCCGGTTTCCTCCCACAGTCCAAAAAGATGTGTAGGTTAGGTGAATTGGCCATGCTAAATTGCCCGTAGTGTTAGGTGCAGGGGTAAGTGTAGGGGAATGGGTCTGGGTGGATGCGCTTCAGTGGGTCATGTGGACTTGTTGGACTGAAGGGCCTGTTTCCAACTGTAAGTAATCTAATATAGTAAAAGTAAGGGACAACATCTCATCTGGACCCTTACAGAGCTGGGTTCCAGTTATCACATTATCTGATATCATTGTGACATTGATTGTTTTGCACATGCCCAATAATTACATCCAGGGTAAAGGCATGATTCCCTTTTCCATACTTCTCCCCTCCTAAGTTTTCCCATCTACCCTCTTTTCCTGCTCTAACCTACATATGACTCGAAGCAATGTGGCTGATATATGGACTGCCTCTAAACAATAAGGATTGACAATAAATGATGGCCATTCAATGACGCCCATGAATGAATAAAATAATTGATAAACACGTTGAAGGAAATAAATATAAATGGATAATCATTACTGGATGGCAAGGATTGCAGGATATATATATTCAAGAAGAACACGAAGCTAAATAGAGATAGAGGAGTAGCACTCTTAATCAAAGATGTTATTGCTTCCAAAGTTAGACATAGCCTGATTTCCTGAACACAGGTTATAGAATCAATTTATCTGAGGATGAGGAATAGTAGGGGGAATAACAAGTGATGCTAAACTTGTTGTTATATTTGTGACAAGGTTAATTAATCACATCAGAGTAAAGATATTTTGAAAGGGAGAAGAGTGAGTCCAGTCAAGATACTTTAAAATTAAGTGAGGCCAACTATATGGGCAAAAAAGCTGAGCCAGCAGAAATCAGTTGGGATTTGGTTGGGAGATAAGGCAGTAAAGAAGTAGTGGAAGACATTGAAAGGGATCTTCAGAATAAGTACATGCCTACTACAAAGACAGTTTCCAACAGGAGGACCTACCATGATTAACTAAAGAAGTTAAAGAAAACAAAAGATTCTCCAGTTATCTAAAGCAAAAGTATGGGTCAAGTAACTGTTGATCTTCAAGGTGGTGAAAATGTGAAGCTCATACTGGATAATAAGGAAATGACAGAAGGAATAAATACATATTTTGCTGCTGCCTGCACTGTAGAGGATAGAGGAAAAAATCCTAGTGACACCTGAAAATTGGAAAGTTGAAATGAGAGAGAGAGAGAGAAACAGCTTGCACAGTTACTGCCTTTGCTGTTTCGAATTCATGTATTGCAGGATATCGGAGTGCGTCTGGGAAAATTAACAAACAGTGAAATTCACAACTAATCTTGGAGGAACCTGTTTGGGTGAAGTTCCAGAATCAGATAAGTTAGTCATTTTAAGTGTGTCCAACAGAAAGGCTGCAGTAGTGAGTAGAGTGGATTCTTTCTTGATTATCTGTTTTTGGAGACAAGTCTCTTGATTAAACTTAAAATATAAGCCATAGCTATTGATTTAACCAGGGGCAGTATTTTGTAGAGGAATTAGACAGTGTTATTTTCTGTGTCTGTAGATTGTGAAGAAGCAAAAATGGCCTTTAGTAGAGTGATATGTATTTCTTGTCAGATGTGGGAGTTTAAAGAGAGCTTAAGGGTTACTGCAGATTATATCTGCCATAAATGCTGTTGGATGCGAATCTTATCAGATTGAATGGATTGGTTGGAGAGACAGATAGAAGCGATGATGAATTTGCAACAGCAACAGTATGTGATGGATGGCAGTTATACGAAGGGGGGAAAGTCTCAGATACAGTTACATAGATGAGTTAACTCCAGGAAGGGTAAGAGAGGTAGGCAGCTAGTGCAGGAGACTTTTGTGGATATACTCATTTCAAATAGATATGCTGTTTTGGAAAAGGTAGGGGCTGATGGATTCTCAGGGGAACGTAACATGAACAGCCATGTTTCTGGTATTGAGACTGGCTCTAATGAAATGAGGGGTAAGTTGGCTTCCAAGAGGTCAATTGTGTTAGGGGATTCTGTAGTCTGAGGTACAGACAGACGTTTCTGTGGTCAGCAGCGAATAAGCAGAATGGTGTGTTGTTTCCCTGATAAAAAATGAGGTCTGCAGATGCTGGAGATCACAGCTGAAAATGTGTTGCTGGTTAAAGCACAGCAGGTTAGGCAGCATCCAAGGAATAGGAAATTCGACGTTTCGGGCATAAGCCCTTCATCAGGAATGGCTTATGCCCGAAACGTCAAATTTCCTATTCCTTGGATGCTGCCTAACCTGCTGTGCTTTAACCAGCAACACATTTTCAGCTTGTTTCCCTGATGCCAGGATCAAGGATCTCTCAGAGAGGGTGCAGAATGTTCTCACAGGGGAGAGAGGCCAGCAAGAAGTCATTGTCCACATTGAAGCCAACGACATAAGAAGGGAAAAGGTTGAAATTCTGAAGGAAGATTACAGAGAGTTAGGTAGAAATCTAAAAAGGAGGTCCTTGAGATTAGTAATATCTGGATTACTTCCAGTGCTACGAGCTAGTGAGGGCAGGAATAGGAGGATAGAGAAGGTGAATGTATGGCTGAGGAGCTGGTGTGTGGGAGAAGGATTCACATTTTTGGATCGTTGGAATGTCTTTTGGGGTAGAAGTGACCTGTACAAGAAGGACGGATTGCACCTAAATTGGGCAGGGGACTAATATACTGGCAGGGAAATTTGCTAGAGCTGCTCGAGAGGATTTACACTAGTAAGATGGGGGGGTAGCACCCAGGGAGATAGTGAGGAAAGAGATCAAACTGAGACTGGTACAGTTGAGAACAGAAGTGAGTCAAAAGGTCAGGGAAGGCAAGGACAAGGTAGGACTAATAAATTAAACAGCATTTATTTCAATGCAAGGAGCCTAATAGGGAAGGCAAATGAACTCAGGGCATGGTTAGAAATATGGGACTGGGATATCATAGCAATTACAGAAACATGGCTCAGGAATGGGCAGGACTGGCAGCTTAATGTTCCAGGATACAAATGTTACAGGAAGGATAGAAAGGGAGGCAAGAGAGGAAGGGGAGTGGCATTTTTGATAAGGAATAGCATTACAGATGTGCTGAGGGAGGACATTCCATGGAAGTTATTTGGGTGGAACTGAGAAATAAAAAAGGGATGATAACCTTATTGAGATTGTATTATAGACTCCCCAATAGTCAGAGGGAAATTGAGAAATCTGTAAGGAGATCTGAGCTATCTGTAAGAATAATAGGGTGGTTATGATAGGGAATTTTAACTTTCCAAACATCGACTGGGACTGCCATAGTGTTAAAGATTTAGATGGAGAGGAATTTGTTAAGCGTGTATAAGACAATTTTCTGATTCAGATGTGGATGTAACTACTAAAGAAGGTGCAAAACTTGATTTACTCTTGGGAAATAAGGCAGGGCAGGTGACTGAGGTGTCAGTGAGGGAGCACTTTGGGGCTCTAATAATTCTATTAGATTTAAAATAGTGAAGGAAAAGGATAGACCAGATCTAAAAGTTGAAGTTCTAAATTGGAGAAAGGCCAATTTTGATGATATTAGGCAAGAACTTTCGAAAGCTGATTGGGGGCACATCTTGCAAAATATCCAGATTACAGAGGAGGAAGTGCTGGATGTCTTGAAATGGGTAAAAGTGGATAAATCCCTAGGACCTGATCAGATGTACCCTAGAACTCTGTGGAAAGCTAGAGAAGTGATTGTTGGGCCTCTTGCTGAGATATTTGTATCATCTATAGTCACAGGTGAGGTGCCGGAAGACTGGAGATTGGCAAACGTGGTGCCACTGTTTAAGAAGGGTGGTAAGAACAAGCCAAGGAACTATAGACCAGTGAGCCTGACCTCGGTCATGGGCAAGTTGTTGGAGGGAATGTTGAAGGATAGGATGTACATATATTTGGAAAGGTAAGGACTGATTAGGGATAGTTAACATGGCTTTGTGCATGGGAAATCATGTCTCATAAATTTGATTGAGGTTTTTGAAGAAGTAACAAAGAGGATTGATGAGGGCAGAGTAGTAGATGTGATCTATATGAATTTCAGTAAGGCATTTGACAAGGTTCCCCACGGGAGACTGATTAGCAAGGTTCGATCTCATGGAATACAGGAAGAACTAGCCATTTGGATACAGAACTGGCTCAAAGATAGAAATCAGAGGGTGGTGGTGGAGGGTTGTTTTTTAGACTGGAGGCCTGAGACCAGTGGAGTGCCACAAGGATCGGTGCTGGGTCGTCTACTTTTTGTCATTTATATAAATGATTTGGATCAGAGCATAAGAGGTACAGTTAGTAAGTTTGCAGATTACACCAAAATTGGAGGTGTGGTGGACAGCGAAGAGGGTAAGAGCCTTTCTTCTCGGACTCATGCCCGAAACGTCGATTCTCTTGCTCCTTGGATGCTGTCTGACCTGCTGCGCTTTTCCAGCAATACATTTTCAGCTCTGATCTCCAGCATCTGCAATCCTCACTTTTTCTAGTGAAGAGGGTTACCTCAGATTACAACGGGATCTTGGCCAGATGGGCCAATGGGCTGAGAAGTGGCAGATGGAGGTTAATTCAGATAAATGCGAGGTGCTGCATTTTGTGAAAGCAAATCTTAGCAGGACTTATACACTTAATGGTAAGGTCCTAGGCAGTGTTGCTGAACAAAGAGACCTTGGAGTGCAAGTTCATAGCACCTTGAAAGTGGAGTCACATGTAGATAGGATAGTGAAGAAGGCGTTTGGTATGCGTTCCTTTATTGGTCAGAGTATTGAGTACAGGAGTTGGGAGGTCATGTTGCGGCTGTACAGAACATTGGTTAGGCCACTGTTGAAATATTGTGTGCAATTCCGGTCTCCTTACTATTGGAAAGCTGTCGTGAAACTTGAAAGGGTTCAGAAAAGATTTACAAGGATGTTGTCAGGGTTGGAGGATTTGAGCTATAGGGAGAGGCTGAACAGGCTGGGGCTGTTTTCCCCGGAGCTTCGGAGGCTGAGGGGTGACCTTATAGAGATTTACAAAATTATGAAGGGCATGGATAGGGTAAATAGGTAAAGTCTTTTCCCTGGGGCCGAGAAGTCCAGAACTAGAGGACATAGGTTTAGGTTAAGAGGCCAAAAAATATAAAAGAGACCTAAGGGGCAACTTTTTCATGCAGAGGGTGGTACGTGTATGGAATGAGCTGCCAGAGGATGTGGTGGAGGCTAGTACAATTGTAATATTTACGAGGCATTTGGATGGGTATATAAATAGGAAGGGTTTGGAGGGATATGGGCCGGGTGATGGCAGGTGGAACTAGATTGGGTTGGAATGTCTGGTCAGCATAGACGGGTTGAACTGAAGGGTCTGTTTCCATGCTGTACATCTCTATGACTCGATTAACTTTGTAAAATTATAATTACTAAAGAATCAAACTGAGCATACTGATGAAGCTACAGTTTGATAAATGTCCAGGTCCTGATAGAGTCCATCCTTACATTTTCAGAGGTGGATATTGTAGTAGTTAATTCTGCTAGTGTTAACTTTCCAAAATTCCTTAGATTTCTGAAAATATCAACTATAACCCTTCTACTCAGGAAGGGAGAGAGGAAGGAAACAAGAAACCATAGGCCAATTAATTTGATGTCTGTCATGGGAAAGATATTAGAATTGATTATTAAGAAGGTTAACTGAGCACTTGGAAAAATTCAGGGTAGCCCAGAAGAATCAGTATCATTCTATATAAGAGAAATTATACTTAAACAGTTTATTGGAATTCTTTTAAGGAATAACATGCACTATGGATAAAGGAGTACCTGTTGGTTTATTGTACTTAGGTTTCCAGGAGATATTTGACAAGGTGCCACATACAGATGGATACAGAAAGAACATTCTCTCTTGTTGGTGAATCCAGAACTAAGGGACATGGTTTTAAAATTAGGGACCACTCTTTTAAGACAGAGATGAGGGTTTTTTTTTCCTCTCAAAGGTTTTTGCAACTTTGGAATGCTTTGTCTCAGAAGACGTCATTCTGAAGAAGGGACCTGAAACATAAACTCTGATTTCTCTCCACCAATGCTGCCAGACCTGTTGGGTTTTTCCAGCAATTTCTGTCTTTTATTTGGAATCTAAGATGATTGGGGTAGATGGGAATGTAAAATTTAGAACATAAATAGATCAGCTGTGAGCTTATTGAAGATAGGGTGGCCTGGTGACTCAGTGGTTAGCACTACTGCCTCATAGTGCTAGGGACCTGGGTTCGATTCCAGCCTCGGGTGGCTGTCTGTGTGGGTTTCCTCCCACAGTCCAAAGATGTGCAGGTTAGGTGAATTGCCCATAGTTTTCAAGGATATGTGGGCTAGGTGTCTTAATCAGGGGAAATATAGAGTAATAGGGTAGGGAATGGGTCTGGGTAGGATACTGTTCAGAGGGTCAGTGTGGACTTGTTGGGACAAATGGGTTATTTCCACACTGTAGGGATTCTATGACTCTACGGAGCAAACCAAAAGTTTTACTTCTGCTCCTAACTTATATGCCCTTATTTATGGTCATTACTCAAATTTGTTCCCAATAATGTATTTTAATTTCACCAGTTCATTCACATTTCAGAGAAGAGATTTTATGATTCAATTCTGAGCAGACCAACAGAGAACAGCAGAACACCATTCAGACCATGTTCCCTCATCTATTTAAATTTAGCCAGTGCAGAATAATGAGTCACTGTTCTACATGATACTGCAAAGATACCATTTACAGACATGTATTCAAATCCAAGCAGAGAAATGTTCAGGCTCTCTCAGTATCTACATGACAGAGATAAACTATTTCTTACATGAGCATGTATAATTTTGTAAACAAAAGGTGTGTTGCAGAAATGTACCAGGGTCAGGCTACAATCACTCCATAAACCAATTGCTCACTTCAATCTTCAAACTATTCATTTAGAATGTGCTTTTCACATGATTTAGAAAGAAAATGTTGGAAATACTCAGATCGATCTGGCAGCTTCTGTGGAGAGAGAAAGTTCTGAAGAAGATTCATATTCGATTCAAAATGTTAACCCTGTTTCCCTCTCTCGCCAGATGCTGCCAGCAATTACTGATGTGAATTAGAAAAATCAAAATGTACAAAGAGACTGCGAAATCCATTTGCCAGAGTCCTATAGCACAGACTGACAAATTCGACAGAAGACCACAAGTTAATCAGGTAAATGCATGAAATAAGATTGAGGGGACAAGAGAAGTATGGATGGCATGGCGAAAGGACTAAACTGCATTAGCAGGAAAACAACTAACTGGGTCGATGTCCTGTTGGTGTGTTGCTCTGAATTGCACAGAGATCCTTTTTCTTAGCATCAAATGAAGGCAGACCTTTAACAAGGTAACTCTAAGACCATGAGGAAAAGCAACAGGAATAGACCATTCCGCCCCTTGAGTCTGTTCTGCCATTCAAGATGATCATGACTGATCTGACATTCCTCACATCCACTTTCCTCCCTTTTTCCCATAACCCTTGATTTCCCCACTACTATCTCTATATCAGCCTTAAATAAACAGAAAGGACTCTGCCTCTCTCTGTAGCAAGGAGTTCCAAAGCCTCACAGCCCTCTGAGAGAAGAAATTCTTTCTCATCTCAATCCAAAATTAGTGCCACTTTGTTCTGGGACTATGGCCTCTGGTGGGGCCATGAGGGGAAACATCCTCTTAGCATTTACGTTGTCAAGCCCCTTAAGAATTCTATATTTTTCAATGAGATATTCTGTCATTCTTTTTAAACTCTAGTGAGCAGAGTCCCAACCTGTTTAATCTTTACTCATGAGACAATCCCTCCAGACCAGGGATAATCCAAGTGAATCTTCTGTGAACTACCTCCAATGCAATGAAATCTTTCCCTAAATAAGGGACCAAAATTTCTCACAGTACTCCAGTGGTCTCATTGATAACTTATACAGTTGCAGTAAGACCTCTCTACTCTTAGACTCCAAACCTCTTGAAATAAGGACCAATATTCCGTAGGATTTCCTAATTACCTGCTGCACCTGTGAACTAGCTTTCTGCATTTTCTGCACATGAACCCCAAATCCTTTTGTGTTGCAGTTTTTACTATTTAAATAACAGTCTGATCTTTTTGTTCTCCCTTCTAAAAAGAATCCTTTCACATTTTCCCACAAGTGCTCCTTTTGGCAAGATTTTGACTTCATACTGAGCCCATCAATATTTCTGTAAGCTGTTTGTCTCCCTCTCCCAAGTTGCGTTTCTACCTATTTTTGTGTGGGAAGGTAGAAATATTGTAATTAAACTGAGGAAGAGTGAGTGAGCCTTCTGTCGACTGAAATAATAACTTGTTTATTACATCTTAACATACTAAAACTTGCTTTATGGAAGAATGTCAAACTGTGAAGTTACGATCAACCTCTATTGTTCAACTCAACTCTGCCTTGCATTATCACAATAGAAGATGTTATTGACACTGTTGTGCATATTAACCCTTTCACTGCCTCATAATAGCAATATAGGCATGTAGTCTGAGTTGCAAGTTGGAGCTGCAAGATCAGAATTGTCAAATAAATCCTCCATTTTTCATTCTATACCACTTTTCCTGTTCTGATCTCCTTGAGAGTTCCTGAAATGAGATAAATCACAATTAAGACAATGATTCCACTTTGCTTTGATAACTTTTTATATCAACAAGGTTGACAAGTGACCTTATAGAAGCAGGAGTGGTGTGTTTAGGGTACATAGACAAGGTTGAGACTAGGGCGCTGGAAAAATACTGCGGGTCAGACAGCATCTGAGGAGCAGGAATATCGTCATTTCTGGGAAGAGCCCTTCATCAGGAACATTGCCCTAAACGTCAATTCTCCTGCTCCGCATGCCACAAACATCGATTCTCCTGCTCCTCAGATTCTGGATGAAGGGCTTATGTCCTAAACGCCAAGTGTCCTGCTCCTTGGATGCTGCCTGATCTGCTGTGCTTTCCTAGCACTCCACTCTCAACTCTGATCTCCAGCATCTGCAGTCCTCACTTTCTCCTACATTGATAAGGTCTTTTTCCTGGGATGGAGGAGTCCAAAACTGGAGGGAATAGGTTTAAGATGAGAGGGGAAATATTTAAAAAGGACCTAAGGAACAATTATTTTATACTGAGGATGGTGCATGTATGGAATGAACTGCCAGAGGAGCTTGGTACAATTACAACATTTAAAAAGGGATCTGGACAGATACGTGAATAGGAAGGGTTTCGAGGGATATGGGTCCAATGCTGGCACATGAAACTTAGATTAATTTAGGATATCTGCTCAGCATGGACGAGTTGGACCAAGGGGTCTGTTTCCGTCCTGTACATCTGTATGACTTTATAAGTACAGAAAGAAATGTTTGAAAGTGAAGCACATTGAAGTGCAAATTTAAACTTGTGAAGAAATGCACACTTTTCACTTGGGTAACAGTCTAATATATTTGTAGAGCAGGTTTAAACGAAATGAAAACCCAACAGTTGATCTTTTCAGGTTGTGCTGCCTTAGGGTAAACATTCCTACCCCCTGACCCACAAAGAAGCAAGGTCATCACATATTCATCCCTTTAGCCTGGGACAACTTAGCTTCCAATGAATTTCTCCCTTGGAAACAGATGTCTGTATCAGTACGATCATTCATTTTTTTCCAAATAAAAGGCATAAGGCACACAGACAAGTGCTTCAGAGACAGGGGTCAGGAACTGCCCGAACCTCTGCCAACAGATATCTGATAGTCAAGATTTAGCTTAGAAAAGGTGAAACCGTATCACTGCTTCCCCGAACAATGTTAAATGGTGCCACTGTTGTGCAGGAAGCAAAAGTTGAAAAGCATCAAGACCCAAAGCAGAAGGCACAAAAGCCTTCTGAACTTTGGCCTCAGAATTCAAAAGGTCAATTTTCCAGTGATAAAGTTATCAAGTCGATAAAAGGGCTCATCTGTTACGGCTTTATTCTCCCCTGGAGCATCAGGCTTGGATTTTTCAAAAATGTGAATCTTTAGAAGATATCATCACCCGATACAATCTTCACAGTAAATCCTATTATTTCTGCTCTTATAAATTTAACTGATATTTATTTAGTTCCCGTTTATTGGACAATTCACACCAACTCCCTTAACAAAAATATCATTCTATTCTACATACAGTGGATCCCCTGAAAAGTTTAATTCAGGTACCTCACTGGATACCAATTGGCAATATTCCACCGTGAGAGGCATCACAGCCAAGGTCAAAGCAGATGTTATTTTCAAAAAGTGGTTTTTGAGATTTCATTTTTTCATTCATGGGGGGAGAGCATCACTGGCTCGGCCAACATTTATTGCCCAAACCTGAGTTAAGAGATTCAATCACATTGCTGTATATCTGGAGTCACACGTAATCCAGGAGAAAACGAGGACCACAGATCCTGGAGATCAAAGTAGAAATATGTGGTGCTGGAAAAGCACAGCAGGTCAGGCAGCATCTGAGAAGAAGGCGAGTTGACATTTCAGGCATAAGCCCTTCATCAGCAATGTTCAGACCTGGTAAGGCTGGCAGGTTCCTTCCCTAATGGACATTTGTGAACCAATTGGGTTTTTCTGACAATTGACAATGGAATCATTGTCGTCGTAGACTTTTAATAGAGACTTCTTTTGTTATTGAACCAAGTCTCCTGAACATTACCTGGATCTCTGAATTCCATCCAGCGATAAAGGGGCTCCTTTCTCACTAAGCCCTTTATCAGGTGATGCACTCACACACTAACAGTATTTGAGTTAACGTATTGGGTATTGGGACTCACGTAGAAGCAGAATCAGAAGAATTTGCTCATGCTCACAATCATCTATCATTGTTCCATTCAACGTAAAGCCACACAAGGAAAACATCAATTTACTAGACACCGTGACACTTAAAGAAAAAAATGCAGAAGTTAATGACAACTGCATTTTTCAAAGAATAAGTTATGCAAACATTACTATACACTAAAAGTTTTCATCCTGAACATGTTTTCTGTGGACTGGTGAGGTCACAGCATTGCAGTTGCATGTTGGTATCTAATAATTACCTCACATAATTCATAGGGCAGTATCTTCCCAGCCCCTGAATAACATAGACAACGAGACAAAAATATAAATTGCTGGCAGAACTCAGGTGGTCTGGCAGCATCTGTGGGAAGAAAGCAATGTACAGTTAAAAAAATAAGATTGGAGAAATGAAGTTCCAAATATCGAGAAGAATATGTTTAATTTTGCAACTGAGGAGTCGAACTAGTAAGTAATGAGAGGCGTATTTGTATGTTATGAGTAGCTAATCTCATCTGATATTATATTTCCCATTCTTCCATGCAGTGGGTAGAAACGTGATGGCGACAGAGTGGGTATCTGGCAACTCCAGCTTATTGCACGCTCCTGTGGGGCCAAATCTTAGATAGCAATCACCAACATCTCTGGGCATACTGCCTGGTCAACAGCCTTGGAGGTTGGCAACAGACAAGTACCAAGTTTACCGTGTCATGGCATAACTCCAACCCACTGACACCACACTTTGATGCTGCACTTTGGAATGCACTGACACCTTTCACTAGAATGCTGCTGCCAGGACACTTTATGCACAGAGACAGGCAATCAGCTCACGGATGGGACCGAAGCAAACCCTCAGGGGTCCTTGATCACCCACTGAATGCTCACTTGCCATGCATCCACGTGGAAGCTCATACTCTCTACTTAGTGCTTAGCTATCTTATTCAGAACATAAAGGCTCACAATTATTCTGGCAAGTTTTGCCATTCAGCACAGGCATAAAGTGAGGCAGGATTGTCAGCAGGGATCAGTTAAGGGATGCAATGTTGCCTCACAGGACCATGCTGCATCACTACCAGACCCACAGCATGTATCAGCTGCTTTCATTGCAAACACACGGCATACACTTCAACCAAATGGCCATTTCTCCAAGTCTTTGTTTATGCCAAGATGGAACATCATCAGTCAAGGAATCTCACCACTGTCAATCACGTGCAGCATCTGATCCTAGTCCAGGAGACTGCACACAGTCAGTCAGCCATTTGGGGCGGTTAGGGTCAGGGCATCAGTATGGCAGTCCATGTAGTAGTCTATAGGTCAGCTCTATGGGCCCAGTGCAATCAGTCCCGGGATTCACAGTCAGTCAGTGACCTGCACTGAGATTGGTTAAGAGCTTCGTCACTCATCAGTCAGGCTGTCCTTCCCAGGGACCGGAGAATCTGCTCACTGAAAAACAAGAGTGGGGGGGAGCAGGAGTGGTTATTAGGGGCATAAGTTGTGGTTTGGGAGCTGGGAAAGTAAATTGCAGGATTGGAGGCAGTTGGAATGCCAAGGGAACAATTACTGTGAAAGAAGTCAACTCAATTTACAAGATGGAAGATGATCATCTATGGTAGCATATAGAACATAGAATAATACAACACAGGAATGGGCCCTTTGGTTCACGATATTGTGCTGAACATGATGTCAAATTAACCTACTCCCTTCTTCCTGCATATCCCTCCATTCTTTGCATATTCAAACACTCTCATCATATCTGCTTCCTCTACCACCTTGGCTGCACATCCCAGACAAGTACCGCTGTCTGTATAGAAAACTTGCCCCCACATGTCCTTTGAAGTTGCCCCCCTCCCCTTAAATGCATGCCACTTAGTATTAGACAATTCAACTCTGAGAAAAAGATTCTGACCATCAACTCTATCTATGCATCTCATAATTTTATAGACTTTTATCAACTCTTCCCTCAGGCCCCGCCGCTCCAGAGAAAACAACCTGACATTTTCTAGCCTCTCCGTATAGCAAATACCCTCTAATCCAGGCAGCATCCTGGTGAACCTATTCTGCACCCTCTCTATGGTCTCCACATCCTTCCTGCAATGTGGCAACCAGAATTGAATGAAATAGTCTAAGTGTGGCCTGATCAAAGTCTTATAAAGCTGCAACATGACATGCCGACTGTTGTATTCAATTCCTGACCAATAAAGGCAAGCATGCCAAATGCCTTCTTTACCACCCTAACTACTTGTGTGGTCGCTTGCAGGGAGCTATGGACTTGAACCCCAAGATCCCACTGTATAGCAATCCTGCCATTAATGATATACTTTTCCTTAACATTTGATCTCACAAAGTGCAGTACCCCGCACTTATCTGGATTAAACTCCACTGCCATTTCTCCACTCATATGTGCAACTGATCTATTTCTCACAGGGTCCTTTGACGACCCCTAGACTATCCACAACTGCACCGATCTTTGCACTGTCTACTCATTGATGGACACAATCAGCCTAGAATCAACGGGAAAAGTGCAGCATAATGATCGAATGATTATCTACAGGGCTAGATAGTAATGTTGGGAGAAGATATCATCAATGAAAGAAGTGTAGGGGATTGTGTGGATGCTCAGTAATGAGGGCCTCAACAGGGACTGACAGGAAGAAAGGACCATGAAAGTGTGGGAAGTCCCTTTGATGACAAGGTTGAACCTAGGATTCATTACACCGAGTACAACCTTACTTTCCACATTCAACTGAATCGTAAATGCACAATGAAAATCAAAACTGGCTGTGAGCACACCCACAGTGTTTGTCTCTGCCTGAGCACACAGGCTGTAAGGGTTTTTTTAATGTGAACCCCTTCAAGAGGCAATTGCAGTTATCAGGCACCTGCTGGATGTTATGAAGACAGCTGTAATCATAGTACCCTGCACATGGAATTCACACAGTGTCTAACCGTGCAGGATTCAAATTGTGGTCACAAATAATCTTCCCCATGTTATTGGTCATTATAGAGTGATCATTGTCTTCTTTATGAGATAGAAGTAATCACAAGTGACCTTAAAAATGTATCTACTCACAAAGACAATCCAAGATCTCCTGATTTGGAAATGCTGGTGTTGGACTGGGGTGTACAAAGTTAAAAATCACACAACACCAGGTTATAGTCCCATAGGTTTAATTGGAAGCACACTAGCTTTCGGAGCAAATTAAACCTGTTGGACTATAACCTGGTGTTGTGTGATTTTTAACCAAGATCTCCGAGGCTGCATAGAGACATTGAGCCAATTTCCTCTCAGCTTTAATTCTAAGTGTTCACCAACATGAGCTAATATTCAACTCTGCCTTTCTTCGGTCTTATGGTGAGATAGGATAATGTTAGTCAATTTAGCACAGTCGCAGAGGACCACAGAACTACTCTCCCATTATAGAGAGATGACCCTGATGGTGGTTTAACCTGGGCGTCACCATGTGTGGTGCAGTGGCTGGGTAGACAAGGTCTCAGTGATCATACAGCACTTGCAATTTCTGACTGTATTTGTATGATATGGTTTATGCAGTGTTCATTGGAATAAGGTCCCTATGTCAAAGGTCCATGGAAAGGCATTCCATGGCACCCCCATGTCCCGCTGGATGGAGAACTCTGCTAAAACATCAATTTGTGAGTGATGTGAATGCTGGCTACTCACATTACTCTAGACCTGTTCTGTTTCTGATATTCCCAACACAGGGTCATTGGAACTGTGATCCAATGGATCCGGGCACAGCAGGGGTCATCATTACAGTGGGCATGGTGCAATGTCATTCACTGATTGTTAATTTTTATGTTGCTTGAAAGATGAGTGGTTCCTATCTGTTCCCAGAAGCAATGGCAGCTTGTTCATTTCGTTCTCTTTGCTTTTTCTGCTGTTGAACAAAAATTAATGTTTTCAACTGCTCGAAGGCTTTCCAGTATATGATACTCCCCCATTGAGCAACTTGAAGGTGTTATGCTACACTGGGCATTTGGAAAGTGCAGTGTTTTCTTAGACTGGGTACCAGCACTACGGGGCAAGTAACCTGTGTAGCATGGTTCTTATAGATGCAGGGAGAATAACAATTGATCAGGAAGCTGGTGATGTGAGACAGCAATCCATTCATTCATGCGAACTGCTATTTGCAGTAAAATGTCAGCCATGCCAATTTTGTACTCTTCAGTGGTTTTTAATATTCCCCTGTCGTTGAGAAGGATAGCACCTGGCAGGCAGCATGTGACCTGGTGCATGACTAGACTTCAAAATGGTGCCAGAGCTGGGAATCCCAGGCATAGTGACTACTTTCTGAAATAATTTAACCAAGGCCGGTATTCTGTCACCAAGTCGCCCTTTATTTATACTTACCTGATGCTGACCCAGCCAGCTCAGAGCCAGCTCCTAGACTGAGCAGAATCCCTGACACTCCTGTTTATATCTGTCAGCCTGGGCACCCTGATTGGACCAGGTTTACAGCCACAACCAGGGAACCCATATTCTGTGAGATCACAGAATATTACAATCACTGCACTTTCATCATTGCTGTGTTTGTGAGAGCATGGGTCAGGCACCATAGAGTCGTAAGGGGCAAATAATAAGGTGTGCTGTGGAGAGCTGCAAGAGAAAACACACCTTAGCTCAAAGAGAAACCAAAAATGAAACTCTTCAAAATTGACACATAGCCAATAATCCATAAAAGCCCTAAGTATGTAACAACACACAAATGCAATCCCTCCAATAATAGCTCCAGTACTTCTTGGCCTTAAACTAAAGGTTCTAAATGGATTTGGAAAGAACTCAGTACCTCAGGCAACTGCAAAGTTCCCTTGTCCCAGTGGTTTATTCTTCCTTTATTGGAAGGTTTAAAACACCTCACTCCCACTCCCTTTTTTCCCAGCTTCTCCACCCTACTTATCTGTCCATTCTCTCCCCTTTTTGCAGTCTCTTTCCAATTGAAACCCTTCACCCTTCTTTGCAGCCCTCTTTCCTACTTTAATACCCTCCCTTACAACCTCATACGTGCCCCCCGCTTTGTTGCTCCTCTCATTCCCACCCAATCTTTTGCAGCCTCCATTTACCATGCGTCACACCACTCCACTCTCCCAGCTGAAGCTGCCTTACCCACCATTACTGCACCTTAAGCCTGACAGCCTCAATTCCTGCCCTCCACCCCCTTGCCCCTCCACCATTAGCTGCCCCATGTTTGAACTGACCTGAACAATTAAGCTGCCTACCCCTGTGTACTTTGAACATTGCATCACAACATTGCCCTCACCCATTGCACAAACTAGGTAGTTTAACAATATGAACCTGTAACTAATGATCTGGACCCAAGACCAATCTGCCATGTTCAACATTCATTCCTTCCACCACTCGCACATGGAGGCAGAATCTTCCAGATCTACTGCAAGGAATTTAAATCCAGTTAATAAATGCAGAATTGAAGGTGCACAGTGATAGTGACTGTCAACAATTGTCATTAAAATCCATCTAGGTTCACTAATATCCTTCAGGGAAAGAAATTGGCCATCCTTACCTGGTCTGGCCTACATATGACCGCAGACCACAACAGTATGAGTGACTCAAAAACTGCCCTTATAAATGGCCTAAGGAACCAATCAGCTCGATATTAAATATTGGCCTTGACCAACATCATCCACATCCTAAGAATGAAAAAACTGATGAGGAGACCTGAAATAAAGGGAGTTGGGAGAACCAGTTTGATAGAGACTCTAAAAATGTCAAGCATTTCTATGAATGAATTTATTTTGTCAGTTTTTTAAAAAGACCGGTGAGAGGATTCAAAGATCCCAAAAGGTGACCTATCATGTGACAGAGAGGATTGGCCAAAGCAATTGTGCTTGTCAGCAGATACACATTCCTGATCCTGGCTGGAGGTCACAGGTCAGCTTGTGCAGTTGGTCACTCTAACTCCTGCTCTCCTCTCAGCTCGGTTTATAGCAAGCTCTGATTGGTGCCCATAATGGTACAGGTGCTACCAAAGCCTCCATGCCAGTGAAGGAGTGAGGAAACAAAAACAAAATGCATTATGCCCTTAGAATGAACTGTTTCATGATCCATCCCAGAAATCCCAGGCATACAAAAATCGTGCCTCTTCATTTTTCAATTTCTAGAATTTCACAGTAAAAAAAGAGAGCAGTCAGCCCAACAAGTCTACACCAATCTTTAAGCTCCATATTATAATGATTGGAACAAGGTCAGCCAAGTGGATCTCATAGAATATGAGTTCCCTGATTGGGGCTATTAATCTGGTGCAGTCAGGGAACCCTGGCTGACAGATATGAACAGGAGTGTCAAGGAGGTTCTTTTCACTCTAGCAGCCAGCTTTGTGCTCAGTGCCTTGTATTTTGCAAGTGTAAATAACGATGTCTTTGTACTCGGATACTGGCCTTGGTGCAGTAATTTCACATATGAGCGTTCATTTTGTCTTATCTCAAATGTGCATCCTTCTTTTTCTCATATACCTAGCAAGTTCCGTTTAAATGCTCACTTCCTCATCTTCAACACCAAGCTTTTGCTACCATGTTCTAGAATTTCAAGATATAAAACCTGCCACATCTTGAAACAAAATCTAGCCACTGCCAGTTATTGTCTTGAGTCTGTTTCAAAGACATTACACAACATGCTGACTGTGCAGCGAATTCAGTTGGTGCACCATGAAACCTGATCTCAGGGTTGTGGGTTAGTGTACCATATTGGATACCATTGTTTGTTTTGTCTCAGCAGAGGCCTGGATTCAATCCCACATGCTCCAGAGCTGTGCAATAACATCACTAAACAGGCTAATTAGAAAACATGTTGATTCATGCCAAGCCATTAGTTTGAGATGGTGGTTTCACGAAGATAAGGATATAACATGCTTTTTTTCAGTAACCTCAAGTAAACCTGCCTTCTTGTAGCTTAATGAGCTGAACTAATTTACATCCCCTCAACATGAGGTGAAATGGACAAGTACAACCAAAGTAATATCTATACTGCTAAAATGATCACAATCTCATCCATGCAACTCTGGAAAACTGGTGGCTATCAGCTCCTGAAAAGGTGAAGGCTGAGGAATAGCCCTGAGTTTCAGTCTATGTGGAAACTACAAGTTACATGGCCTTTGTCAGTTGGAATAGTGTGTATACCAAACTTTCCTTCATCTGTATTAAAGGAGAAAAAAACTTTCGTTCATTGAGTTCTGAACAAACCAACTCAAATGTTGGTGATGCATTTCAGTTTGGGGGGCTGGATATTGAAGTACACTGCCCTGGAAGGAATTCTTACATTACAACTGATGAACTGTGATTCATTTTATGATAATGGTTTTATTGCTTTACATTAAATTCCACTTGAATAACCGAATGACCATTTTCCCACAAGATAGCTTAATGGCTTATACTCGGAAGTCCAGATTATTGCTCAGAGCATTAGGGCCTCCATCCCATTCAACCAAGGACACTGGAGTATACAGCAAAAAGGTTAGGTTGTTGTCATCCTGCTCTCTCGGTAGAGAGGGGTGGTGGTTTAACCTTGGGGGAGTGGAGAGATTGAGAAGGAGACTCCATTGCGGTAACCTCAGCCAAAGCTGGAATTGAACCCATGCTGCTGGCCTCCGTTGAAAAGCAGACATCCAGTCAACTGAACAAACTGCCCACCCATCTCCCTGTAATTAGCACACTGTTTGTCTCTAACCAAATTTATCCATTCCAAGATTCAGCCCATATATAAGAGCACTTCAAGTGCAAATCATGAGAGAATAATTGAACAGAGATGAAAAATAATCTGCTGAACCTTGTGTGGTTTTGGTGAACTTTCTTTCCCAGCCCCTGTGAAGTCCTGTTGCTTGGTGCTGATATCAGGTATCTGAATGATTGCTGCTAATCTAAATGGGGCACAATTCATTTCAAAGCCCTGGCACTAAGGAAAAAGAAAATAGAGTCAGATTTTCCACTTCTAATTCTTATCAAATGATGGCTGCAAGAAAGTACTTATTGGCGAGGGCAGAACTGATACTTCATTTAGATGCACCCATTATTCAATAGAGATATGAAAAAAAAACTGCAATGCTGGAATCCAGTGTAGACAAGCAGGAGGCTGGAAGAACACAGCAAGGCAGGAAGCATCTGAAGGTGGAGAAGTCAACCTTTCAGGTGCAACCCTTCCTCAGGAGTGGGTGTGGGTGTGGGGGGAGCTAGAGGTAAAGGGTGTGGCAGCGGCAGGGGGGTGAAATGGGGTTAGGTGAAGCCAGGTAGAAGGTATGACCCGGTTGATCAATGGGTGGAATGAATCCGGTTGGTGGCAGGGAACTGTGGAAGGGAGGGGAAGGGGCTGGGAAGGGAGTCGGGGAGTGGGAGGGAGGTTATTTAAAATTGGAGAACTCAATGTTGACTCAATTAATCTCCCTTCCCTCCCCCCCCTGATTCCCTTCCCAGCCCCTCCCCCTCCCTTCCATTCCTCCCAGCCACTTATCAGATCATTACTCCCATTGACCAATCAGGTTGTTCCCTCTCCCTGTCATCACCTATCCCCACTTCACCACCCTGCCCCTGCCACCCCTTTTATATGCTACTCCCCCCACACCCACCCTCCCCTCCTCTAATCCTGAAGAAGTGTTACACCGGAAGCATCAACTTCTCCACCTCCTGATGTTGCCTGGTTCCTGCTTGTCTCCATCATTCAATAGCCCATCAATTCTTATAGCCTTGGCACACACAAAGCATGTAAACCTGAGCAATAGTCTGGAATTTCTATACACCCATGGAGCTCAAGTTCCAAGATAGAAACTGAATTTAAAATGCATTTTATCCAAAATGGTTATGCACAGAATTTTACAAGTAACAGCATTATTGCACTGAACCACTGACCAGATTCTGTGTTAACACATGGCATTTTCAGTATATAATATACAGCTGACCCAAACATTCCATAAGAGTTCATGTCCAAGGCAAATAACCACAACCACGAGTAGCCCAGGACAACGCTTTTCATTGAAGAGCAGCGCAACAGAATGTTGCTGTGTCCTATTCAACTCAACAAACTTATCAGTATGGAAAATCTAAATAACCCTGTTAAAACCTCAATCCATTAAACAAAATGGAGAAGTTAGATTGTAAGTTATGTTTAATGTGAACAGAAAACAGTATGGGGCTATGAGTCTCATCCCATAAAAAACTACTAAATATCATCGGATTTTTCCTCATGCAGTTAGCCCTCCCTACATCCCTTAGGTGGCTGTCACTATAGAGGAGGGAGAGGGTTTGCTATTTGGATTAGAACCAAGGACAGAAAAGGCTCTGTTACTGTTTAAAGGCCATGTGTTCTCCCTTTGGATATTTAGGATATTCATGCAATCTCAGGAACAGCCACTGACTATGTTTCCATTGGAACAGTGCTGGTTTTACATCAGCCCGTTCACAGTGCTTATATAATACCAGCACACATCAGCAGCTGATTACAGTTTTGGATTACCATGACTGGCTGCTGCCTGGTTGCCAATCAGTGTTTCTGAATGAGGTATTTTGGAAGAACTCTCAAATTCTTTCCAAACTAACCTCGTGCCTAAATTGCAACTGTAACTGGAGATGCTGTGGTGCAGAAACAGCTGTTTCTGTTTTAAATATGGGTGGTTGAGGGTAATCGGTAGGACACTGTATCTGGCCTCTACTTCAGTTACTAAAACTGGGCCAGTTGGGCAAACACACAAGTTGAAACAATTATGCTGAAGTTCAGCAATATTGTCACCACTTGATGGTGTTTACAAACACAAATTATCTTTTCCCACAAGCAGTGGAAATGAGATATCCCACAGATCTTCCACTGTCACCTAACTTGTAGCCATCTTCAAGTTCAAATTTAAATTAAGCAGAGGGTTCATGTGAAAGCACAGAGGAGCACCCTGCACTCATCAATCAGCCATCTTATTTACCCTTCCCACCAGAATACATCTTAAAAGGATCTTCAGGAAAGTTTTTTCAATGTGTGCACATCTTGCTCTGCCATTGACTAAATGGGAGCCACATCCACTTCTTAATTGGGCCTCTCTGGAGGGAAAGTTATGTATGTGCAGCAGGAAGCAATGATCATGAAAACCCTGGCAATCTACCCTGTAATCACTGTGATCTGTGCAAATACTGAATATACTACATTCATCTGTCTATAATATGTCACATGGGCAGCATTAGTACTATTGGAATTGGAATTAGATTTTATTATCATGCATACTCAAGTACAAAAACACAGGAGTACACTGATAAGAGGATTCTGGGTAATCCAAGATGGAGGACGGTAAAAAATTCTGGCTGTAACAGCTGCTCCATTTTTGAGGTATTTTAGGTGTTGGAGGTGATTTCCTCGAATTCCAGGAGCAGCGATTACTGTTTCATATGCTATTGAATTGTTTTGGAACTTTGGAAAAAAAAAGTCAAAACAGCAGTTTTAAAAAGGGAGAGGTACAGACAAAGGAAACATATGGTGAGGTCAGTGCAGGAGAGAGAGAGAGAAAGAAACTGACACTTGGAGGGTATATGAATAGGAAGGGTTTGGAGGGCTATGGGCTGGGTGCTGGCAGGTGGGACTAGATTGGGTTGGGATATCTGGTCGGCATGGACGGGTTGGACTGAAGGGTCTGTTTCAATGCTCTGTACATCTCCATGACTCTAAGTGTACAAAATTGCCATTCTCCATCTTAAAATATAAAATACAAAATCAGAATTAAAAATAAAGCCAAAGGAAAAATATCCAGATTTAAAGTCTTATCTTCCTGGCCATAACCCTGGCCTGAAAATCCAGCCTCCTCCTGAGTTATGCTCCTACCAATTGCTATACCAGATGCTATAAGAAGATTTCATTTAGTGAACATCATTAGTTGTGAATAAACTTCAAGATATAAATACCTGAGTATTTATTGGACTACTTTATTCATTCATAGGATGAGGGCATTGCTGGCTAAGCTAGTATTTATTGTCCATCTGTAATGCTCTTGAATGGTGTTGGCGGGGTAACTTCTCAGGTGCTAAGTCCACGTGCTGTAGGTAGACCCACAATGCTGTGCGGGAGCATGTCCCACGATTTTGATCCAGTGACACAGAAGGAATGATAACATATTTCCAAGTCAAGAACGTGAAAGGCTTGGAAGGGAACTTGCAAGTGATAGTGCTCTGGTAGATAGGCTAACATATAGAAAACCACAAAACATTACAGTGACAGCAAGTGGACACTACAAGATGGTGACACCATGTGGGCACAAGAAGCTAGTTACAGTATGTGCAACCCGACATTAGTTGCAGCAAGTGATGGCAGTGGTGATTGCAATAACAGTTGTGAAAAGCTATTTTCCTAAGAGGTCAGAGCTGAAGTTCCCACCTAACAGCCAAGGCTGAAGGCTACAATTGTACTGAAGCATGATAACCACAATAGAGTAATAATGTGTGCACATTCTCGTTTTCTTGAAAAAGGAGGCCCCAGTGCATCTGACATATAAACTGTCATTTTTACAAGAAGCTCAGTATAGGCCTGATTTGGAGAAACAATTCTAGAATAAAGTGCAACCTAAAGTGCTGGGAAAACATTCAATTGATCATGAAGTAATCTCTCTGCAAGGATGTCGGTTGATTCCACCATGTTGTTTATTTAGAAATCGGTGTTAACTGAAAGAAGTAATATGTGACGTCACTTTGGCATTTTTTTGGAACAAACTCCATGTGCAGGTATTGCTCAGATATTTATTTTAAAAGCAGAAAACAGAAAAGAAAAAAAAGCAGCAAGTTCTAAAGCAACAAGAAGAGGACCAAAAGGCAAGAAGCCATCAGAAAAATATGAAAAACAATGCACCCCAACATAAATCCTTGATAAACTTTCAAGTTTTAAAGGCCATAAATCTGCAAAGTAAGGATGAAAAGCAAGGATCTGAACATGGATTGGCATTCCAGTGAACTTCTGTCAGAACTTAGCTTCTTCAAATAACGAAAGAACCTTCACTCCATGGATCAACAGGTGTCTGATAAAGGAAGACAGGCAATTAAACTCCTAATTACTTTGGGAAATCAAGGATTGGAAGGAATAAACTTCTGGTATTTCTAGTAAGGACTTTTTGCACTCTGCCCAATCAACCAGAGTTAAAGGCTCTTAGTACAACTATATTGCCTTGCGAGCTGGCATAGATGTAAAGTAAGGCACTTTGTCAGCAGTGATCAATCTTGGAGGTAGACATCTTGCTGTATGCTACAGGGTTTTGTCCACCTCATTGCGCACCATGACATCAGCTTATGCAGCAAACATACTGCATGTGTTTCAAGCAAATGGCCCTATTGACTGCCCCTAGTTGCCTGGACCAAATATCTAGAGACCTAATCAATGTAAAGTAACAAAAATATGTTTTGGTGCAAAATTGCAATTGATTAATTATTGTCCTTTTATTGGACAAACTCTCACTGACATGTGACTCCAACCTCACATTAATACTGTTGGCTTTTAGCTGCCCTGCGGATTTGCAAACTGTTACAAACTCACAGCACAGCATTCTAGCTTACGCAGGTAGACGATCCTTTATCCAAAACCCTTGGGACCAGCGGTCTTTCGGATTTCAGAATTTTTCGGATAAAGGACTAAATGGCATTTTCATCGTAATATTTTTAAAAATTACCGAATGGCCAATCCACTTGTGATTACTACGAGCAGTGACCCTACCAATGCTGGGACATGCTGCAACGTCACATCAGAGTGACTTGGATTGAGTGGGTGTGGAATTGTGTTAACTGTTTGCACATCCAACAATCTCGTTATGGAGAAAAACACTTCAAGGAAAAAACTTCAGGTTTTGGAGTTTCGGATAAAGGATTATCTACCTGTATTGTGTCTTTATTGGACTGGTTATAAGATGGTTGCCTGTAGTTAGTGCCTCATTGCAGAGATCAGGCAAAACCAGCAAGCTAGGAAAGACTTCAGTACAATTACCTTCCGAACATTCTCTTTCCATACAAAATGAATCAAATTTACACAATTATCATTTACTCAGTGAGTTACCCAAATTACCCACAATGCGAACAACTGTTCACATTCTTTAGCAAAACTAATTTGGAGATGCCGGTGTTGGACTGGAATCTACAAAGTTAAAAATCACACAACACCAGGTTATAGTCCAACAGGTTTAATTGGAAGCACACTAGCTTTCGAAGTGACGCTCCTTCATCGGGTGATTGTGGAGGGCTCGATCGTATCACAGAATTTATAGCAAAACTGTTCATGATTATAACTAGTCAGGCCCTCTTTTATTAGTCTACTTACACAGGTGATATGCAGGTAGTTTGTCAGCCTTTCCTCTAACATTTATTCATTGTAATCACCTGCTCTTTCATTTTGTCTTGGATTTTTGAGCTGAAACAAACAAATAAAACAGAAATTCCTGATGAAACTCAGCATGATGATCACCAACCTAGTTATTTTCAACCATGCAGCAATCCTACATTCTTAAAACAGTTTTTACTCATTTCAGTCTACCATTTTAAAAAGCACAGAAACAAAAAGACATGGTCTTGACATTTGTTAATTAAATAGTTCCAGTATTTTTGTTTTTTATAACCTTATAACTGATGTTTATAGCTTATATGATCCCATGTCAAGTGCACCCCCAATTGTCTTTGCTCAAAGTTGGTATCCATCAACTTTCTGGGCTCTCAGTCTTTTTTAATACAATCCTAGAATCCCAACAGTGTGAGAGCAAGCCAGTTGGCCCATCAAGCCAACACCACCCTTTCAAAAGTACCTCACCAAACCCACCACCTACTCCATTCCTGTAACCCGACCGTCCCCATGGCTAATCCACCCAGCCTACACATCCCTGGATACTATTGACAATTTAGCATGGCCAATGCACCAAAACTGCACATCTTCGGACAATGGAAGGAAAACCAGAGCACCCAGAGGAAATTCACACAGACGTGCTAACTCCAAACAGACAGTTGCCAAGACTGGAATTGAACCTGGGTCTCTGGTGCCATGAGGCTGCAATGCTAACCACTGAGCTATCATGCTACCTATTAGTTTAGTTATTCCCTCCCTTATACTCCTCAACTCCCTCCTCCTCAAAGCTGTTATTTAGAAGTTTCTTTTGGGTAATCAAAAATGAACTAACTTATCGTACTGAGTTTGGCAGAGATGGTGCAGTCTCACTTATGGACTGGAGAACTAGTTATAGGTCTGTGCTTCCTTATTTAGGAAAGATCTGCCCAAGTAAGTGGCACTGGGGCATTAAATTGGGCCATGGTAGGCTTTCCCAGGATCAAGAGGTGGAGACCCTATCCCTAAGACTGTCCAATCCATCTCAAGTCAGGCAGCTCTATTGAATGGCAATGGCACCAGGGAGTGGTTGCTGGTGATATGACATCCACCCAAGTCCTCAGATAGACACTGGATCAAGGGGCCATGGCTTTCAGTGGGCCCCCTTCCTAATGCCTACTTCCTCAATGTGACAGTGAGTCAAATTTAATGAGGGACCACCCCCACCTCCTGCATCTGCAAGCAACCCCACACTGGTCTGTTTGCTACGTTCCACACATGGCAAGGCCCAGCCCACTCCTACCATTAAACCAGAGGTAATGGGGTATGGACTGTAAGTGGGTATTAATTGCTCCTTAAGAATCTCAATTAGGAAGCTCTTTAAGGATCTCAATTAGCAATATGGTTAGAAAATCTGATCACAGACCTTCCTATCATACACACATAAGGGTGGAATTGGAAAGGTATTGTGGTCTCTAAGCACCCAACCTTCCACCTGATTAAAAGGCTAAACTATAGGATGTGAATTGTATTCCAACCTTTACCTCCTTACATAGATCTGTGTGAAATTTTGTCTGAAAACAATTTTGTGAAGGACCTTGTAGTGTTTTATTACTCCACAGACCTTGAAGTGTTTTATTACTGCAAGGACCTTGGAGTGTTTTATTACTGCAAGGACCTTGGAGTGCTTTATGACATTAAAGGTACATTAAAGGCAAGTTGCTATTCTTGATCTATACGTGACCCTGAGTGTTGTGGTTAGCAGCAAAAGAACAGCTGTACGTAAGAATTCTACATATTTTAAAATTGAGATCCTTCGATCAGGCATGAACTTATTGGCATCTGTGGCGTCTATGAGCAGGCCAAGCAACATCAGGCACCTTCACCAATAGGACTGAAAAAACTTGCTGACTCAGGTAGAGTCTAAGCCAGGAAATATAAAACGTAAAGTAGCAATTAGATTGAAAATGAGATAAAGATTGACACTGATCACACAGACAAGCAAAGAAATTACAAGTGAGAGATGAAAACAAAAATAACAAAGTTAACAAATTTGTTTTTTTTTAATTCTTCATCACTAATCAGTTCTTAAAATAATGATCCCATGTAAGTCTTCAGGCCAGAGGGGTTGTTTGCCAGTGATAATCACTTTACATCCAATATATATTCACTTTTTTCATGAATGAAGCAGTTCTAATGACTGTGGTCATTTTTAACAGGATGTGGTGAGTGAATGCCTCTGCTTTACAATAATTGCACTGATTTCAGTCTTGAGCCTATTGACAAGGACAATACCTGCACACCCTCAAAGGCATTTACAACACAGGAGAACATTTGCCCCATCGAATCTGTGCTTGGGAAAGAACAACGTATCTCTGACAGGAACTCCTGAATTTCTATGTTGAACTGAAAATGTGTGGATACTGGGAATTGCTGTGTAAATAATCCTGTCACAATGGGAATTGCTATTGGCCTCATTGCTGTTATTTATATAAAACTCAGCAAAAAATTTGAAACAGGTTCTAAAGTTTGAAAGGAACCAAGGCAGACAACACAATGCCTTTATAAAACTTCCAGCATATCTGTCGACCTAATAGGGTGATAAACAATCCTCTCTGAAGAAGTCTGGGCTTGTAAAAGGAAATATTAATATTCCTGAACTTTTATGTGAATATTTTCATGACGTGGATCCGTTTTGGAATCTGCTTTGAGTAAATGTGGATTTTAGGAGCTCCCCTGATGTTTTTCTCTCACACTAGTGGCCAGTGTGAAGTACATCATACAAAATAGAAAGATCCCAAGCCTAATGCTTAGACTGTGCTCTCACTAATCCCGATGAGGATGAGAGTTAAGATGCTGAACATTCTCTGGCGAAAAGGGAGGCAAATTAAGACAAGATTTCTTCTCCTGAATATAATCCAAGGAGGGCAACATTGGTGTCTGCCTGTAATGCCCCTGATGGTTGTAACATGGTCCAATATAATAGACTGGATATGTGGTAGCCTGGTCATGTGGTAACTAACCTGCCCACTTTGGAGCAGAAGGTCATGAATTAAACACATAACAGAAGCTAACAAAACTTTCAGTGTAATAGTATGTGGTGTGTTCTTCTTTGGATGAGGAATTAAACCATGCCTTCATCTTTTTCTTCAGATTACAGATCTATGTGAAGGACAACAAAAAATGTCCCTAGTTGGTGTTTTGGCTAACTGTCCTGTTTCAACTGATACCTGAAAAATAAACTGAATAATCGATCATTCATTGTGTGGGGTCTGTTCACAAATGGCAACTTGTTTCCCTATATAACAGATACTGGACACTTCAGGAATGAATTCAGTGCAAGTTGAATGGTTCTTAGAGACTTGAGAAGGTGTTACAGGCAAATCCTTGTTGTTAATTTATGAAAATTTGCTAAATCAGATCCATGGAACCAAAATTCAGTTTGAACATTTAATTTAGGAGGGAAGGGAGAAATTAACAAAAATAAATATGTTACCGAAATAAATTTTAACAGACATATCCTTTCCTTTATCTGATTGCTGTTTAGCACCAGTTTTTTTGTAAGGACCCCCAGTGTTGAATTACGTGCACAGTTTGTACTTTAGTATGCATACAATCAAAACAAGACTTCACATTTGGGTGACTTATTGTATTAAACACCACTTTATACCAGCAATAGCGCTGTTGAATTTAATTCTACATTGGTTGCTAGAGTCATAAAAAGCAAACAGTTACTAACATTTTCTGGACAAACCATAATTGCTGGCACTGACTTAGCTATGGATGTAGCATGTACTCCTCATGGAGTGTACAATTACAGACCTGCAGCTGTCAATAGCTTAGCAAAGCTAATAAAGAATGGGCTCCATTACACAGCTGGCTGGTAGGCTGAAAACAAATTGAGGCTTTTTTTTGAAAAGGTGCTCCATTGATATTTGGTTTTACAATTTTTAAGTTTTACCTCTCTCAACCATTCCCATTAGGAATTCCATAAAGTGGGTTTTGCGTTTTAGCATATCTACTTAATCCAGCATCAAAGACTAATCTCATCTGTATCTGAGATAATCGCAATTCTACTCAACAGTTTTGAGATGACACATGAGAGCAAAATGTCTCGGGTGGTGTCACTGCTTTTTTGGAGATTGATTTGAGTTCTACAATCTATTGAGAGTGCAGCCCTGGAGCATAAGAGTGCTCAGCACATCCACCGCACTGACTATTCAGTATTTTGTGTACTTTGTGCATGTGACCACATTCCTGATCACATTTCCCAGGTAACTCATTAGTTTCTGACAGATGTTTTCCTCTGTCAGAGATACATTTATTACTGCCATAATCAACAGGATAGTGGAGAATGGCTTCAAGAAATCCTGAATATTATCCTGAGGCACTTTGATCATTTCTTATCCAGTTTAGATTCATGTTGAAATGTGGCTCGACAAGTACTGACCAGCCTCCCTTATCTCAGCCAGGGGCCAACCTTTCATTCTAAAACAGGAGTTTCCCAGTTGGACAAAATCTTGCAATCCACTGCCAGAAATACAGTGAGATGGACACCTGGTCACCAAGGGGCCTCCTCAGTGATCTGAGCAATCAATGGCCATTTGCACATGCAAAGTTCCAGTCAATGGATACAATATCCTTGAGTGCACACAGTTAGAGCCCATCATCTTTGTAGAATTGCACATAATTGTCAAATTGAACAGTGTTTGACAGGTACTAAAGCATCTTTTTAATGTCAAAAAAAAACACAGCACACCATTCCTTTGATGAATAGACAACAGCAGGAAGGACACAATAGTATGAAGGTTCTGGGAACTCATACAGCCATTATCCTACTGGGTTACAGTTTTGGAAGGATTTCCAGCCATAGATGACTTGCACAGGTCAAGTGTTAAAGGTCAAGGATTGAAAATCCTTCTTTTTTTTATAGGCTAACTTTCTGACAAGATGCTTACAAGATGCAAATCCATTACACTTCGGATCCAGTACGAATATTCTTCGGAACATCTTCATCATATTTGCCTCTGAAGTTGAGTCATACTGGACTCAAAATAATTAACTTTAATTTCTTCTCCCCACAGATGCTTCGAGACCTGCTGTGTTTCTCCAGCATTCTTTGTATTTGTTTCAGATTTCCAATATCTGTAATCCATTACAATTTCCATTCTTCTAATCTCCAGTGGAAGCAGATGCAAGAAAGATGCTGCAAAAACAGAGAAGGAAGTAATACCAGAAATTATAACAGCTACCACTGCCTGGAATATGAGAGACGGGAGGTGGAGTATGAAGTACCTGATCCAAGTCTGAGGAGATGGTAGAGCTTCTGAGTATTTCAATGATGATACCAGATCCTGCATATATAAAAATGAACAAAGTGCATCAGAGTGATATAAAGGTCATGAGAAAAGCTTTGAACATGCGTGGCAGGTGCAGCACCCCTACAGGAAATGCCCAACTTTTAGAGCAGGAAATTGATCTGCAAAATTACGTCAAAATTCTATTCCCAAGCACTCAAGGCTGAAATTACGGGTTTGTTATAGCAACTGGAAAAATCCTCATCCTTATTTGAGTAATACAAATTATTTTTGTTGTACTTTTCAATCCTTACAGTGCAGTTAGAGGCCATTTAGCCCCTCAAGTCTGCACCATACCCCCAAGCGCATCCCATCAAGATCCCATCCCCACCCTACACCCGTAACTCCTCGATTTGCTATGGCTAATCCACCTCGCCTGCACATCTCTGGACAATTTAGCATGGCAGTACCTGCCCATCTTTTTACTGTGGGAGGAAACCCACGCAGACACAGGGAGAATGTACAACCACCACATAGACAGACAGTCACCCAAGGGTGGAATTGAACTCAGGTCCCGAGCACTGTGAGGCAGCGGTGCTAACCACTGAACCACTGTGTTCCACTAGTACTATACTCCTTTGAGTTTAGAAGAATGGGGTAATGTAGAATTCTGAGGGAGCTTACCAAGGATAGTGGTGGTATCGAGATGGTTTGGAATTCTAACTCTTCATTTGGAATCTCATGACCTTTTGACTGTATCCTCAGAGGGCTGTGGAGGTGGAGTCATTGAGTGTATTTCATATTGATCTCCAAGAGTGTTAAGGTTTATGGGGAACAGTAAGGAAAGTGGAGTTAAGGCCAACAAGAGATCAGTTAAATTGCTCAAAGGGGCAAAAGGGCCACTTTTGTTTCTATTTCCTTTGCTCTCCTCAACTTCCCTCTTCCTGATGTCTCCCTGACTGTTCCAAGAACAACAAGGTACCCAAAGAAGCAAAGGATGGAAATTCTCCCCACACAGACCTGCATGCACACATACATATACAAGTTTGTGGGTGAGTTTGTACTTGCAGAATTACATTTTACTTTGCTCAAAAACTGCATGAGTCCATGTCAGATTCTGTAAATCTATTTTTTAGATTAGAATCAGTCTGAACATTGTGGCAGAGACAGTCTCACACAGGGCAGCTCACTCCTTCAATGCATTATCTAAGCCAACATGATACCAATCGTTAAAGTTCACTTGAGATTGCAACTTTTGAATGTCCTGCAATTTACATATGATAGAACTGAAACCGACATGTTCATTCTAAAAGATGAGAGACATAACAAATAATGCAAGTCTTTTTCAATATATAATTTCAGTTACACTGTAAACCTTTGCTACAAATTCTGTGTTTTACGATCTTATACTTCACAAGCACCTGATGAAGGAGCAGCGCTCCGAAAGCTAGTGCTTCCAAATAAAGCTGATGGACTCTAACCTAATGTTGTGTGATTTTTAACTATGTAAATTCTATCAACCGATTAACAACAGTTTGTTCCCTAACATGTGCGCATTGTCCTTCAGTGTTGTGTTATTGTCCTTCAAGTGGTTATACTGCAGAAATGGTTGTAGAAATGTCAATAAAGATGACTCTTCTGAAAGGTAAGAAGCTGTTTGTTCGTTGGATCAAGACATGCACTAACACAGTAGAGAGGCTGAGGTGGAGAACAATGTCAGCATTTTGGATCCAGCAGAGGCCTATATTTTGTTACAGATAACTTTACACGTGTGAAATCCTATCTTGGACAGGACCACAAAATGAGCAAGAGAAAATTAGCTGCACATTTTACATGCAGCAAAACTGGCTAAAACTTAAAACAAGTGGCCAATTACTGATGTTCCAAAAAGATTTTTACAGCCAGGGTATGGTTAACGTTAACTTTACGAAAAGCCATTCATATGTCTTTAAAAGATAGGTATTGTGAGCGATGAATTAGCAACAGCATCATTTTACAAAGCGATTGTTTATTAAAGACAACAGATTTCACAGGTACCTTAATCCTGAGGGATTTATATTATATTGTGCTTCATAGAAATAACATGTGCAGCTTCTCAATGCTGCTGTCTGCCAATGTCAGCACTTGTTCTTTTTTTAGCTGTCTCAAAACCTCTGTTTTCTTTGGGACTGTTACCTATTGAATCCAAGTTTTGTCTGGAATATTTGCTTTTTCTCAGGTCTTGCAGCTTTCATGTTATTTTCAAACATTTGCTGACTTCCTTTGAAATAATGACCAATGTTTGTCTTCAACTTTCCATGGTGACTTGCTTCCAAAGTGCTACTGTCACGTGGTTATAGCTTCACACACGAACATCAATTAGTACATATATATATGGAACTTTATGTGAAGCTTCCAACATTGACCTATTAAATCAGTATATTTGAATATTTTCATTTTGTTTTTGATGGATCTACTTTGGTGTCAGCCGCAAGTTAAATAGTTATTTAACAAAATCTGTACCCTGCTCAGATTAAGGAATACACCACAATTTAACTAACTGAAGTAACTTACTGTTCACTAGCCAGGAAATCTCTCTGGTAACTAACATTCTTCTGAGGTAGGGGATGAATAGGGAACTGGTTAGCAAACATGAATGAAAAAGAACGAATAAACAGGTCTTTGACCAACTGGCAGGCAGTGACTAGTGCAGTACCAGAGGGATCATGTGAGGACCTCAACAATTCACATCATAACAACACAGAAACAGTCCCTTTGGTCCAACTCATCGGCACTGACCATAAATCCCAATCTGACCTAGTCCCATTTGCCTGCATTTGGCCCATATCTCTCTAAACCCTTTCTATTCATATACCCATTCAGCTGCCTTTTAAATGTTACACTGAACCAACCTCCACCACTTCCTCTGGCATACATGCACCAGCCTCTGCATTAAAACATTGCCACTTAGGTCCTTTTTAAATTTTTCTCCTCTCACCTTAAAGCTGCATCCTCTAGTCCTGCACTCCCCACCCGAGAAAATAAACCTTGGCTTTTCACTTATCCGTGTCCCCATGATTTTGCTAACCTCTATGGAGGTTACCCCTCAGCCTCTGATGCTCCAGGGAGAAAAACCCCAGCCTATTCAACCTCTCCCTTTAACTCAAAACCTCAAATCCATGCAACATCCTTGTAAATCTTTTCTGCATGCTCTCAACTTTAACAACATCCTTCCTTTGGGAGGGTAACCAGAATTGTACTCAGTATTCCAAAAGTGGTCTAACCAATGTCCTGTACAGCCACAACATGACAGCCCACTTCTAGACTCAAGGTAATGACCAATGAAGGCAAGCATGCCAAATACCTTCTTTACTATCCTGTCTATCTGCGATTTCATTTTGAAGAAGTGTGCAGCTGAACCCTTACGTCTGCTTGTTCGGTAACACTCCCTACCACTTACTGTAAAAGTATTTTCCTGATTTGTTTTACCAAAATGCAACACCTCACTTTTATCTAAATTAAATTCCATCTGCCACTCCTCAGCCCATTGGCCCATCTGATCAAGGTCCAATTGTACTCTGAGATAATCGCATTCACTGGTCTCTACGCACATATTTTGGTCATCTGAAAACTTACCAAATATTTCTCCAATGTTTACATTGTAAATGACGACAAGCACTGGACCCAGCACTGATCCGTGTCACACGTCAATGGTCACAGGCTTCCAATCCTCTACCACCACCCTCTGTTTCTTACCTTCAAGCCAATTTTGGATCCAATCAGCCAGCTCCCCCCTGGATCCCAAGTGATCTGACCTTACTAACCAGGCTTCCATGTGGACCTTTGTCAAACGTTTTGCTGAAGTCCATATAGACAATGTTTTGTTTTCATCAGTTGTCTTTGTCACCTCTTTAAAACCCTTAACCAAGTTAGTGAAACATGATTTCCCGCACACAAAGCCATGTTGACTATCCCTAATCAGTCCTGTCTTTACAAATGCATGTAAATCCTGCCCCTCAGAATCCCCTCCAACAACTTAATCACCACGGACTTAAGGCTCACTGGTTTATATTTCCCTGGCTTTTCCTTGCAGCCTTTCTTAAATAATGGCACCATATTAGCTAACTTCAGTATCCAGCACCTCACCCAGGGTCAATTATACAATGATACAATCTGTGGAATTCTCTGGCACAGAAAGCAGTGAAAGCTAAAACATTGGATATTTTCAATAAAGAGTTAGGTGTAGATTTTAGAGCTAAAAGACCAGCCATGATCAGACTGAATCACACAACAGTCTTGTAGGGCTGAATGGCCAACTCATGCTCCTATTTTTAATGTTTCTATGTTAGCAGTGTTGCTTTTAGACAAAACCTTACTTTCAGATGTGGGATTGTAATGGGAAACGGACAATTTTAACAATCCATTATCAGCAGCAAACACTTGCCCATGCAGTAATAATTATGCCCAGCCAAGATCACCCCGTTCTCTGCCCAATGATCTGGCAAATCTGGAAACTTAGAAGAGCATTCTTTATTAGGGCAGTGTGGCATTTCTCCAGTATTCACACCAGCTATCCTTTGATCTCCAGGTGACATCATCAGTTTCATACCTGATCACATGTGCCTTGGTGCTGAAGCTCCCGAAATTTAGAATGCATAAATTAGTTTTCCACAGTGCTCCTACAGCTGAAGTTCCAAGGGAAATTAGAAAGATGAAAACATACCAGGTGTAACATTGGTTGGCGGGCCCAGGTTTTGATTACAATCAGAGAGGTATTGATTGATGCAAATTTACTACTAATACTTCTTGAGGGGAAATACCTTGATAAACAAAACAATAAGATAATTGCAGTTACTCAAAATAAAATTCAAACAATTGTTTAGAAATGATAGTAAACTAGAATGTCCAAGCTGGAAGACACAATAGATTTTTATCCACTCATTTGACACAGGGGTGGCACGGTGACTCAGTGGTTAGCATTGCAGCTTCACAGCACCAGTGACCTGGGTTCGATTCCAGCCTCGGTCTATTGTCTGTGTGGAGTTTGCACATTCTCCCCGTGTCTGTGTAGGTTTCCTTCGGGTGCTCCGGCTTCCTCCCACAATCCAAAGGTGTGCAGGTCAGGTGGATTAGCCATGCTAAATTGCCCATAGTGTTAGGTGCATAAGTCTGGGTGGGTTATTCTTCGGAGGCTCAGGGTGGACTTTGTTGGGCTGTAGGGCCTGTTTCCACACTGTGGGGAATCTAATCTAAACCAGTTCAATGCTTAGTGCTCATGGTGAAAGGGCAATGTCGAAGCCTCTGACCAAACAGTGATGTAAATGAGGATTAATTTAGGAGGTATTTGCCTCAGGAGATAGCTGTCAGTTTACATAACAATTTGCTTACAATCTGGCTTGGATTGTGAGAGGACTGGGCTTGGATCTTAGATATGAAAGTACCCTGGTGTTCATAATGACTTGGGCAAGAGTAGAAATGGACGATATTAAACAAGTCAGCATCAATGGGAGGGCTTTGTCTGGTAAGAACCACTGAAACCCTACTGTGTGGAGAACGTGGTGCTGGAAAAGCACAGCAGCTCAGGCAGTATCCGAGGAGCAGGAGAATCAATGTTATGGGCATAAGCCCTTCATCCTGATGAAGGGCTTATGCACAAAATGTCAATTCTCCTGCTCCTCAGATGCTGCCTGACCTGCTGTGCTTTTCCAGCACCACACTCTCGACTCTGATCTCCAGCATCTGCAGACCTCACTTTCCCTCTAGTGTGGAAGCAGGCCATTCAGCTCATCAAGTCCACACTGAAATTCTGAAAAGCATGGCCCCTCATCCATTCCTGTAACGCTTGGCTAATCTATGTAGTGTGTATACCTGAACACAATGGGCAATTTAGCATAGCCAATCCACCTAACCTGCACATCCTCAGACTGTGGAAGGAAACTGAAGTACACGAAGAAGACCCATGCAAATACGGCGAAAATGTGCAAACTCCACACAGTCACCCTGGGGTGGAACTGAACTCAGGTCCCTGGTGCTGGGAAGGAGCAGTGCTAACCACTGAGTCAATATGCCAACCCATTGGCTGTTCTGTACTACCATCCAAATTTAAAACTCCTCTGTTATGAGTTAATCTGACAGCAGGATAAATGGGCTGCTGGAAGCAGCTTCCCTGCTTGAAGTAGCACCAGAGATGCCAGTCAGATGGAATCTGCAGTAAAGCAAGGTCCAAGTGCTGAAATAGGGATATAAAAATACTGGAGCAATACAGCAGTTCAAGCATGGAGAGAAATGGAGTCACTATCTGAGGTTAATGACCCTTCATCAGTGCAGTTAAAACAAAAACCACAGGTCCTCCATGCCTGTGCCAATCATCAGACCCTAACTAAACTAAAAGAAAACCCTTCTGTCGTTATTTGGTCGGTATCCTTCTATTCCCTCCTGTATCCATCCAGATGCCTCTTAAATGTTGCCTACTTCCACTTTTTCTGGCAGTGCGGACCAGGCTCCTACCACTCTCTGCATGAAAACTTCCCTTTCACATCTCTCTTAAACTTCTCCTCCGTCCACCTTGAACCTGTGCCCCTTTGTAAGTGCAAGTTCAACCTTCGCAAAAAGATTCTGACTATTCACCCTATCTATGCCTCTTGTAATTCTGTAGACCTCGATCAAGTCTCCTCTCAGCCGCCATCTTTCTAGTGAAAACAATTCTCATCTTTTGAACCTTTCCTCATAGCCAATGCCCTCGAGACCAGGCGACATCCTAGTGAACCTTTTCTGCACTCTCTCCAAAGCCTCCACTTCCTTCTGGCAGTCTGGCGCCCAAAACTGCACACAAAACTCCAAATGCGGCTTAATAAGGGTTTTATATAGCTGCAACATAGTTTGTCAACTCTTGTACTCCATGTCCCAGTTGATGAAGATAAGCATGCCATATGCTTTCTTAATCACCTTGGCCACCTGTGTTGCCATGCTTAGGGATCCGTTCTGAGACACTGTGGCTCTGTTCCCTCCATTGGTGCTATTTAACCTGCTGAGAATGTTCCAGTTTACTATCGCCATGACCAAGCAGACAGAGACAGGAAAACCACCACTAGCAAGATTCACTCCTAAGCCACCCACCATCCTGACTGGGCACAGTATTGCCCTATAGTGTTGCTTGATCAAAATAATAAAACTTTCTCCATGTCAGCAGAACGAGTGGCTGCAACATATGGAGTTTAAGGAGCTACCATGGATCAGACTGTGTGTCAAATACATGGATGAAAATCTCTTTTGTCTTGTATTTTGGACATTCTCGCAAAGTGTCAATGTGCACTCAACCTGCATAAAACATTTCATAAATTCCTACTTTGGAAATAGAACCAGCCTGACTCAAGGTTGGGATACAGACAGACTCTAACCTCTCACCTTTAATACATTGTCTGAGCTGAGGTGCCATCTTTTTTTAATAAAACCTTATGTTATCTCAAGAACGTGACTTAAAAGAAGTTCGGGGATTTACATGTTAATGAACCAAAACCTACAACTCATCCTAAAAGATGAAAAATTTAACAGCAACCTCGGTTTGTTCAATATATCATTTTAATTGCATGGCACTGTGATTTTTGGCTATAAATTCTGTGTCCTGTGATCCTGCCCCACTGGTTACCTGATGAAGGAGCAGTGTTCTGAAAGCTAGTGCTGCCAAATAAACTTGTTGGATTGTAACCTGGTGTTGTGTGATTTTTAACTTGGTCCACCCCAGTCCAAGACCGTCATCTCCACATTATCCTGGCTTTGCCAACAATTGTCTCTCACCAAAGAATGACTAAAAAAAAAATTAATGTCCGTAATCATATCATGCAAGGTTCAAAGCTGAGTGACAGTGTTAAAGTGATGTAACTTGCACAGGTTGCCGACTTGGGGTGGCACGATGGCTCAGTGGTTAGCACTGCTGCCTCACAGCACCAGGGCCCCAGGTTCGATTCCAGCCTGGGTGACTGTCTGTGTGGAGTTTTCACATTCTCCCTGTGGGTTTTCTTCGGGTGCTCCGGTTTCCTCCCACAATCCAAGGATGTACAGGGCAGGTGAATTGGCCATGTTAAATTGTCCATAGTGTTAGGTGCATTGGTCAGAGGGGAAATGGGTTTGGGTGGGTTGTTCTTCAGAGGATCTGTGTGGACTGATTGGGCCGAAGGGCCTGTTTCCACACAATAGGGAATCTAATTGCTTCTGGTCTGGATACACTACCTGCAGCAGCTGTGTGGCAAATTCCATTCAACAGGAACTGGATCATATTGCAGATCCACTTGCATTTTGCAGCAGAAATGGGATGTTAAGTGTCAGTTTTATTTTGGCTTATAAGTGAGCTCCCTTCTGAGTCAGAAAGATTAGGTGATAAGTTATAATTGAAGCTAATGGAAGGTGACAAAGTTGGTTCGAATCCCCACAGAGATAACTGGGGAATGCTCAATGACTCTGTGATGATAACTGACATTCAATGAAAGATGATCTTAATACAGCCTTAAGAGTGAACTGTTAAAACTTAAAGAACCTTTATGAATCTAAATGGGTTACTTGGGATCTAGCCAGGACCTATTGATAACTTGCAGCTGGTGTTCAGGAAACAGCATAAAGGTGCAAGGATCAAGACAGAAAGATTAGGGATCCCCTGCAAGCTGGGTGACTAGATTTTCAAAAGTCAAAACCGCGACTCCCCAAGTTAATTCTTTCTTGCAACACAATCAGATTTCCTTTTGTAGCACCACAGCACAGTTCCTAATGGCGACAGTGGCACCTCCAGATGAACATGGTTAAGGAGATGTATCGCTACCAGTCAGGTGTCTGACCACAGCTTACCTTCCTCGGGGCGGCCAGGCATGTCAGCGAAGGGAGGGTGTCCCAGACATATCCATAGGGACTGAGCTCCAGCAAGTTAGCCTTCGGTAATGGGGCAGGGTTGATGCCTGCAGGATCTGGGCTGGAGCTCAATGCCACTGTGATGCACACCTGCAGGACTGGCAAGGGTCGGGTGGGATACAGTAAAGGATGACTGGGAAGAGTGTGCTGTGAGAGGGGAGCGTTTGTGCACTCTGACTTCAGGGGAGGTGTGTGGGGTCCACACCAGGTACAGTCACCACATTTTAGATGGGAGGGGATTTGAGAAAGTGTGATGCCCATAGGTTTAACAGGATGTGCTACTAGGAAGGGCATGTGGATGCGTTGGGGCTCCCCAAACATTCTGGCTATGCCTGGGAAAGCACGTTGGACACAGGCTGATGCAATATACAGCACACAAACTGCTGCTTCCTGATCATCCAATACCATTGATCTTCTGTGCAGTTCAATGGTACAGCCACTGCTGGTCATCTCACTGTGATACACAGAGTGAAGGAGCTGAAAATGTGTTGCTGGTTAAAGCGCAGCAGGTCAGGCAGCATCCAAGGAACAGGAAATTCGATGTTTCGGGCATAAGCCCTTCATCTCCAGCATCTGCAGACCTCACTTTTTCCATACACAGAGTGAAGCCAAAGATGAGGGATGTAGCCGAGGAGGCAAATGGATGTAGTTCACCTTGAAGTTTTGAGGTTCTGGGAGACAGGGGCTGGCAGGTTTGAGATAGAGGAGCTGGGCATCTCTGCAGTACCTGATTGGAAAGCACAGAGGGACCTGTGAATTGTTTCACCTCCAATTGGGTGCTTCTTGGCACCACTTCATCTTCTTGTGAGGAGGGTACACTTGGACTAGAGTCAACGTTCTCTGCTACCATATCCCAGCCCTGAGGACCAGTAGCTGAGGCAGTGAAGTGTGGGTGTGTGCAGCTCTCCTGCTGACCCTGAACGGGCAGGACTTGATTCTCCATGGCAGAAGGCATGATTCTACCCCGTGAAATCATTTGAGAATTTTGTTCAGCTTAATCAGGCCAGAGTTTTGTGTATACATAAGCGACAGTACATCAGCTTTGCAACTTGTCCTCATAATTTAACCCTTTTAACCTCAGTGCCATTCTGACAAGACTCTGTTGTCTCCATACAAAAACCAATCGATTCTACATGAAGTGTGATCCTTGGATTGGAGATCAATATTCCACGTGGAACCAGAAGAAGGATCAGTAGAAGTAAAACTTCCTCCCTTTTGGATTCCATTCCACTTGTGATAATTGCTAACTTTCAGTTAGCATTTTTGTTTTGGTTTTTGTACTCTTTCACCCTGTTGTTCAGTTATTTATTATTTTTTGTCACAAACAAGATGGGAGGAGTCCACTGTCACGCGAGCCCCATTACTCCATGGGTCTCAACATAAATATAAAATAATATCTTCAAATCACAATATAGCCAAATATATGCTGTCTCTAAAGAACATAGAACATTATAACACATGTTCTTCGGCCCTCGATGTTGCACCAACCTGTGGAACCAATCTGAAGCCCATCTAACCTACACGATTCCATTTTCATCCATATAACTATCCAACGACTATTTAAATGCCCTTAAAGTTGGCTGTAGCAGGCAGTGTGGTCCACGCCCCTACTGCTCACTGAGTGAAAAAAACTACCTCTCATCTCTGTCCTATATCTATCACATCTCAATTTAAAGCTAGCCATCACCATCCGA
Source organism: Hemiscyllium ocellatum (assembly GCF_020745735.1). Lineage (NCBI taxonomy): Eukaryota > Metazoa > Chordata > Chondrichthyes > Orectolobiformes > Hemiscylliidae > Hemiscyllium > Hemiscyllium ocellatum. The sequence goes on along the minus strand of NC_083432.1, from coordinate 19,192,962 downwards.
GGCAGAAGGCTCCTCCAGCCCACCCTATCTAATCCTCTGATTATCTTCTATGTCTCAATTGAGTCATCCCTCAACCTTCTTCTCTCAAATGAAAACAGTCTCAAGTCTCTCAGCTTTTTCTCGTAAGATTTTTCCTCCATACCAGGCAACAACCTAATAAATCTCCTCTGAACTCTCTCCAAAGCTTCCACATCCTTCCTAAAATGCAGTGACCAGAACTGTATGCAATACTCTAAATGCAGACGCACCAGAGTTTTGTACAGCTGCACCATGACCTCACGGCTCCAAAACCCAATCCCTCTACCAATAAAAGCTAATGCACTGTATGCCTCCTTAACAAGCCTATCAATCTGGGTGGCAAATTTCAGGGATCTCTGTACATGGATACCAAGATGTCTCTGTTCATCCACACTACCAAGAATATTACCATTAGCCCAATATTCTTTATTCCTGTTGCTCCTTCCAAAGTGAGTCACCTCACACTTTTCCACATCAAACTCCAATTGCCACCTCTCAGCCCAACTCTGCAGCTTATTTATGTGCCCTGTAACCTGCAACATCTTCAGCACGATCCACAACTCCACCAACCTTAGTGTCATCTGCAAATTTACTAACCCATCCTTCTAAGCCCTCATCTAGGTCATTTATAAAAATGATAAACAGCAGTAGCCCCAAAACTAGTAACTGAACTTAAGGATGAACATTTCCCATAAAACACCACCCTCTGTCTTCTTTCAGCTAGTCAATTTCTGATCCAAACTGCTAAATCACCCTCAATCCCATGCCTCTATATTTTGTGTAATAGCCTACTGTGGAGCCTTATCAAATGCCTTACTGAAATCCATGTACACCACATCAACCACCTTACCTTCATCCACCTATTTGCTCACCTTATGAAGAGCCCAATAAGGTTTGTGAGGCATGACCTACCCTTCACAAAACCATGTTGACTATCCCTAATCAAGTTATTCTCTTCTAGATTATTATAAACCCTATCTCTTATAATCTTTCCAACACTTTACCCACAACCGAAGTAAGGCTTACTGTTCTATAATTACCAAGCTTGTCTCTACTCCCCTTCTTGAACAAGGGAACAACATTTGCTATCCTCCAGTCTTCTGGCAATATTCCTGTAGACAATGGCGACATAAAGATCAAAGCCAAAGGCTCGGCAATCTCTTCCCAATCTTCCCAGAGAATCCTAGGAAAAATCCCATCCAGCCAAGGGGATTTATTTAGTTTCACACTTTCCAGGATTGCTAACACCTCCTCCCTGTGAACCTCAATCTCATCTATATTAGCATTCAAATGATAAGGAATATTAAACACACTCCTTTAATAAACAAAGAATCATTGATTTATTATGAAACAATACCCATTCGAAGAAGATGCAGAATTAGTTCACTCTTTGTCATGACAAGAGATTGGGACTACAATGTATTTTGGACATGTTAAACAATTAATTCCAACATACATATTTTTCAAAGAGGATGGATATGCCAAAAATTAAATTCAATGACTCTCTAACAGAATCCTCCTAGGACACCTGAAGCACCACACCTGTAAAAAGTCAAGAAAGATAAACTCAAAACAAGAGATAATTAGAGGCTGACTATTCTTAAACCCTTCACCACCACCATCCCTCAACTCAGCAGAACACTATAGCTTGCAGGCATTGTTATATTTGAATCTTCCTGAGAAAGAAATCCTCATGTGCAGACTAGTGTACTATGAAATTCAGAGCCAGATAAAGAAAAGAAAATACACCACACACTCCGAGAGCTGCCAGCCAGTGACTGTCAAAAGGAACCTGGACAAAAGAATTTCAAGCAATCTGCAACCTCAAGAATTTCAAATCTAACTGTTCAAATAGCAGCATCAATGTTACCAGAACTATCCAATGTAACAACTCTTCACAATTGACTCAGAGACTAAACATTTTTAACTTACATCTTCTATCAGACTTAATTCATGTTTCTAATCTGTGGTTAAAGGACTATGTTATTATTTCTTCACACATTTAATAACTAATAAACTCATTCTTCTGTTAAGGAAGACTAGTGAAATTGTTTCCTTATAATACATCAACTTATTTGGTCTGGGACAATGGTTTCCGGAGGAGTTATAGTTTTAAAATTAACCTGACCAACTAATGGGCCCAGTGAAGAAGGAAGGGGAGCCAGTTCACCCCTCTTCATCTGGGAACTTAACAATTCAAGATAACTTGATTCAAATCCTAGACTAATGCCATTTACAGGTTCGCTGATGATACCACCAAAGTTGGTCAAATTTCAGGTGACAATGTGACAGACTACAGACAGGAGGTAGAAGACCTGGAGCACTAAGAACAACCTAGCTCTCAATGCCAACAAAACCAAGGAACTCATTATTGACTTTCGGTGGGATGTTACTCATGTCCCCCTACACGCTAACAGCACAGAGGTGGAAAGAGTGGTAAGTGTCAAGCTCCTGAGAGTGGTCATCCATAACACGTTTTCTTGGACTTTTCATGTGGATGCACTGATTACAAAGGTCCAACTTCTTCCTCAGGCAGCTGAGGAAATTTGGCATGATGGCGAATACCCTTGCCGACCTCTATAGATGCGCCAGAGAGCATTCTGTCTGGATATATCATTTCCTGGTATGACAACTTTACCATTCAAGATCTAAGACAGTTACAGAGAGTGGTGAACTCTACCCGGATAATCACAAAGGCCAACCTCCCATCGAGACAATCCATCTAACAGGCCCGCTGTCAAGGAAAGGCCACCAGCATTCTCAAAGGTTCATCCACCCTGGCAATGTTTTTCTACAACCACTACCACCGGGGAGAAGGTACAGAAACCCGAACACACGCACCAGCCGATTTCGAAACAGTTTCTACCCTACTGTTGTTAGAATATTGAATGGACTCACAAACTCTTAACATTCACCTGTACCTGTGTTTTTGACTTTGCTGCTGTTTACCTATTATTTACTATCTATGCTACTTAACTCTGTGATCTGCCTGTATTGCTCGCAAGACAAAGCTTTTCACTGTGCCTCGGTACACATGACAATAAATACAATTCAGTTCAGTTCAATTCAGTTCATCACATCTGGAACCATAATGTGTTAAGAAACATCACACAGGGACTGGTCACAACAGCACACATAATCAGCAATATGAAAAGGTCAATGTTTACTCCCTTGAATAGGCCAAAAAAATGCAAAAACACTATAGGAAACAGGGAGAAAATTGATTTCTTTCTGCAGAGTTTCGCTTTAAAGAAGTAAAAATGTGAAACCAATTATGGTTATTCTTGAAAGCAAAAGAAGAGATAAGTCATGAAACATTCTCAAGCGTATGGATCTGGTGTCCTTGCACCTCTAGACAAGTAACTAATCTCATTGTTATCTCTGGGGCCTTGGCAGACACAGCTTGCTCAGGAAATACAATATTGTGATGCTCTTCCAGCCACTCTTTTGAGGATCAGTCAGCTTTCTCATTGGTCTCACAGCAAAGCTGTTTATTAAATAAGAGACATAAGCTGAGCAGCTTTTTCTGGTGTAGAATTTCCTCTCCTGAAAATCCAAACATAAAACTCCAAGCCTGTTCAGGCAGAACAACCGGTAAGCCGAGTTATAAAGAACAATCAGTTCTTTCTTGCCCTGAACTTATTTCAAGCAACTCAAGAGCAGCAATTATCTGGAATCAAACCTTTTTTTAATGGTTCTTGCTTTTAAAAAGTGTTTTTCTATTCACCTCTTAAAAGGAAATAATTCTGGCAACTCCATTATCCTTCAAACTCAAGTGCACAAATTATATTACATATAAAACATCTTCCTAATAGGCCTGTGTTGTTTAATGAATCTGCACCACTGTTCAATATGTTGTATGAGTTACCTGAGCTCTTCAGGATCACCATAAGGTGGATTTGCTGCCTACTTTCAGTTTGGGGCCTACAGGGATTGCTTTGTCTAGTGTGGTCGAGGAAAACTACCAGCTGTAGTTCATTGTTTGATAGCAATCAGTTGCAAGTACGTTGGAATGATAGTCATTGTTTCAGGTCTATGAAAGGAACTAGATGTTTGATCTGCCTCCTTTAACAGTCCAGGATTGTTTGCCCATTCAATGATGTTATCAAATTAATTGGAGCTTAATCCACACCTCTGCATTAACTCTTACAGGACCAAACACCATGGAAAACTCCCTGGACAGCTAAATTAATTTTCCTGTCCTCACCATTTCAAGTAAAATCTAATTTATTTTAGAGACTGGCACTACCGTAATGGTCAGTGCTTGGCCCCAAGTTGCTGTTTAGCTGCTCTGCTATTGTTCTATTTCATCTATAAATACATGAAGGACAATAGAGTAACAAGGAAGAGAATATGGCTCTTAAACATCAGCAAGGTTACATTTTCTCTGCATTTAACTTAGATGCCCTCACGCTTAACCACAATGGCCAGTTCTCCCCACTCACTTAATCTGTGCATGTCCATTGAAATAAATTCAAATAGGAATTAGAAAAGATAGATAATAGGTATCTACTATGGCTTGTTTGACATGGTTATTTCATGTCCAACTTCCCCATTGTGTCTGAAAGTACTTACACACGCTTCATTATAGACACACCTGGAAAAATCATGGACACTGTTCTTAGTGAGCCTGGGTGTGTTAGTTTTGATTTGCTGTCGGCTGGGTAAGACCCACAATTAGGGAACAAAAGACAACAGTGTGGCTCTTACTACAATCAGTGCAAGCACTATTGCCCCTAGATCTTAAAGTTGAGACTTGACCACAAAATCTGAGTTGATATTCCAGTGCAAGCCTGAGGTTTTTCTATACTGTCAAAGACACCATTTTTTGAGTGAAGCATTACACCAAAATTTTGTTCACATTTTCAGGTGCATTATTTTGGGAAAGGATGGGAAGGGGTGTTTTACCTGCTGTCCTGGTCAATATTTAATCTTTACAAACGTCCTTAAAACATCTCAGAACTTGTACCTCGAAATGTCTCTGGCCCATTTCTCTGTTAGCTTTGTCCCTCAGTAGATTAAGGATGGTGTGGTTTGGGGGAGGGAAGGGTGATCATTAGGAAGGATAAATCTGGTCTCCGAATTTACCATCAGTGGGAGCTACATTCATTGAGTTCGACTCTCATTTGACCAAGACAACTGGGGGGTGATTTAACCTGAGTGTGATTACACCTCAGATGAGGGGAGAGGTTGAGAAGGACAGTCCTTCATGATAACCTCAGCCAGTGTGGGAATTGGATCCACACAACTGGTATCACTCTGTATCTTAAGTCAGCCATTCTGCCAAATGATTGAAACTACTACACTACTGTTTGTGTATTAAGCGCACAAGATATTGCTCTGCAATATATCGAGATGTGAGGAAATAGAATTGATGGAAACTCCAAAAGCTGTATACAAAAGTGTGATCATGTCAGAATACATGTACAGTGCTGGGAACCACGGAACACAATCATAGCAGTAAGCATTTGTGATTAAATATGAAATCTTCAGAATGGTGTAAATCCTGGAAAAATAGTTGAAGTCATTGTGAAAGAGAATTCAATTTGCAACAGAGAGGGGGAATAAAATTGAATGAGCTATTTGGAAATGAGATGGTGGCCATTACAGCAACAAATGTGTAGGTCCTGCCCATGATAAATTGGGAGGCCAGATATTTCCTACTTGATGATCACCCCGTCATGAACACCACACCACACACAACCACAGAATCCACCAGAGGCAAAACAAACAGAACAACATGCCAGAGACAGTTAGAGGGATAAATTCTGGAACATTCATCTTTATCCCTCAGGCGATCAAATTCATCCTGGGAGTTCACATGAACTAATATAGTTAGGTTGAAACTTTTGTAAAATAAGATAATTAAATGTATGTTTTACCTCTATTATTCCACTCAACTTCTTTATGCTTGGTTCATGACATGCATTAAAATTGTATGTATGTACTGTATGAGACAATACATTCCTTGAATAACAAAAAGCTATTTGCAATTCAATAAATGACCAGTTCTTGGTGGTAGCTGAAGGAGAAATGTTTACCTAGATGCTGGGAGAGCTTTTTGCATTGTTTCATTTGAAGTCTTAGGATCTCCTTACAGTACTTGCTTCACATTTCAATGTCTCATCCAAAAGCAAACTGACAGACAATGCAGCTGTCTCTCAGTAAAACACTAACAACCCAAAACCATTTATTCAACTCTCAAAGTGAGGCTTATGCCCAAAAGCTTCTCACTCAGAGGGTGAAATGATGGGACGAATCATTTGCCAAGCCAAATCAATGCTGTTGAGAAGATAGTGAAGCATCACTTCCTTTTGCGATTTTGAAGAAGCCAACAATCGACAGGGAAGTTTTGATGTATCAATTTGAACTTTAATACCTGTGGTTAGCACAGTGAGGTAGACAGTGAGTTCACTGTTCATGAACGAGGAAATAAAGGTTGGCTCGACAGCTAAGAGGCAAAGAAGGAAGATGAACACACACATAATAGGAGGAAGAGACAAAGAGATGAAAATAAAAGGAACAGATTTAAAGCATAAACATATATGTACAGATAGAGAAGCAAAAACAAAAGTAGGGAAATAATCCAGGTTAAATATCATGAATGAAGCATGTTATATCCTCTATGATCTGTCTGAGGTGATGCGTTTTATTACCAGTGTCCAACCTTATAGTCCGGGAACCCCTCACCACCTGATTCTACCTCCGACCCAAAATTCACAAACCTGACTGTCCCAGTCGACCCATTATCTCAGCCTGCTCTGCCCCACTGAATTTACCTCTGCGTACCTTGACACCAACCTGTCCCCTTGGTCCAGGAACTCCCCACCTACCTTCGGGACAGCAACTGCACCCACACCTTTCACCTCCTCCATGACTTTTGTTTCCTCAGCCCCCAATGCCGTATCTTCACCATGGGTATTCAGTCCTTGTGCACGCCTGCCACCATGGCGAAGGCCTCCAAACCCATGGTTTCTTCCTCTCACTCCAATCCAACCAGTACCCTTCCACTGATACTCTCATTCAATTGGCTGAACCACCCTTAACAATTTGTCCTTCCAATCCTTCCACTTCCTCCACATCAAAGGGGTAGCCGTAGGCACTTGTATGGACCCCAGCTATGTTTGCCTCTTTATCTGGGATGGGGAACAGCCCATTTTCCGCAGCTACACTAGCGCCATTGCCCACCTTTTCCTCCGCTACATTGATGACTGTATCAGTGCCACCTCTTGCTCCCACGAAGAGGTTGAACAGTTCGTCAACTTTATGAACACCTTTCACCTCCCTCCCCTTCCTGGACCAGTCCATCTCCATTTCCAGTGACTGACTCAACACGGACATCCACTACAAACCTACCAACTCCCACAGCTACCTGGACTACACCTCCTTCCACCATGCCGCCTGTAAAAATGTTATCCCTTATTCCCAATGCCTCCACCGCATCTGCTGCCAAGAGGACCAATTCCACCATAGAACTTCCCAGATGGCCTCCTTCTTCAAAGACCACAATCTCCCCTCCCACGTGGTCGGCGATGTCCTCAAATGCATCTCCTCCACTTCCCACACCTCCACCCTTGAACTCCATCCCCCCAATTGCAACAAAGACAGAACCCCTGGTCCTCACTTTCTGCCCCACCAACCTCTGGATACATCGCATCATCTTCCGCTACTTCCGGCATCGCCAAACGGATGCCACCACCAAAGATACATGTTGCCCCCCCCCCCCCCAACCCCTATCAGCTTTTTGGAGAGGCCATTCCTTCAGCGACTCTCTTGTCAGGTCCATGCCCCCCACCAACCCACCCTCCCCTTCCGGCTACTTCTCCTGCCACCGCAAGAAATGCAAAACCTGCACCTACACCTCCAAATTACCTCTGTCTAAGGTACCAAAAGATCCTTCCACATCCAACAGAAATTTACCTGTACTTCCACAAATGTCATCGACTGTATCTGTTGCATCCATGTGGCATCATGGAAACAGGGCGCCAACTTGTGGATCATTTCAGAGAACATCTCTGGGACACCTGCTCTGACCAACCCCACTGCCCTGTGGCCAAACACTTTAACTTCCCCTCTCACTCTGCTAAGGACCTGCAGGTCCTGGGCCTCCTCTATCGCCAAATTCTAACCACCCGACGTATGGTGGTAGAATGCCACATCTTCCAGTTTGGGACTCTCCAACCACACGGGATCAGTGGATTTCACCAGTTTCCCTATATACCCTCACCCCACCTTAACCTAGTCCCAATCATTCCACTTGCCACCACCTTCCTGAACCTGCCCATCCTCCTTCCCACCAATCTGCTCCACCCTCCTCTCTGACCTATCACCTTCACCCCCACCTTCATCAACCTATCACATTCCCAGCTACCTTCCTCCCAAACCCAACCTCCTCCTATTTACCTCTCAGCCCCCTTGGGCCACAAACCTCATTCTTGATGAAGGGCTTATGCATATGTCAATTCTCCTGCTCCTTGGATGCTGCTTGACTTGCTGTGCTTTTCCAGCACCACAGTCTTTGACTCTGATCTCCACCACCTGCAGTCCTCACTTTCTCCAATGTGTTATATCAGCAATTGTTGTCCAAAGGTTACCAGTCAATATGTCAGGGTGACAGACATCAATGGTGGTTATTCCATTACTGACATATTATCAAGAAATAGATTGTAATTGATACATTTTTTAAAATCTCGCATTGTATATCTGTGCACAGATCACACTTCCTATTGCCATAATTTTTGGCCATGCATTTGTCTCAATATTTACCACCCTAACCTTCTGTGTGAACATTTATTATTCAGTTTTGCTATATCAACTCACACATCATTAATTACAGATTTTGAGCCTAGGCATTTTCTGAAGTCTCTCTCTTCTTGTCAATGTCAAACTATTTATTAAAACAAAACTACAAATTCGATTTTCTGGGAGTGCCAATCTCATGCAGATGTCACACAAACCCTTCTTTATTAAGAAGGAGGATTCCACATTTCTAAGAGGAAAATTCTCTCAGGGCTCCTTCTGAAATGTGGAATTGTAATCCTGTTCTGACAGTTCCTTTGTAGCACAGAGCTGTCAGAAGCTGATCAACCAGGCCCCCTTTTCACAGCAGTCAGTGGTGGGTGTTTCTCTGAGACCCCACTGACTTGGTTGGCAATATTGGACCAGATTGGCAGGGCCTCACATCATGCCCTCCATTGCCTGTCCAGGAGGCAGTGGATGGTCTCTCTGTACCAACTCAACCACTAACTCCAGAGCAAAGTTTCCCTTCTATGCCACGTGTGGGTAACATGTGATGGCCTGTGCAGAGTGATTTCAGACTTGTAACAATGTGAAACAACCTTTCAAAGATGTCATCAGCATAAGGAATGCTTATCTCTCCTGGATATCCCAGCAGTAGGAAGTTCTTCAGGCTATGTGAGTGACAGAATTTGGCTAGCATGGGAAAATGGCACTTCGCTTCAAGCCAAAATATCTAAAGCAACATTAGGATTCTATCTAGCAAATAATTCACTCATTGATATTTTTAGCAGATATGACCACGTGTTTATAAACTTCATTTTTAATTGGAACATTGCAAAACTATAAAATATCAAATGTTGGCAACACCAGAGAGAAAATTGTACCGTTTCACAGAATCAGAGGTTGTAAGGGGATAGAGCCAAGCATTACCAAAGGGAGCTGACAATTTAGGGAGAAAAGTTTCAACTCTAACACAAAACTGGTGGAGAGTACTCCCTTTAACAAAATGCCACATCAAACACTGATTGATGCATATTGTTCTCTGATCTGAATGAAATGCTTGCATTAACAGCTAAGCTGTTTAACAAGACTAACTACGAAAGCAGCAACGCTGTGGTTACACTGAGGGCGATTTGCTTTTTCCAGTGAACTGGTAACTGGGCCGTAAAAGAACGCTTCAGATACTTGACACGAGAAATGTTGACAAGCACATTTAGTGTTACTACACACAACACCAGAAGAATTCTTAGCTTCTTTATTAGTTCCCTGTCTCGGTTGCCCTCACCTATTTTATTGTGGGCCAGTAACTGTAGTATTGGTCTCTAACCCCACGACCTACTTTCACCAGGGCTTGGTCTGAGCCTAACAGCACCTGCTTTGTCTGAACATGGGGAGTGGATTCTCTCCTTCAGTGACTTCATTCTGCAGATGGAATAATTAAGATGACAGAACAGATGCTCTTGAACCAAGGAGGGTGAGTGAGCATGGGAAGAATCGTCTGATGGATCGATTTTCAGTAATATGATTCCTTCTTGTTCAATCATTCCCACAGCGTTCTTTTTTTATTCCACCTCATCTATCGGGTTCATGTGCAATCAGCCCCTGCTATTCTAGACATAATGATGCAAAATCAAACAAGGGAATGGAATGCAGGCTGTCCTGAACGATGAAGCACTGTATTGAACTGATGAGATACAATCAGGGAAAGACGCTCGGCTCATTGGGAAAGGCTTTGGCCTCTACCATTTCTGCAAACAAAAAACTGCTCCAGATTCTCAAGGGTAAAGTTTTATTAAAAAAACACTGCTTTCAGCAATCAGGGTTGAGAGATTCATTACAGAAGACTTGCAGACAACACTTAAAAGTGCAGTGATTGCTAAATTGCACTAAAATATGTTCCAAGGTACCTTGAGTTTTGTTGGCAGATTTCTATTTTAAACAGCCAAGCCATTTTAGAGTTGTTTTAAATGAGAAGTTAAAGCTGTCAGCCATCCCACCTCTGTTACAGCGATTACAGGTTTTGTTTCTTCACTCTGTCCTCTTGCGGTTTACTGAAGGGGCTGCCTAATGCAGGGGGACAGTTTTACTTATGGCTGTTGGTTACCAATGTTGTAGCTAGGCAGCAGTGTGAGTGAGATTGGGCACTTAGATTGGTTAATTCCTCAGAGCTGCATTGATGTTATCTTATTTCGGACCATGGTTTACCAGTGATCTCCACGCTCGTATACCAGTCGGAGATTTCGACAATCTACAGCAGACCTCTCTAAACACAGATGTGTCAGCAGAGATGCTTCACCAAATCTGGTAGCCTAGGGATAATTTAACAACAACATCCTCTCCCAGGCCACTATGTTCACCATCGAGGTGCACTACTGTACCCAGGATAATAAGAAATTACAGACAGTTGTGAACACAGCCCAGTCCATCATGCAAGCTAACCTTCCACCTAAAATTCTCTCTGCCTCGGGAAGGCAGCCGACATAATCAAAGTCCCCTCCCACCCCGGTCATAATCTCTTCCAACCTCTTCTGTTAGGCAGATGACACAAAAGCTTAAACACACAAACCAACAAATTCAAGAACAACTTCCCCACTGTTGTCAGACTTCAGAATAGACCACTCATATTTTAAATTTAATGTTAATCTCGCTCTTTGTGTGCAATCTCTATAGCTGTAACATTGTCTTCCTTGCTCTGTTCTATTACCCTAATGCACTTTGTCTGGCATGATCTGCCTGCAATGTACGCAAAACAAAGCTTTTCACCGTACCGAGGTACATGTGATAATAATAAATCAAAACCAATTAATCAAAACCAAAATGCCCTTGCAATATCCCTGAATTGGCTAAATGTCCCTTTCAGATCTGAAAATGTGTTATTGGAAAAGCGCAGCAGGTCAGGCAGCATCCAAGGAACAGGAAATTCGACGTTTCGGGCATAAGCCCTTCATCAGGATTCCTGATGAAGGGCTTATGCCCGAAATGTCAAATTTCCTGTTCCTTGGATGCTGCCTGACCTGCTGCGCTTTTCCAGTAACACATTTTCAGCTCTGATACTCCAGCATCTGCAGACCTCACTTTCTCCTCCTAAATGTCCCTGTCAACCTATGAAGGTTCCTGACTTGTGGCCAACCGAAATGGAGAAGTTTCAAAGAAGGTATGAAGCCCATCAGTAGACTTTATCAGGAATCTGCAGCAGTGAAGTCATGGTGGTGGTGGAAGGGCAGAAACATCCTAGGCACTCACCTTCCTGACACCACCTGCTTCCTATACATCCCAGTCTCCAGATTGTACAATTTGGACTTGCCAGCTATGTCGGACCCCATTGACTGCAATGGAAGCAAGCCAGAATAAGACTTGAAAAAAAAAAGCACACGTAAGCAGTAAGGTGGGGGTGTGGGACCCAGGGAAATAGTGAGGAAAGAGATCAATCCGAGACTGGTACAGTTGGGAAAAAGAGCGAGTCAAACAATCAGGACAGGCAGGGACAAAGCAGAGAACAAGGTAGGACTGATAAATTAAACTGCATTTATTTCAATGCAAGAAGCCTAACTGGGAAGGCAGATGAACTCAGGGTATGGTTAGGAAATGGGACTGGGACATCAACAGCAATTACAGAAACATGGCTCAGGGATGGACAGGACTAGCAACTTAATGTTCCAGGATACAAATGTGATGGGAAGGATACAAGTGGGGGGAGGGATGGGGGCAAGAGAGGAGGGGGAGTGGCATTTTTGATAAGGGATAACATTACTACTATAGCATTACAGGGAGGATATTCCTGGGAATACATCTAGGGAAGTTATTTGGGAGGAACTGAGAAATAAGAGAGTTGATCACCTTATTGCGATTGTATTACAGACCCCCTAATAGTCAGCAGAAAATTGAGAAACAAATTTGTAAGGAGGTTTCAGTTATCTGTAAGAATAATTGGGTAGTTATGGTAGGAGATTTTAACTTTCCAAACATAAACTGGGACTGCCATAGTGTTAAGGGTTTAGATGGAGAGGAATTTGTTAAGTGTGTACAAGACACTTTTCTGATTCATTATGTGGATGTACCTACTAGAGAAGGTGCAAAATTTGACTTACTCTTGGGAAGTAAAGCAGGCCAGGTGACTGAGGTGTCAGTGGGGGAGCACTTTGAGGCCATTGACCATAATTCTAATAGTTTTAAAATAGTGATGGAAAAGGATAGACTGGATCTAAAAGTTGAAGTTCTAAATTGGAGGATGGCTAATTTTGACAGTATTAAGCAAGAACATTTAAAAGCTGATTGGGGGCAGATGTTCGCAGGTAAAGGGACGGCTGGAAAATGGGAAACTTTCAAAAATGACATAACGAGAGTCCAGAAAAAGTATATTCATGTTAGGGTGAAAGGAAAGGCTGGTAGGTGTAGGGAAAGCTCGATGACTAGAGAAATTGAGGTTTTGGTTAAGAAAAAGAAGGAAGCATATGTCAGGTAGACACAGGAGAGATTGAATGAATCCTTAGAAGAGTATAAAGAAAGTAGGAGTATACTTAAGAGGGAAAGCAGGAGGGCAAAAAGGGGGCATGAGATAGCTTTGACAAACACGATTAAGGAGAATCCAAAGGGATTTTATAAATACGTTAAGGACAAAAAGGTAACTAGGGAGAGAATAGGGCCCTTCAAAGTTCAGCAAGGCAGCCTCTATTTGGAACCACAAGAGATGGGGGAGATCCTACATTTTGCATCAGTGTTTACTGTGGAGAAGGACATGGAAGATATAAAATGTAAGGAAATAAATGGTGACATCTTGAAAAACGTCCATATTACAGAAGAGGAGGTGCTGGATGTCCTGAAACGCATCAAAGTGGATAAATCCCCAGGACCTGGTCAGGTGTACCCTAGAACTCTGTGAGAATCTAGGGAAGTGATTGCTGGGCCCCTTGCTGAGATATTTAGATTAGATTACTTACAGTGTGGAAACAGGCCGTTCGGCCCAACAAGTCCACACCGACCCTCCAAAGAGCAACCCACCCAGACCCATTCCCCTCCTACATTTACCTCTTCACCTAACACTATGGGCAATTTAGCATAGCCAATTCACCTAACCTGCACATTTTTGGACAGTGGGAGGAAACTGGAACACCTGGAGGAAACCCACGCAGACATGGGGAGAATGTGTAAACTCCACACAGTCAGTCGCCTGAGCCCGGGTCTCTGGCGCTGTGAGGCAGCAGTGCTAACCGTGGTGCCACCATGCCGCCCAGAATCGATAGTCATAGGTGAAGTGCCGGAAGACTGGAGGTTGGCAAACATGCTGCCACTATTTAAGAAAGGTGGCAAGGACAAGCCAGGGAACTATAGACCGGTGAGCCTGACCTCGATGGTGGGCAAGTTGTTTGAAGGGAATTCTGAGGGACAGGATGTACGTGTATTTAGAAAGCAAGGATTGAAGAGGGCAGAGCAGTAGAGATGATCTATATAGACTTCAGTAAGGCATTCGACAAGGTTCCCTATGGGAGTCTGATTAGCAATGTTAGATCTCATGGAATACAGGGAGAACTAGCCATTTGGATACAGAACTGGCTCGAAGGTAGGAGATAGAGAGTGGTGGCAGAGGGTTGCTTTTCAGACTGGAGGCCTGTGACCAGTGGAGTGCCACAAGGATCAGTGCTGGGTCTATTGCTTTTTGTAATTTATATAAATGATTTGGATGCGAGCATAGTTGGTATAGTTAGTAAGCTTGCAGATGATACCAAAATTGGAGATGTAGTGGACAGCAAAGAAGGTGACCTCAGATTACAGTGGGCTGAGAAGTGGTAGATTGAATTTAATTTAGATAAATGCAAGGTGCTGCATTTTGGAAAGCAAATCTTCGCAGGACTTATACACTTAATGGTAAGGTCCTGGAGAGTATTGCTGAACCAAGAGACCTGGGTGACCTAATAGAGGTTTATAAAATCATGAGTGGCATGGACAGGATAAATAGGCAAGATCCTTTTCCTGAGGTGGGAGAAGTACAGAACTAGAGGGCATAGATTTAGAGTTTCAGGGAAAAGAGATAAAAACGACCTAAGGGGCAACTTTTTCACACCAAAGGTGGTGTGTGTGTGGAATGAGCTGCCAGAGGAAGTCGTGGAGGCTGGAACAATTGCATCATTTAAAAGGCATCTAAATGGGTATATGAATAGGAAGGGTTTAGAGGGATTTGGGCCAAATGTTAGCAAATGGGATTAGGTTAGGTTAGGCTATCTGACGAGTTGGACCAAAGAGTCTGTTTCCATACTGTACATTTCCGTGACTCTGTGACTCAAAGCCTCTGCTGCACACCTTAAAGGCTAATACTGGCAGAGTGTGATAAACTCCAAAAAACTTGCTAACGTAAGTGCTTGTGGGCTAGTTTGGTCATTGGCGCCATAAGGGACAAAATCATTGAACACAATGAATTGTTATCATCCAACATGTATAGACTGAGAGTGTGATTGAAGCAGGGTCCTCAATGTTCATGACTATACCACTTCCAGCAGAGAGTCACCAGATAATGATCAGGACCGAGATGGGTTAATTCCCATCCTTAAGCTAAGATCATTTAAATGACTTGTGGTACACCCACCTCCCTGCCTTGCCTAGATATGTCCAGCTCATCACTGACCAATTGACAGATATTTAGACATAGAATAGATGAAGTGTCAACTTCAACTTGGACTTGTTTCAGCCTGTTTTCAAAGCTGTGTATCCAGTTAACAGAAAATTACACAATATCAAACTTTGAGTGCATCAATGTGGCAAGTAACACATCCTGATGCCATCAGTGCTGAAAATCTTTACATTTATATTATGCAGAGCCAAGTGACACTGTTGTGGTGAACAGAGTGGTAAAATGTGACTCCAAGTCAAGGAGATTTCCAGGCATTCAGCAATGGTGATGTACTGAGACAAATTAAACCATCAATCACTGTGACGAATCCTTACAGACAGCAAAATAGGCAGTAAAACACACTGATTATTCTTCATCTTTTAACAATCCACACAAAGTAAAATAAAAATTGAGACGTATATATGGGATCAAGTTAAAATATGAACAAAAATACAAAAAGATAGATCATTTCAAAATTGTTAGAATTTCTTCTTGCAATTGATATGTACATATACTTTTGCACACATATATAATCTAAGCATAGAAATAAATAAATATATAATATTCCAAAAATAGAATGCTTTAGAGGCCTAATAAGCTTGTTTTTGACTATTTATGAACTTAGTACACTGTTAGAAATCTAATCACAAGATATAACTTTTACAGGGATATTTACAGGAAGACTAATTGCTCAAAGTAGAATCTAGTACTTCTTCGACTTACAGAATGCTATTATGCTGATCCTCCAAAGTAGCAATTCACCTAATGTTACCGATTTGCCTTTCCCCCCAGTACCCTACAAATCTTCTATTTAAAATAATTGCAAATTTCCTTTTGAAAGCCTCAACCACACTCTCAGTCTATACATGCCAGATCATAA
This sequence comes from Hemiscyllium ocellatum, assembly GCF_020745735.1. Taxonomy (NCBI): domain Eukaryota; kingdom Metazoa; phylum Chordata; class Chondrichthyes; order Orectolobiformes; family Hemiscylliidae; genus Hemiscyllium; species Hemiscyllium ocellatum. Next base: position 19,176,724 of record NC_083432.1, on the reverse strand, counting down.
CAATTCATTGTGTTATATGTTTTTGTCCCCTTATGTCACCAATGTTTCTTGGGCCAATTAGTTTAAATCTATAGCACCAGTCCTTGATCCTACCTCCAATGGGAACATGTTTTCCCGACGTATGCTCTCTCAACCCTTTATGGTTTGAATAGTCTATTCAGTCTTCATTCAACCTTCTCCATATCTGAGGAAGGACGTACTTGCACAATAAGTCGCACAGCGAAGATGCATTCAATTGGTTTCTGAGATGAGAGGGCTATCTTAAGAGGACAGGCTGATTAAATCAGGCCAATACCCCAAGGAGCTTTGAAGAATGAGTTCATGGAAACTTACAAGATTCTGAAGGGGCTTGACAACGTAAGCAATGAGGCTCTGTTTCCCTTAGCTAAGGAATCTAAAACATTGGGGCACTGGATCAGTATGTGGGATGCATCACTTATAAGAGAGATGAGAAAAAATTTCTTCATTCACAATGAAGTCAATCTTTGAGTTCCCTACCATACAGGATTATGGAGGCTCATTTATTGAATATATTTGAGATTGAAAGAATGTTTTCTCTCTCCTGTCAAACATGGATTTGATGGGAAGAGTTGAATGTAGTTGAGACTGAGACACCAGGTTGGGAGATGCCATGTCTTCTGGCTGTGGTAGGCTCAATGCGGAAACTCAGTAGGGGCGACATGGTGGCTCAGCAGTTAGCACTGCTGCCTCACAGCACCATGGTCCCAGGTTTGATTCCAGCCTCAGGCAACTGTCTGTGCGGAGTTTGTACATTGTCCTTGTATCTGTGTGGGTTTCCTCTGTGTGCTCTGGTTTCCTCCCACAGTCCAAAGATGTGCAGGCCAGGTGAATTGGCCATGCTAAATTGCCCATAGAGTTAGATGCATTAGTCAGAGGGAAATAGGTCTGGGTGGGTTACTCTTTGGAGGGTCAGTGTGGACTTGTTGGGCCGAAGGGCCTGCTTCCACACTGTAGGGAATATAATCTAATCAGCTTGAGCAGTGTCAGTGCCCAAAACAGGGACTCCTGGCAGTGGTATACCTGAGGCATGGTCTCTTGGTGAGGTTGTCATTACCGTACCAGGAGTTGGGATGCCTCGAGGCCTGGGACATCTTGCATAGACCTTGCAGAGGCTCTGGAGTTGTTTTTGAAGGCCCCTTGAGCATGAAGATAACCTCCATGTAATTGCTCTTGGTTCTTCTTGTAGCTTAAGGTGGCATCGGATTGTGGCGAATAATCACTCTTCACTATATCTTTCTGGATATATGTGACAAGGAATAATTATTTTAAAAAATGATTGTATTAAATGATGGAGAAGCCTTGAGGAGTCACATGATCACCTCCTGCTCCTATCGGGTATGTCCTTATGTTCACCCCCAGTGGTCCAGTGACCAAGTGTATCATATGGTGAAACATTGAGGCAAAAAGATGAGGAATTGAGAATAGCAGAAGTCATGTTTGATTCAGTGACCATGCTTTAGCATTCCTAAGTTCTGGTCCTCTGTGAAGTGAGGTAAGCATCAAGACCAATGTTTCCTCAAGATTGGAATCTTTGCAGGCTGTATACCAACATTTTACAGGGCAAGCCCATGCCCACTCTCCCTACCCCACTCCTCCATAAAAAATACAAGCAATGGGCAGAACACTAACGGATTAAATTGTTTACGGGATGACAGAGAATTTGGTTGCCTCATTGCATCCCAGACCACGTCCCATGCCTTGAGACAGTGCAGTGCCATACTGAAAACAATCTTAGGGGCACCGATAATTACAGACCTTTCATTGAGGGTGGTACGTGTATGGAATCAACTGCCAGAGGAAGTGGTGGAGGCTGGTATAATTGCAACATTCAAAAGACATTTGGATGGGTATATGAATAGGAAGGGTTTGGAGGGATATGGGCCAGGTGCTGGCGGGTGGGACTAAATTGGGTTGTGATATCTGATCGGCATGGACGGGTTGGACTGAAGGGTCTGTTTCCTTGCTGTACATCTCTGTGACTCTATGACTCTATGAGGCTTCATTCAGACCCAGCTCAGTGAGCGATTGAAAACCAGATACCGATCAAACTACGTGTCATTGCCTAAAGACGCATTAGATGCTCAATCCAACCAACTTGGCTTTTATCCCACCATTCTTAATTCAAGAAGCAGTTTTTTAAACTGTTCCTCACAACAGCCTTTACTTTCTCATTTAGTTTTCATAATGATAAATGATAACATTTTGAAAAAAGCAAAATCCGCTGAACACGATCCAAATGGCATGACACCTGATCATGGATACACTGAGAGGCCAGTGGGACACAGCCTTGAGCTGCAACTGAACAAAGGTGACAAAACAAGTAGGGTTTCCTCTCATTGTTTATGACAATATCCAGCAGTTATTATAGATATCAATTGGATAGTGATCCTACTGTTTGTGGGGTGTCACAATGACAGAAAAGCACTCTCCAATTGGACTCCCTGATACAAGCTCATGGCGGCTTTGGCTCCAATCCACTTGGCCACCTGTCACATTACCCTCGTCTAACTGCATTTGAATATTTCTAGTGAGTTTCCAGTGTGATTACTGCCCAAACTCCTAATCTCACTCTTACAATAGGATTGTGATAGACCATAGCTGTTGGAGGCCTCGGGCAAGATGCAAGACAGCAGGGTCACCTGTCTCCAGGGTGATTGAAGAACCAGATCTCTTTATAATGCAAACATTTGCAAGGTGTGAGATTGTAATTAATCACTGTTTGATCAATTACACTCAAATTAAATGGAAGGAGGGGATGGGAGTAATTGGTATCTCTTGCATCCTGCATTACTGTCCTAGTGCTGACAATGTTAATGATGTGATGCAGAACATCACCCTGTCATTACTGTGAGCTTGAATAAATCCACCCATAATTGGATAATCACGCTTATTTCAATCAGCAGGTCCTGGAAGTAGCAGCAAACGTATAGAGAACTAGTGGATGCCTCTCTCAACACTGTTCCATCTATGCGTGCGTCAGAGCTGCCCACAATGTCTTCTACCCCAAATGCCATCCCTTCTGAGAACAATGCTTTCCTTTAACTCTTGCACACCGTCCAACTTCTCTCTGTTATTTATGATCATGCCTTTAGATTTGCATCCCTAAGAGTTAGATTTTATCCCTAAATCTGCCTTTTTATCTTTAAAACCTAATTGAAAACACTTTTACTGATCGTTACTTATCCCTTTAACATCTAATTCCTTGTTGCAGGATCAGGTATGTCAAAGATGCCTTTGCAAATACGTTAAAGAGGTTTCCTATTTTAGGGAGATGATGTCTATCTGTCTTTTCACCCATCCTTGTTTCTAAATAACAGGCCGTTTATACTCCTTTGGATTAGTCCACCCAAACAGTGTCACAGTGCTGCCATTGCCTTCCTCTGGACAGCTAACTGAATATCTCCCAAACTTAGTGCCTATTGTCGGGTGCATTAGAAGGATTTATAGACTGACATCAATCTGCTTGGGCACATTACACAAACTCTTCTTCTCTTGCCAACAAAACTTGGTAGATAAGACTCAAACCTAGAGCATCCATTCCAGACATAAGGATGCTATCAAGACCTATAGAAAGGGATGACGTCAAAGCCCATTTCTGTGGCACTTCTTTGAAGGAGGATTGAGAGGCAGGTGCTCGGATCCACACTAAGGATGATGGCAATCTATTGGACACTTTCTGAAACTGTATCAAACACGATGTGTACGGTTACAAACCAATTCTGGATAAAAGGAAGGATGGGCTACTAATCGTATAAAGAAATGCATTACAATTTGCTGTTGAATTTTGCAAATGGGTAAAATGGTTTCATTTCTTTTAAGTTTGTTGCAGCCCATTGTTCTCTTTGGCAGCTTATAGTTCAACATTACCTGATCCAAGCATTCATGAGCACTGACGCTCCCTCTCTGATATATGCCAATCCATCTTGACAGCATGAACTTAAACTCTGGCCAGCACGATGAATAAACATAGCTATTATTCACTTGGTCTGAAATCAATTATTCCTTTTGGAATGAGGATGTGTGTCACTTCAGAAGTATTTAAAACTTACTTGAATCACAAGTCCGCATGGTAAATTAATAAATTTCTCCTAAAACCCTGATTTCAATTGAATGTGCCTGAGAATTTGTGCTGCACCATTTCAACCTTTTCCAATATGGGCATGTTCTAGGCATGGCCATTTCACTAGTTCATCAACTTGTTTTACATAGATGTTTTTCATTATGTGCAACGGGGGAGGAAAGCAATCAAATCTGAACCAAGCTGGCAAGCAGTCAACAGACCAACCATCTATGTTCCAGCTATGAATCTAAGTGAGTTGGTTATTCTGAAAGATCTCAGCAGGCCAAGGCAAAGTAGGAAGTTCCCAGCACTTTGCACCCCAGCAAGCAATTATCAGATGCCGGATGTTTGGATTACTGCTTTCATACTGAATTGAGTATTTTTCCTTTGCATAATCACTTTCAAAATTAACTTGGAGAAAATACCAAGTTATAATATAAAGCGCACTTCAACAAAAGCTGACTGTTGTGGAGCTATTGCGTGAAAAAGTTTTAAGAGTTCCAAGACAACGAGGAAAGTCAATGACTTTGAACAAAAACTTTGGAATATTGGCATCTGAATATATCCTGCTTTCAAAAAGAAGTTTTGTTCCATTATTAAAGGAAGAATTTCACTCTGTGTTGAGTGGTTCTTAATCCCCTACGGTGCCATTTCAAAGTCAATGCCGTTTTATGGATTGTTCAGACTCCAGCCTTGTCCTCGTCCATAGCACAGATGTTGCTTGTGCCTAGTTGCAGTATCATTCAGATAATGTTATAAGGGAACCATTGCAATCCTCTGCAAAGCAAAGAAGCATTCTATTGTTACCTCTGCATCATTTAAATATCATTGTGAATAGCAACCACCCCCCCCCCCCACCCCCCCACCCCGACCCCATAGCAACTGGGAGTTCCTTCCACACACAATGAGCCTTATTCCTCACCATCATTCTCCACTAACAAGGCATTGTCAGGATTTATATCCACCATTTTAAAAGATTCATTATGTCCCTTCCATGACCATTTTAATGGATAGTATATTTGACGTGGAAGTATTGATATAAGCATGATTTGGAGAGGCCAGTATTGGATTGGGGTGTACAAAGTTAAAAATCACACAACACCAGGTTATAGTCCAACAGGTTTAATTGGAAGCACAGTGTGCTTCCAATTAAACCTGTTGGACAATAACCTGGTGTTGTGTGATTTTTAACTTGATATAAACAGTTGACAAGGTAACACAGTATAATTTTTAAATAAGTGATGCATATTTCCCTACATCACCATTTCAATGCCAATGAAGTTTTATGGAGTGCTCAAATTCCAGCCTGATTCACAACATTTCACTGAACAGACAAACTCACTGAAGGGACTTTGGTTATTATCAATTGTCCTTCTCAAAGAGCAACTTATTCCCTTTTGGGTATTTGCCCCAGTAGCTCTCAATGGAGTGAAAGTCAATAAAGTCACAGAATAGAGCAAATACATTTTTGGGGCAATTCTCTGCTCTATCAGTGACAAATTCATCTAACTGACAGAGAATACTAAAGAAATACTAAAGAAAATGAAAAAATATCAATAAAAGGTTAACAAAGGTGCTATTTCATCACATTAAGAGTAAACATCCTTAAGTATTTTATTTTGGTTGACAAATATACAATGCGCTTACCAAACATACAGTATTCAACACAAATGGCAGGTTATTAGTGATATAATTGGCTAATCAAGGAACCCTTTTGACATGGTGGAAATCCTGTTGATTCAAGAGGCACCTTGTGACTATAATGTGAGAGGTCTTGATGGCTTATTTTTGATAAGAGAAGATTTCTGACAGGATTAGCTGCAGCCTTTTAATAGCACCCCTCCCAAGTACAAAGGAATTCGCACGATTCATCTGTTTATCCTTCTTCTAAACTCAGTGACCTTCTGTTTGGCCAACAAATGACAAGAGCCTTGGAGCAGTTTACCTTCCTTCAGCTGCCTCTGTGATCTCCGAATAAGAATAATGCAACCAACAGGGAGCCGGTTTCTACAAAGAGAACTGCATCACCAACACCATCCTGTTCCCCATTTGAGACAGATTACAACTTAAAGACTTTAATTAGAACTGCTTCATGGGGTACATTGCTCCTAAGATCCCATTTCTTCCACACAGTCAGAGACTTCTGTAATCCATTAACAGTGTTTAGCTGTTAAAAAAGGGATTAGTTAGGATTGAATAGGAAAGGAATTCTTTTACTGCTCAAACTTCATCTAAGTTGAACCACGTCAAGAAGTAGCCTAAAAACCCGGAGAATCAGTGTCACTATGGAACAGCCAGAGGGGAAAATAGTTCTTGTGTTGATTTTAAGCTCTTGAAGTTAATATAGTGACGACTGCAGTAATTTTTTTTATATCATGGGGCAAAAGCTGATGTAACAGGATTACTGCATATTTAAAACTTTCCTGGGAAACATGCGAAACTCAGGAAGATAAGTTGATTATGCACTTATTTTTCTTAAATAAAAGCTCACATTTTCCCAAAACGGTCCACTGACCTCACTGGTCGTAGCATCCTAACATCATATGAGAACTGAATTGTCTTTATTAAGAGCGATGTATCGGGATGTCAATGGAAAGTGGGACTAAAGTCTGCACTAATGCCCAAGTTGGCCAAGCTCCACGTGACTAAAATGCATTCACAGCCTGGACTCAACGTGTAGATTCTAGACCTGAGTTGGAGAAAGAGACCAACTGTGCCTCATCAAAGTGAGAACACGGGCCAAGAAATTTAATACAGGGCATAAATTGAATACGTGGCATGATAAACCATGATAAACCTCCCAAGTACTTTACAGAGGTCAAAGCAAGCTGAGCAGCAGTAAGAGATGGCAGAGATCAGAATTAAAGCGTTAGGCATTCAGGAGGCTTTTGAAGGTCGTAAGAAGGGGGGAAGCCAGATCATTCAGGCACGAACATTTTAAAGTTATTCAGTCAGAGAGTCACAGAGATAGTCATAGTCAGATAAACAGACCCTTCGGTCCAACCCGTCCATGCCGACCAGATATCCCAACCAAATCTAGTCCCACCTGCCAGCACCTGGCCCATATCCCTCCAAGCCCTTCCTATTCAGATACCCATCCAATGCCTTCATATACCCAATGCCTTTTAAGTGTTGCAATTGTACCAGCCTTCACTACATCCTCTGGCAGCTCATTCCATACATGTACCACCTCTGTGTGAGAATGTTGCCTCTTAGGTCTCTTTTAAATCTTTCTCCTCTCACCGTAAACCTATGCCCTCTAGTTCTGGACTCCCCAACCCCGGGGATAAGACTTTGTCTATTTACCCTATCCATGCCCCTCATAATTTTATAAACCTCTATAAGGTCACCCCTCAGTTTCCGACACTCCAGGGAAAACAGCCCCAGCCTGTTCAGCCTCTCCAGATAACTCAGATCCTCCAACCCTGGCAACACCCTTGTAAATCTTTTCTGAACCCTTTCAAGTTTCACAACATCTTTCCGATAGGAAGGAGACCAGAATTGCATGCAATATTCCAACAGTGGCCTAACCAATGTCCTGTACAGCCACAACATGACCTCCCAACTCCTGTACTCAATACTCTGACCAATAAAGGAAAGCATACGAAACGCCTTCTTCACTATTCTATCTACCTGCGACTCCACTTTCAAGGAGCTAAAAACCTGCACTCCAAGGTTTCTTTGTTCAGCAACACTCCCTAGGACCTTACCATTAAGTGTATAAGTCCTCCAAAGATTTGCTTTCCCAAAATGCAGCACCTCGCATTTATCTGAATTAAACTCCACCTGCCACTTCTCAGCCCATTGGCCCATCTGGTCCAGATCGTGTTGTAATCTGAGGTAATCCTCTTCGCTGTCCACTACACCTCCAATTTTGGTGTCATCTGCAAACTTACTAACTTCACCTCTTGTGCTCACATCCAAATCATTTATGTAAATGACAAAAAGTAGAGGAAAAAGTGAGGACAGCAGATGCTGGAGATCAGAGCTGAAAAATGTGTTGCTGGAAAAGTGCAGCAGGTCAGGCAGCATCCAAGGAGCAGGAGAATAGATGTTTCGGGCATAAGCCCTTTTTCAAGAAAAAGTAGAGGGCCCAGCACCGATCCTTGTGGCACTTCACTGATCACAGGCCTCCAGTCTGAAAAACAACCCTCCACCACCACCCTCTGTCTTCTACCTTTGAGCCAGTTCTGTATCCAAATGGCTCGTTCTCCCTGTATTCCATGAGATCTAATCTTGCTAATCAGTCTCCCATGGGCAACCTTGCTGAACGCCTTACTGAAGTTCATATAGATCACATCTACTGCTCTGCCCTCATCAATCTTCTTTGTTACTTCTTTAAAAAACTCAATCAAATTTGTGAGACATGATTTCCCATGCACAAAGCCATGTTGACTATCCCGAATCAGTCCATGCCTTTCAAAATACATGTACACCCTGTCCTTCAGGATTCCCTCCAACAACTTTCCCAACATCGAGGTCAGGCTCACTGGTCTTTAGTTCCCTGGCATGCCCTTCCCACCCTTCTTAAACAGTGGCACCACGTTTACCAACCTCCAGTCTTCTGGCACCTCACCTGTGACTATCAATGATACAAATATCTCAGCAAGAGGCCCACCAATCACTTCCCTAGCTTCCCACAGAGTTCTCAGGTACACCTGATCAGGTCCTGGGGACTTATCTACTTTTAACCATTTCAAGGCATCCAGCACTTCCTCCTCTGTAATCTGGACATTTTGCAAGATGTCACCATCTATTTCCCTACAGTCTATGTCTTCCATATCCTTTTCCACACTAAATACTGATGCAAAATATTTATTTAGTATCTCCCCCATTTTCTGTGGCTCCACACAAAGGCCACCTTGCTGATCTTTGAGGAGCCCTATTCTCTCCCTAGTCACCCTTTTGTCTATAATATATTTGTAAAAACCCTTTGGATTCTCCAGAATTCTATTTGTCAAATCTATCTCATATCCCCGTTTTGCCCTCCTGATTTCCCTCTTCAGTATACTACTACTTTCTTTATACTCTTCTAAGGATTCACTTGATCTATCCTGTCTATACCTGACATATGCTTCCTTCTTTTTCTTAACCAAACCCTCAATTTCTTTAGTCATCCAGCATTCCCTATACCTACCAGCCTTCCCTTTCACCCTGACAGGAATATACTTTCTCTGGATTCTTGTTATCTCATTTCTGACGATTTTCCATTTCCCAGCCGTCCCTTTACCTGCGAACATCTGCCTCCAATCAGCTTTTGAAAGTTCTTGCCTAATACCGTCAAAATTGACCTTTCTCCAATTTTAAAATTCAACTTTTAGATCTGGTCTATCCTTTTCCATCACTATTTTAAAATGAACAGAATTATAGTCGCTGGCCCCAAAGTGCTCCCCCACTGACACCTCAGTCACCTGCCCTGCCTTATTTCTCAAGAGTAGGTGTACCTTCTCTAATAGATACATCCACATACTGAATCAGAAAATTGTCTTGTACACACTTAGCAAATTTCTCTCCATCTAAACCTTTAACACTATGGCTGTCCCAGTCTGTGTTCACAAAGTTAAAATCACCTACCATAACTACCCTATTATTCTTACAGATAGCTGAGATCTCCTTACAAGTTTGTTTCTCAATTTCCCTCTGACTATTCAGAGATCTATAATACAATCCCAATAAGGTGATCATCCCTTTCTTATTTCTCGGTTCCACCCAAATAACTTCCCTCAATGTATTTCCAGGAATATCCTCCCTCAGCACAGCTGTAATGCTATCCCTTATCAAAAATGCCACTCCCCCTCCTCTCTTGCCTCCCTTTCTATCCTTCCTGTAGCATTTCTATCCTGGAACATTAAGCTGCCAGTCCTGCCCATCCCTGAGCCATGTTTCCATAATTGCTATGATATCTCAGTCCCATCTACCTAACCATGCCCTGAGTTCATCTGCCTTCCCTGTTAGGCCCTTGCATTGAAATAAGTGCAGTGTAATTTATTAATCCTACTTGTCCTTGTCTGCCCAGACTGTTTGACTCACTTCTGTTCTCAGCTGTTCCCATCTCAGATCGATCCCTTTCCTCACTATCTCCCTAGGTCCCACCCCACCACCTTACTAGTTTAAATCCTCCCAAGCAGTTCTAGCAAATTTCCCTGCCAGTATATTAGTCACCTTCCAATTTAGGTGCAATCCATCCTTCTTGTACAGGCCACTTCTACCCCAAAAGAAATTCCAATGATCCTCATCCCTGAACATAGAGAGGAGGAAGGGAGAATGTCAAGAAAGTCACAACTAGAGAAAAAAGACAGGGATTGACCTGCGAGACTAGTGCAGTATGTTCAGGCGAAACTGAGAAGAAATATGCAAATAAATACAAAGCATTTGATTGGAAAGTATTTACAGGTCAGCGCAACATCGAGGGCTGAAGGGTATGTACAGCGTTGCAATGTTCTGTGGTCTATATTGGATATTGGGAACCTTAGTGAGTGACTGCAGCAGAATTTCATGAATTAGTAATTAATGGAGTCTCCAGATTATGAACGGGTTGGAATTCACCCCTGTTCAAATTCATGAGGTCCAAAAACACAGACTCAGAGACAGAATGGCTGTTGTTGAGGGTTTCAGCATCAGTGGAAATATGGTAAGTGTCAAGATGGGCATATATGTTAGATTATTGACACAGGAAAGAATCGTATGGGAGCCTGAACGATGTGGGCTTTGCCAAGAAATGTGGCAGAATTGCATTCAAAATCCATTCAGGCCGTTCAAACATTTGAACAACTTCCTCTGTCTTTTAACAAAGTTTGAAGTGTTAAAGACAGATTCTTGTTAGGGAACAGTGATCTGTTTATTAAAAGGGATTATTGTTTGTTAATAATCTTAGTGACATCTCACCTCATTAATACTCGGCTTCCTTCTCCACCATGTACTGTGAGCAAACTCGACATCGCGAGCTCTCTATATGGATGTCAGAACCTCAGCTTGCTGCTACTCCAACCGATACGGAGCTGACACATTTGGCCCACCATGTCCACCATTCCTGTTCTTTTGCAGCTCTTCTATCCAAGGTACAGCTATCAGTGAGTTTCTCTGGAATGTCTGTGGAAGGGATGTGCCTACAGAGGGGTGATACATTTCAATGGTCAGGGAATAGGGACCCTGCAGCTCTGTGTCTTGTAGAATACATGAGTCAGTGTGCAATGGGAGTTCCTTTAAAAACTCCTGACATCAGTGTGCTCTGCAGCCTCCTCCCTCATGGCTTGTCTCCGGTCTCCTGCTCAACCTGCGTGTGGTCATAGCCATTTGCTTCCTTTATTGTGAACTCTCTGGTTCCAGCGCATTGGAAGGTGATAGCAAGCACCTCAACCAGTGGCTTACAGTTTCCACTAGTTTTTCGATTAGAGAGGTGCTGGAAAAGCACAGCAGGTCAGTCAGCTTCTGAGGAGCAGGAAAATTGATGGTTCGGGCAAAAGTCCTGCAGTTTCTACTAGTACATGGCAGAAAGCCCTTAAACATTCAAATACTCTTGCCAGAGGCTTCACCACTCCCCACGTCCCCACCCAAACCATCAACAAGAACAGGCAGCTGCCTCAGCCCTTGGTATATGGGTTGACTGCACCAGGTATGAGCATCACTGCCCCTCCATTTAGGCCCAGTATGTTCCTGACTGTGGATAAACCACACCCCACTGCCCATTCTCTGCACTGATGTTTTTACCATATCACCCACATGCAGACACTGTTGGTCATAAGACCATAAGCTATAGAAGCAGAATTAGGCCATTCAGCCCATTAAGTCTACTCCACTATTTGGTCATGGGCTTATGTTTTCAAAGTAATTCTCATGTCTTCTCCCCATAAACCTTGGCTCCTTGTTGTCCTAAATACACTCAATGACTTGGCTTCCATAGTTCTCTTTGGTAATAAATTCCAGATTCACCACGCTTTGTCTGAAGAAATTAAAACCTGATTTTAGAACCATCTCAGTTCTAAAGGGTCATTCCTTCACTCTGTGCCCATGGGCCTTGCTAGTGGAAACATCTTCTCCATGTCCACCCTATCCAGGCCTCTCGGTATTCTGCGAGTTTTAATGAGATTCCCTCTCATCCTTCTAAACTCCATTGAGTACAGACCCAGAGTCTTTAACAGTTCCTCATATGCCAAGCCCTCCATCCCTGGGAACATTCTTGTAAATCTCCTTTGGACCCCCTCCAATACCAGCGCACCCTTCCTTAGATATGGGGTCAAAACTGCTTATAATATTCCAAATGCGACCTGACCAGAGTCTTATACGGCCTCATCCATATCCTATTGTATTCCAGCCCTCTTGAGATGAATGCTAACATCGTATTTAGCATCCTGAAACTGCATGATGCCCTTAAGTGAGTCCTGAACCAAGACTTCTTAATCCCTTTGTGTTCAGATTTCCAAAGCTTTTCCCTATTCAGAAAGTAAACTATGCCTCTATTCTTCATTCAAAACGCATAACCTTATACTTTTGCACATTGTAATCCATTTGCCACCTCTTTACTCACTTTCCTAGCAAGCAGCCTCCCCATATCCTCAAGACTGGCTGTCCCTCCATCTACCTTTGTGTCATCTGCCCACCTTTCACATTTGGCATTCCCCCTTTTCCCAGCCTGCAGCTCCCAGTCCCAAAGACTAACTTGCAGTATGTCATTCTCACAACAATGGTCCCCCTTACCCACTCCCCAAACCTCTTTCCCTTAAAAGCAGAGCTAGTAGACTAACCATGATTCACCCTCTTGAGTGATCCGATCAGAAAGACCTGTGTGAGAAGTGCCAAAACTCCTGACTGGTGGATACCTCCATTGATTTCAATGAGGACTACTGCCCTAAGACTTTGAGATATAAGAGCTTACGGCATAGGAACAGAAATAGGCCATTCAGGCCATCAGGTCTGCTCCACATTTCAATGAGATCACATTGTGATGATACTATGGCTTTAAGAGGTGTATTTTACCCTTTTTTCTTTTGAAGAGAGGTTTTAAGACAGAGGTATTGAGCTATCTATGGAAAGCTCATAAAGTAAACAGCTTGTTCAAACAGTAGAAGCAGCCTGAATGGGTGGGGCAAGCTCCCTAAGACCCAGGATTTTTAGTTTTAGTTTTTCAATCACAGTTATTGGAGCCTTGGAGCTGGGTTTGGAAGCTGCAGTACATCTCTCCCTGATACTCTCTCAGAGTTTTTTCTTAATGATTTTTCCTCCTGGAGTGGAGAATTGCCTGTGAGACAAGCTATTTTGCTGAATTTGCCTGTGTGTTTATGAGATGTTGCTGGAAAGGTTGTTAGAATAGTTATTTTTTAAAACATTTTGAGAGAGTTACAGTTCTTTTCATTTTGTTTTATCTGTATTTTAATTGAAATGTAAAAATAAAGTGTGTTTTGCTTAATGTCGAGTAGTTTGACCAATCAAATTATGTCTGGAATACAACACCTTGCACCTTCCTTTAAATAGGAAAAGGTTAGGGTTTAGATGAATATATTCTGAAGGGGCTTTGGTCTGGGCCATAACAATACCTGATCTGATAATCCTCAGGTCCCCTTTCTTGATTTTTCCCTATAACTCTTGATTGCCTCAGTGAGACTTGGCTGCTTCCTGGCTGCGTGTACAATGTGGAAGGGAGAGCTGTGAGGAAGAATGCAGAGATGATACAGTGTGATTTAGACAGGCTGTGACAGTAGGCAAATGTGTGGCATAAATGCAAGGTTGTTCTACTTTGGTAGCAAATATTATTTGAATAGCTGTAAATTGAGACAGGGAACGTTCAACAAAACCTTCACTTTGTGCACCCGTCACTGAAAGATAGTGTGCAGGTGCAGCAGGCAGTAGAGAGGGCAAACTGCATATTTGTCTTCTTAGGGAGAGCATTCAAATACAGGAACAAGAATATCTTGCTGCAGTTATACAGGGCATTAGTGAAACCACACCGAAAATATTGTGTGCAGTTTTGGTCTCTTGTCGGAGTGCAGCAAAGATTTATCAATTCAATCCTTGAGATGGCAGGACTGATGTATGAAGAGAGCTTGAGTCAGTGAGAATTGTATTCACTGAAGTTTAGAGGAATAGGGGTGGGGGGGGATTCTCATAGAGATAATTATAAATTTCTAACAGGACTAGACAGGGCTAGATGGCCCTGCTTGGTGAATCCAAACCAGGAATTACAGTATAAGATTAAGGGGTAAACCTTTTAGAACTGAGATGAGGAAAAACTTCACCTAGAGAGTGGTGAGCCTGTGACATTCACTATTACAGAAACTGGTTTAGGCCAAAACATCATGCATTTTCAAGAAGGAGGTAGGGTATAGCTCTTGTGGTTAAAGGGATCAAGGGATATGAGGGAAGGTTGGGGTTTTTCAGCCGCAATTATTGGAGGCTTGGAGCTAGGTTTGGAAGCTGCAGTACATCGGTATCTGCTACTCTCTCTCTCTCAACGAACATATCAAATGGTAGCCCAGGTTCGAAGTCTACTCCTATCTCCTTTGTTTCTATATTCCTATATTTGCAGCATAAGCTGCTGGCACATGGAGCATGTGTGAGATTGGTGTCATACACTGTCAAACAGCAAGGTGTATGTCGTCTAGGCTGAGGACTGCTGAGCAATAAGGCAAGCTGCCTGTTTGTGTTACTGTGCTAAATGGTGTGGCTGTGGAGGTCAAGTCACTAAGTACGAGAATGAGTGAGATATATTTTTAGATTTTAAAGGCATGAAGGGGTATGGGGAAAGTGGAAATATGGCACTGAAATAGAGGATCAGCCATGAGCATATCGAATGGTGGATCAGGGTTGAAGGGCTGGTTGGCCTACACCTGCTCATGTTTCTATGATCGTGCCCTGAGCTGCATTTTATGAGTATGCAGAATGGAGGTTTCTGAAGGAAACAGCAAATTTACTCCACCAGTTACCCGCTCTGGCTTCCATGTCAACTTTTCGTAGTGTCTAACTTATTTGGTGTACTTTTTTTTTGTGAGGAAATCTACTGAATCTCCTGTTTTTTAAAATATATTTTTCTTAATCTCCTGGTTATACATTTCCTTTTATTGAACCCCATACTACCGCCAAACAGCAGTAATGCTTATTTTCCCCAGCACCCATGTCGTGTGTGTGTAGGTGTACGGCACAATGAATGAACAAAGAGTGCATAGCTTATTTGGTGTATTTGGTAAGATAGGAAGGGTAATATTAATGAGAAGGGTTGGGTCATCAACAAGTCTTTTAACAAGCAATGATTCCCTAAATTGGCGACTTACTGCTGCCTAGTGAGAAACTCACCCTTCTGCCTGTTAAACTTTGGAGTGAAATGCTCCCAACATTGAAACAGATATTGCTAGACTTCTCATCTGATTCTGCAATAAATCTCTCCATTGGCCAAGTCACTCAGATCCCCATAAGATTCTACTGCATAAGTATAATAATATCACACCATGCTTGAAATGTAATTATGGTATAAACTGGGCTTGAATGTGGGATCAGCTGAGGAGGAATGAGACTCTGGAAGGTACTGACTCACTTTGCTTCACCTTAGACCAAGTTAAAGCCTTAATGCAGAACACAAATTTAACAGGGACATGAGCCATAAACAACTTCATTCCAGAACTATGCTCGAAGAGTGAAGGAAATATCCATGAAGATGTCTGGGACAGAACATATCTCAATGTTTTTGATCTCCATAACATGCTCAGGGCACTTTTTTCCCCAGTAAACAAAAACTATTGGCTGCTTTTGTTGTCAAGATTCTCAGCGGTTCAGTTTCAGATTAGACCAGCATTTCAAATCCAGCAGGCAGACGGCCATTGTACTCCCCATTATGCGGAGAATGTGCAACTGATTTTCATAGCGTTTGAAGTTAATTTTCACTTTGTGTAGCTTTAACTATATTTGTCACTATCACAACAGTATTCAGTGCAACAAATGAATGGATAGAACAAAGGAGGAATAACTCTGCTGCTCTCCTGCCCTGTTCATCTGCACAGATGCTGGATAAATTGGACAGAGTTGAATTCAGAATAAATCTTCATTTTTTTGAGAACACTTGTGCAATTTATTGTTCAGTTCATAGAGTTCCTCACACAGTGACTTGACACAAAGCCATAAGCTTTCTGTATAAAGTCTGCTAACTCCATTTACTGATTATACATGTATGGGAAACACGAGTACATTTTTCATGTCAACATATCTTTGCTGAATGTAAACACTGTCATTTTTATTGCACCAAGTTGATGTGGAGAGAAAAGTTTATAGGAACATCTGTAACATGTCTAAACACTTGAGGCACTTCAGACACTGTATATACAGAATCTGCATGTTGCATCTAACAACTTGAATTATCTACATCTGTCAGTTGCCTTGACAGGGACATGAATGAAGGTCATGTAATCAATTTCCCTTCAAAAAAAAAAGCATTAACAGCAAATGGTGTAGTCTTCAACTAGAACTGTACTCCACCATATTTGAGAAGGTCCATAGTGGCAGTGTACAATATAGGCTGCATATCAGTGCAGTACTGAGGGAGTGTTGCATTGTCAGAGGCACCTTTCAGTTTAAATGCTAAACCAACAACTTGTCTTCTCTGTCAGATTGAACAAAGAGATCCCAGGACTCTATTTGAATAAAGCAAGGGAGTTCTTCCTGATATCCTGGCTTATATCCCTTAACAAACATGACTTATATAGATTGGTAATTGGGCCCCTTGTGATTTGTAAATTGGCTCATGTAAATCTATACATTTCAGCATTATTAGAATTAGAATTCCTACAGTGTGCAACAGGCCCTTTGGCCCAACAAGTCCACACTGATCTGTTCCCCTACCCTATATTTACCCCTGACTAATAACCTTATGCAACTGACAGATGTAGGTAATTCAAGTTGTTAGATGCAACATGCGGTGCTGATGATTGAGCCACTGTGCCACCCCATAAAACTACTTAATTGACTGTCAAAAACCTTGCAATTTCATGAGATGATGGAAAGTGCTACAAAAATGCAACTTCTGTCTTTATTAATCAAGCAATAATAAAGTCATTTTTAACATCCCTGTCAATACAATACTAAGTAAATCATGACAATGGTTCAACTATCAAACAGTCACTTAAGGATCTCGATTTGTCCCAGTGGTAGTTGGGTGGCCTGATACCCAGCAGGGTAGCTAAATGATGGATATTGTGCCCCTAACACTTCACCCTAGATTACATCCCATCAGACAGCACACACCATAGGGCCTAAATTCTGGATCAGTGGTGCTGGAAGAGCACAGCAGTTCAGGCAAAAGCCCCAACGTCGATATCGCTGCACTTTGGATGCTGCCTGAACTGCTGTGCTCTTCCAGCACCATTGATCCAGAATCTGGTTTCCAGCATCTGCAGTCATTGTTTTTACCTCGTAGGGCCTAAATGTCTGGCCATATGTGCACATGCATATTTAAACACATACACATGAAGACATATGCACACAAACACACACACCCGCAGCCGCACATACACAATGCCAAACAGAACTTTTACCTTGATTTTCTTTTTGGAATGTGTATACAGTGTTCCACTCCCATTGCATGACTCACAGCAGCCAGTGAGAATACGGTTACTGGATTCACCAAAACTCAAGCCAGGTACATGCTTAAAAAAAACACATGAACCAGAGCCTCAACCCTTCCCTGAACTGAATATAAAAACACTAACAGAATCATGAGAAATGGTATGATTTGCTATCAATACCTTAAAACCACATCTGCTATTCAGGTTTCCCTTGCTACTTATATCAAATTCCATTTATTTTTCACTTTTCGTCCAGACAATGATAAGGGAAAATGCAATATTGCTTAGTGATTGACAATTAATCAGATAAGGTATAATTATAGCATTGCTAGAATTCCCTTGAACATTCTGTGAGAGGCTCAGGTGACCTCTTAAACTACAAAGGTATTTCTCTAACAGTCTGCAATGATAATTCCTGTGCTCCAGTTAAATCTAATCTATTTCCAATGAGATTCAGTCACATTAACCTGTTCTAACACGTTTTTATTGTAAAAGATAAGCCAGACTTCACTCATTCCAATTGGCTTTTCAACCAATCACCACTGACATGTGACTGACTTTGAGAAAATCTGAAACCCAAATCAATGACTGAGTGCAATTATTTATCATTACACAGAATGAAGTTACTCAAGATATTTTATATCATTCTACTCCATTAAAAGATAAGCATTTTTTTTCTAAATAAATTCATCAGCGGTCCCTCTTCCACTCTGAGGGTGAGTTTGTGTGTGGATATACAGATTGATACAGCTACCTCAGGCTGTATATCCACCCACAATGGTGCAAATGGCGATCATGAGAAGGGATGGGCGGGGTGTTGGTGTGGCACCGTGCTCTGTTCGCTGTTTTCCCTGGCTTCTGCCTTTTCCCTATGGCAAGTCTTGAACTGCCCGATACCTTCTCAGGTGCTCCTCCTCCACTTTGCATGGTCTTGGGCCAGTGATTCCCAGGCGACTGTGGGCATGCTGCACTTTCCCAGTGAGGCCTTGAGGGTATCCCTGAAGCACTTCTTCTGTCCACCTGGGGATGGCCAGCCGTTTTAGACTTGGGAGTACAGCACCTATTCGGGGAGTCTCGTGTTGGTCATGTGGATAATGTGCCCATCGAAGGGGGTCAGTGCCTCGATGCTGGGGATGTTGGCTTGGTCAAGGACGCTAATGTTAGGGGGTCTTTCTTCTCAGCGGATTCACAGGATCTTGAGAAGGCAGCGTTGATGGGACTGCTCCATGGCCTTCACGTGTCTATTATAGACAATCCACGCCTCAGAGCCATATAGGAAGGTGGGAACCACTACAATCTGTAAACCATGACCTTGGTGTTGGATCTCACCCTTGTCCTCGAACACCCTTTATCTCATTCCTTAAATTAATTAAGCAAATGTTAAGTTACCAATTCTGGAATGTGCTCTGAGACCAAGTGGTATACTTTACTCATCATTTAATTGGGAGACAGAGGGTGGCACGTGTATGGAATGAGCTGCCAGTGGAAGTGGTGGAGGTTGGTACAATTACAACATTGAAATGGCATCTGGAGGGGTACATGAATAGAAAGGGTTTCGAGGGATATGGACCAAATGCTGGCAAATGGGACCAGATTAGGTTAGGATATCTGGTCAGTATGGACGAGTTGTTTCCATGTTGTACATCTCAATGACTCTATATGAGCTATTATAAGACTTAGAACTTCATCAACTTGTATAAAAGCTTTACATTTTCCCCCAACTTTCTCACTTTCTGTCACAAGGGCATTAATGGGGTGCTTTACAGGATCTGGTTATTTCTATTCAACCAATCCTGGAACCTAAATGTAAGTGGGTTGCTCAACTGTTGAGAAATCCCAATAGTTTTGAGATGAAAAACTCAGCATCCATTTATTTGACAGGAAACATCCAAGATAAGAGCAAGAGTAGGTCTTTCAATCCCTCAAGCTTGTCCAGCCATTTAATCAGACCGA
This sequence comes from Hemiscyllium ocellatum, assembly GCF_020745735.1. Classification (NCBI taxonomy): domain Eukaryota; kingdom Metazoa; phylum Chordata; class Chondrichthyes; order Orectolobiformes; family Hemiscylliidae; genus Hemiscyllium; species Hemiscyllium ocellatum. The sequence goes on along the minus strand of NC_083432.1, from coordinate 19,157,149 downwards.
GGAATTATCAGAAAAGCATCAAAGAAGGTCAGAAGTATAAAGGTGATGGCTAAACAAGATTTTAATGGGAGTTTCTGTCTGATCAGCAGGGTTTTAGATAAGCCAAAGCTTTTGTAAGGGTAAGAAAAGAAGCTAGCCAGGAGAGCAATTGAAATTATCTGCTTGAAGGTAGCAATGGCCTGAATGAGGGAGGGATCCAACCGTGGAGATGGAGACACAGCCGATTATGGAAAAATTAGTAGGCGATCCAGATGGTGGAAAGAATAGGGGATCAAAAATACAGTTTAGTGACAAGGGAAGTGCCAGGTTTGCAAAGAGTTAGGTTCCACCTTAGTCAGTGCCCAGGGAAGACAATACATTTGATAGAGGGAACAGAGTTTGGAAAGAGGGACTGAAGGTATAACCTTTTCAACAGAGGTCACTGGACGAGAACCAGGAACCTTTGGATGATTTCTCATTCACTTTCTACAGCATGGAAGATAAAGCCAATAGAAGCAGTCTTTCTCATTTAACTCATCTCTAGTATGGAGCCTTCATGGTTTGCCTGTCTCAGTCCATGCCACAGGATAATGTTACCAGTTGGCCCATGGGAAAACTCTGGCGTAGTTTTGTGACTTAAGCTTCTCAATTCACCACTGCACTGTCAGCATGAAGACAGAACAATGTATCCTAAGCAAGAACATACTCTTCCCCAGGTCTGCTTAATATCATAGAGACCTGAAAGATTCAATTTGGTCTACATTGACCACGATGATCTTGTCGATGGCAAGGATGTACCAAATAACCTCAGGACCTGTAGGACAAGGAGAGAAAACTAATGCAGCATCCTCCTCCAGATTACTATATGAAAGTCGGAATTATGCGTGCCTGATTATAGGATGGGAACTGTTGTGTTATTGACACAAAACACAACCCAGGAGGAAGTGAATACTGCAGATGCTGGAGATCAGAGTCAAGATTAGAGTGGTGCTGGAAATGTACAGTTGGTCAGGCAGATTCTCCTGCTCCTCGGATGCTGCCTGACTGACTGCTTTTCCAGCGCCACACACATAACACATAACACAACCCATCCAAATGCTTGCACAGTGATTGAAAGTCCATATAAAAGATTATTTCTGAAAGAGCAGCAAGATTCCAGAGAGATCTTCGTACACTTATAACCTGATGAGCAATACTGCTCCGAATATTATATCATGTCATGTGATACCAAATTATTTATATTTTCAGCAGTATCTCAATCAGCATGTTGAACAAAATGAGCTACAAAACACTAACAGACTCAGGTCGGAAAGTTCCCTGGCACGAGAGAGGAGGTAGAAGAATTGTTGACCAGGGCTGGATAGAGACTCGATAAGTTGCTTTCCTTAGAGAAACGAAGGCTGACTGGAACCTGATTGAAGTTCTCCAAAGTCTGAGGGGCACAGACAAGTCCGAATGGGAGAAGCTTCCCCCGGTAGTAAAGGGCTCAATAACCAGCCAGCATAGTTTTAAGGCAAGTAGCAGGAGGTTGAAGGGGGAAAACTTTTTTCATCCAAAGAGTTGTGGCTATCTGGAATTCATTGTCTATAAGGGCCATGGGGCAGGAACTCTCAACAGATTTAAGAACTATTTAGACAAACGTTTAGAAAGCTACGACTTATAGGGCTACGGGCCTAATGTTAGATAGTGGGATTAGAGTAAATGGACGTTTGTTGTCTAGGATGGATGTGATGGGCTGAAGGGTCTATTTAATGCTCTCCCATTCCTCATAGTCAAACAGACTGGTGATACTTAGACCCTTAAATCCTGTGAGTGATGGTGTTAATGTACCCTGGGTGAGTCCCAGTACCACAAATCTCTGTCCCTTTTGCTCAGCAGTGAGAAATTCTGTCATCACAAAACCAGAAATCCTGCTGGTCCCTCCTCCCATCTCCTCCCCAACATGGTACCGTCCCATCTGGCAGAAATGAGGATCACTAATCATAACCAATCACAGAGTTATGGATTGGTGACTGGAAAGTGGCAATTGCAATAGGAACACATTATTAAATCAAAAACAGGAAGTATCCAAAAGACAAGTCAAGACCGGTGGTCAGGAAACATATTCTTCCTAAACCTGGGTTTCCAGGGCAGAATTTGAGAATTTCCAATCCAAATGAAGAACAGTCTTTTGAGCAGGACAGGAAACCAAGATGGAAATAAATAGTTTTTTTCTTTTTACTATCTTACTTCTAATGAGTCTTCGACCTGCTCCACGCAAGGAAATTAGAGAAAACAATTGTATTGCCTTTAAAGAAAACCAAGATAAGGAAGGAATCCTACACCAGGAAAGTAAACATCTTTCGGGCATTTTACAAATGACTTCCATACAGTTTACAGCGATTACACTTTAAGGGTAAAGATAAAAGTTATTCAAAAGGTGAAATTATAGCATCAAATGCTGGTTATGCACATGGAGCTTTCAAAAGAAAGACAAATTTAAATTGCAAATAGTGTCTTTCAACTTTAGAATCAGTCTTTGTGAACGAAAATGATTCTGAGGCAGAATTCCAATATCTTATATTAATAGATAAAATAGGTTAAAAATGAACTTCAATGTATAATAGTTATAGGTATTTCAATGAGCAGGCTAATAGATGCTAACTTGTACCAATATGCTTTGTTTTCATCAAACCAAACCTTATTTTGCTTTATTTCCTTAGCCTAGGCTATAGATGTAATTACTGATCCAGATATTATAATTCAGGCTTTTGGAATGACTTTGATTTCTAATTCTATATTCCTAATTTGTGTTTAAATCAGTGTTATCAATTTTGTGACCATCATATTGAGCATGAAGCAGGTCTGTGGCTCCAGCCTATCCACTGTAGCAATGAGTTGCAAACTCAGTACAAGAGACATTTATCTACAAAAGAGCAGCTTAGGGGAATAAATTGAAATGTTCAACCAATCAACATTTTTATTCCAAATTTCTCTAGCGTCCCACTTTCTTCTCTTAGTAGTCTACGCTGTCTGCAATATGTGTTTGTCACCCCCTTAAAGTGTGTTTCAGAGTGATAACCCATTCACACTACCTGGGTGACACAAATGAGCTCAGACCCCTGGCTCTTACACAACTGCGCTGCAAATTAATTCAGATCTGACAAAACGTTTTTTTTCAAATTTCTCAGTCATTTGGCTTTGCCCAGATCCCCTGAGTAGTAGAAAATCAAAAGCTGAGGTGAGTCAATGGATTGAAACAGTCACAAACAGTATGAAATGAGATTTTCGACATCAAGAGTGAGGGAAATGTAGCTATTAATATTCAATGAATTCCCAATATGAAACAGGACAGCAGTATAATTGTGTCTGGTTGGGGCTTCAAATTCTGTTTGAAACTACAGCGTTTGCTTTTATGACCTGCACATGTTGAAATTCTGCAAGTTGTGGTGATAGTGGGGGTTTATAAAAGTGATCTATAACTTTCTCATTTTTCCTCCTACCCTAAAGACACATTGACATGGATTGATCATTGCTACTTCAAGCAAGGAACCATTCTTTCTGGTTTAACCTGGAGAAAGGGGGCAGTTTTCAGTTTCATTGCAATTGGAGCATATTTTATTCTTTTATTCATTCATAGAATGTGGTATTGTTAGGATTAGGGATAGGGTTAAGGCAAGACTAGCATTTATTAGTCATCTCTATTTGCCCTGAGAAGGTGGTGATGAGTTACCTTTTTGAACCATCCTTTCAGTCCATGTTGGTGCACCTACCCGACTGAAAGGATGGGAGATTCAAAATGTTGACCCAACATCAATGAAGGAATAATGATGTAGTTGCATGGCATGATGGTGTCTGGCTTGGATGGTATCTTGCAATCAGTGCTGTTCCCATACATCTGTTGACCTTGTCCTTCTAAATGGTAGAGCTAAAGGTTTGACAAGTGTCGTTTGACGAGTTGCTATAATATCTGATATATACTGCTGCCATAATGTGTTGGCAGTGGAAGGAAAGACTTTAAAAGCAGTGAATATGTGTCAATGTAAAGGGTGCTTTGTCCTGGAATGTCTCAACCTTCTTCAACTTTAGGGCTTGAGCCCTCCCATGTTCTTACCCCAAAGCCCCACACATCAGGCCTCGGTATCACATAGTCTGTTATTACACACAACCCATTGATAGCCACTAACAGTCCACATTAATAGCTATTCACCCTCCTAGCCAAATCATTATCCACTCCTTTGTCCATCCAACTGTTATTCTCTTTCTTTGAGCTGTACCTCCAACTATCGTTTACTCCTCTTACCCCTCCCCACCCTTTCTTCTGCATATAAACTGACATTTTCCTAACTAACATCAGTTCTGAGGAAGGATCAATTGACCTGAAACGTTAACTCTGATTTGTTTCTACAGAGCCTGGCAGACCTGCTGAACATTTTCAGCAATTTTTATTTTTGTCTTGAGCTTCTTGAGTATTGATCGAGCTGCACTCATCCAACTAAATATTTCACATCCAGCTAAATATTTCACATTCCGGGAACACAAAGTAAGTTACTTGGTACAAAATTTCCAGCTTCTGATCTGCTCTCGTAGCCACAGTATTTATATGGCTAGTTCGATTAATCTTCTGGTCAATGATAAACCGAGGGGGGATTTAGCAATGGTAGTGACGTTGAATGTCAAAGGACAATGTATAGTTGGAGATAGTAATTGTCTGATTTCTATGGAGTACTCAACTTATGTGCCATTTACCAACACTTAACTGCAGATTGATATGGACTTATTCAATATCTGAGTAGTTGGGAATGGTACTGAACAATGGACAATCCTCAGTGAACACCCCTACCTCTATGTTATGTTAGAGATACGTACATTAATGAAGCAACAAGGAAGATTGTCATGACTCTGCAATGATGATCTAGGCTGGGATGACTATTCTTCAACAACTGTCTGTTTTTGTACTTGGTCCAACCAATGAAGACTTTTCCCCTGATTTCTACTAACTCCAGTTTTGCTTGGGTTGCTCAATGCCACACTCTGTTACATGCTGTCTTAGTATAATCTGACCTCTTGAATTTAGCTCTTTTATCCTTGTTTGTGGACAGGACAAATCCGCTGGGGAAATTTTCCATATTGTCAGGAGGATGCCAGCATTGGAGATGTGCTAGAACAGTTTGGCTAGGGGCACAATGACTTCTGAATATTTTCAGGGCACACAGCCTTTGCAGAATCCAGTATCTCCATCAATTCATAATATCAAATGGAATGAAATAAATCTGCTGACATTTGTGACTCTAGGGACCTCAGGAAAGCGTTGAGATAAATCATCAACTGCTGAAGTTGGTTGTAAATGCTTCATCCATGTCTTTTACATTGATGGGTTGGGCTCCCGCATTACGAGTATCGGAAGAACTATGGAGTCTCTGCCTCTGGTTCATTGTTTAATTGTCCAATAGGACTGCAGTTCTTATCTGATCCACTGGTTGTGTGGTTTTCTATTGGAAGCTGCAACCTCTGTTTGGCATCCTCTAAAGCCTTGCAAAAACCCTCCAGATAAATGGGCACAATTTCATTGAGAGCATTAAAGTGAACTGCAGGTGTGATTGTGAGTTGATCGCCATGATTGCCATGTGGGCAATGGGATCTGCTCTGTGTGAACGTCACACATCTTCACTCCACATCCCTTCTGAACATTGAAAAGTACAAGCATGTACAATATATGTTTGTGAGTGAAATCTGAGACTGGTCATGGCTAAAAGATGGAGAGGGTTGGCTGAGGATGTAAAACCTTGATTTTTCAGCCTGGAATAAAAGGTACATCTTATACACTGGAGCTACTTACATGTTGTGATTTTTGGTGGTCCTGCATTGCAGCCTCACCAGATTGGCTCCTCATTTTTCATTAGGCCTCGTTCTGTTTCTGGCATTGAATTGAATTGAATTTATTGTCACGTGTACCGAGACACAGTGAAAAGCTTTGTCTTGCGAGCAATACAGGTCGGTCAAATAGTTAAGTATCATAGATAGTAAATAACAGGTAATCAGCGGCAAAAAAAAACACAGGTACAGGTGAATGTTAAGAATTTGTGAGTCCATTCAGTATTCTAACAACATTTTGGGTAGAAACTGTTACAAAACTGGCTGGTGCGTGTGTTCAGGTTTCTGTACCTTCTCCCTGATGGTAGAGGTTGTAGAAAAACATTGCCAGGGTGGGATGGATCTTTGAGAATGCTGATGACCTTTCCTTGACAGCGGGCCTGGGAGATGAATTCTATAGATGGCCTTTGGGATTGTCCGGGTAGAGTTCACCACCCTCAGTAACTGTCTTCGATCTTGAACAGTACAGTTGCCATACCAGGTAGTGATACATCGAGACAGAATGCTCTTGATGGTGCACCTGTAAAAGTTGGCAAGGGTATTTGCTGCCGTGCCAAATTTCCTCAGCTGCCTGAGGAAGAAGAGACGTTGTTGGGCCTTTGTAATCAGTGCATCCACATGAAGAGTCCAAGAAAACTGATTGTGGATGACCAATCCCAGGAGCTTGACACTCTCCACTCATTCCAACTCTGCGCTGTTAATGTGTTGGGGGACATGAGTAACATCCTGCCAAAAGTTCCTTCATTTTGCCAGCATTGAGACCTAGGTTGTTCTCAGTGCACCATTTTCCAGGTCTTCCACCTCCCGTCTGTAGTATGTTTTGTCACCATCTGAGATTTGACTGACTATGGTGGCGTCATCAGCGAACTTGTAAATGGCATTAGTCTGGTATTTGGCATCGCAGTCTTGGGTATACAGTGAGTACAGTAGTGGGGGCTGAGTACGCACCCCTAGGTGTGTGTTAATGAGGATGAAATATTGTACCCAATCTTCACGGATTGTGGTCTGTGGGTCAGGAAACTGAGGATCCAGTTGCAGAGAGTGGGGTTTAGTCCGAGATCACTAAGCTTAGTAACCAGTCTCGAGGGGATAATAGAGTTGAAGGCTGAACTGTAGTCAATGAGTAGGATTCTTACATAGTTGTTCTTAGTGTCAAGATATTCTCAGGGAGGAGTGAAGGTTAAGTGATATGGCATCTGACGTGGATCTGTTGGTCCAATAGGCAAATTGGAGTGGGTCAAGTGTAGTGGGGAGGCTGAAGTTGATTACCTCCTCTTATTTATCTCTCCACCCTTCAGGCATTCTGCCTGTATTCCTGATGAAGGGCTTTTGCCCGAAGTGTCGATTTTACTGCTCCTCGAATGCTGCCTGAACTGCTGTGATTTTCTAGCACCTCTAATCCAGAATGGAGTTGATTAATACCTATCCCTTGATTGTCACGATAGAGTGGGGGATAGTATGGTGAGGCACAAGGGGACAGATTGTTGTGGAACAGGATTCTGCTGTTACTGACGGATGCACAGTTTTGAGTTGCAAGATCTATTCTGAACCTAATCCATGTAGTGCCACACAACGCTTGTTTTACAGAGCCTTTACCATTTCCATCCCATGGAGAAAAATTGGGTGCACTTTTTGAAGTGGAAACTAATGTTTTGAATGAGACCAAGCAAATATTGCATTATTGATGAGGCAACATTAATACAGGCCGAGACGATGATCAGCAAACCGTAAGGGTTGTGTCTAGAATCAAGGAGATCGGCTACACAAAAAAGGCCCTTCAGCCCCATGAGTCTGTGCTGGTCAAAAACAACCACTTAAATTATTCCTTTTTTTGGATTTGGTCACTTTTTGGAATATTGTGTGCAATTCTGGTTGCCTTTCTATAGGAATGATATGGTGAAACTTGAAATGGTTCAGGAAAGAATTACAAAGGTGTTGCCAGGGTTGGAGAGTTTGAGCTATAGGGAGAGGTTGAAGAGGCTGGGACTGTTTTCCCTGGACCATTGGAGGCTGTGGGGTGACCTTATAAAGGTTTACAAAATCATGAGGGGCATGGATAAGTTAAATAGACAAGGTCTTTTCCCCAGGCTGGAGGAGTCCAGAACGAGAGGACATAGGTTTAGGGTGAGAGAGGGAAGATATAAAAGAGACCGAAGGGGAAACTTTTTCATGCAGAGGGTGGTGCGTGTATGGAATAAGCTGCCAGAGGAAGTGATGGAAACTGATACAATTACAGCATTTAAAAGGTATCTGGATGAGTATATAAATAGGAAGAGTTTAGAGGGATATGGACCAAACATTGGCAAATGGGACTAGATTAATTTAGGATATCTGGTCGGCATGGATGAGTTGGAAAGAAGGGTCTGTTTCTATGTTGTACATTTCTATGTCTGTACGGCTTTATTATTATCACAAGTACCTAGGTTCAGTGAAATGTTTTGTTTTGCGTACAGTGCAGGCGGATCATATGATACAAAGTGCATGATATTAGAACAGAGCGAGGAATACAATGTTACCATTGCAGAGAAGTTGCACAGAGATCAGGATTAAGTTTAAAATTTGAGAAGTCCATTCAGAAGTCTAATAATAGTGGAGAAGAAGCTGTTCTTGAATCTGTTTGTACGTGTGGTTAAACTTTGCTATCTTCTGCTTGACGGAAGAAGTCGGAAGAGATTATAACCAGAGTGGGAGGGGCCTTTGATTATGATGGTTGCTTCCTAGAGGGAGCAAGAAGTGTAGATGAAGTCAATGGATGGGAGGTTGGTTTGCTTGATGGACTGGTCTGTGTTCACAACTCTCTGTAGTTTCTTACAGTCAAGTTATGATGCATCTGCATAGAATTCTTTCCGTGGTGCATCTATAAAATTGGTAAGAGTCTTCAAGGACGTGGAAAATTTAATTTGCCTCCTGAGGAAATAGAGGCATTGTTGTTCTTTCTTGACCATTGCATCAAGGTAGGTGAACCAGGACAGATTGTTGGGGATTGTCGTTCCTAGGAACTTGAAACATTGACCATCTCCACCACAGCTCCATTGATGCAGAGACAAGTGTGCCCTCCATCTTGCCTCCTGAAGGCAATAACCAGCTCTTTCATTCTGCTGGCATTGAGGGAGAGATTGTTATCTTTACACCATGCCACCAAGCACTCTCTCTTTTGTGTTAGCCTCATTGTTTCAGATTATTCTAATCTCATTTTCTGCACTTGGCCCATCATCTTGAATATCTTGGTGTCAGAAGTGCACATCTAAATATTTCTTAAATGTTATGAGGGTTTCTAATATTCTTACAGACACTAAGCTCCAAATTCTCAGCATGGATGAAAAATACTTTCCTTACATCTGCTCTAAACCTCCTGGCTTAAATCTATGCCCCCGTCTATTGATCCCTTCACCAAGGAGATTAGTCAACCCTATCGATGTTCCTCATAATTTCATTCATCTTAACCATGTCCCCTCTCAGACCCTGCTTCAATGAAAACAACCCTGGTCTATCCAATTTCTCTTCATAACTAAAACTCTCCGGGCCAGACAATATCCTGGTTTGGGCACGTCTGCTGGGAGTCTATCAAATGACTTAGATGCAGCGATTGCCAAAACATCTTCAAAATTAGTTAAAAACCGTATTCAAAGAGAACGAAGTCAACAGACCAGTTGCCGAAATAGCTCAGTAATCTGGGTCAGAGGTTTGTGTTTACAGCTTCCCTCAGAGATTTGAACCTGAATCTAAGCCATCGCCCTGTCAGAGATGCCCCCTCTCAGCGTTGACGCTAATGTTAAAACTGCTTTTACTCTCAGGTGAAGCAAAAGATCAGATAACATTATGTTGAAGAAAAGCTCCAAATAGCATACCAGGTAGATATCCCCCGGTAGATATCCCCCCAGTAACATCAGGTAACAGACACAAACACAGAAATTACTGGAGATGGCTGTGTTCAGAAGATAGATCACCAGACTGGAAAGGTTAACTCCGCTTTCTCTTCATGGATACTGAGTTTCTCCAATAATTTCTGGTTTTTGCTTCAGATTTCCAGCATCTTCAGTTCTTTGTTTTAATTGACTAAAACAGGTGATCCACTTATTTATTTCACTGCAGCTTGGGAGACCTTGATGACCATAATTGAACAGATTCAAGGTCTGCAAAGCAATTTGCAGCATTGATAGTCTTGAGAAGTAACTATAGAATTCTTACAGTATGGAAGCAGGTCATTTGACCCATTAAGCCCACACCAACCTTCCAAAGAACATCCAACTCAGACCCATTCTCCTCCCGGAAGCCTGGTACCCCGCGTTTCCTGTGGCTAGCCCACCTTGCTGGCACAACTCTGGACACTATGGGCAATTTAGCATGGCCAATCCACTTCACCTGCACATCTGAAGGAGGAAACCAGAGCATCCGGAGGAAATCCACACAGACATAGGGAGAATGTGCAAGCTCCACACAGACAGTCGCCTGAGGCTGGAATAGAACCCACGGGTTCTCTGGTGCTTTGAGTCAGCAGTGCTAACCACTGAGCCACCATGTGGTAAATGGGCAAGGTCATAGGCAACTCCCCCACCCCCCAGTTAGTGTTATCTAATTGCAAGTCTTTATTTCTTTCCCTGCCTTCATTGCCCCTCATCGTTACCCAGTTACACATTGTGGAAAATGGAGCAGCTGTGGCTGTTATAGAGCTGTGCACACAGCCAGTGGCATGAACATGGGCCACTTGGAATATAGAAGCAACTTTACTGAGCTGGGATCAGACTGGCTTAGTGTCTTCCTGAGGAGTCCATTTAGCCGTAGGGACCACTGCGCTACTAATTCCTTCATCACATGATGTTGAATACCTCACACTACTACATTTCACAGGCAGGCATCAAATGCTTACAAGGCATTATAGTTCCTTTTTAACATACTTTTGGGATACTTTGTCATACTTTTATTGTATATTCATTTCATTAGAGCTGATAAAAGGGTAATGTTATTGTCTTCGTTGTCCCAGTATTCTGTGTACTGTGAATCAGCAAATATATTTCTGCCACACTGGTTATGTCACTTCAACAGTTAATCCAGCTCCCCTGTTCTCAGAGGTTTAGTGACTCTGCCCAATGATTTCTCCTCAATTAGTCCATTACCACACATGATTGAGTCAACAACAAACCGCATAAATAAAAGATGACAAATACAAGTGTAACATTTAACCGTAACTATTTGAAAAAGGTTTTATTTTCCCAAAGGATTACATTTTTTCTTAAATGGGTTAAGTGAATATGTTGTCGACATGTCAAATACATGTTTGACTAGGTCCAAAAGACTGTACGTGACCAAGAAATGAAGCATATCATCAGGTCAACTGAAAAATGACTAAAGTGACCCCCCCATATACTGACAAGCAGGCCTGAGTGACAGATAGCTCTCAGGCTTGAATATGTAAGCACAGCCAACACTACACTGCAAAATGCCATGAATTTTTATCACCAATTATTTGACCAATAGTGTACATGATCATAGGTTGGAACGACATGACATTACGGGTTGGATATTATAGCTGCAAATCGAACAGACAGCTCCCCATCTCCCTACAACAGAATGTGGAACAGGACATAAAAGTAGATTGGCAACAATATCATTACAGCAGCCTCAGAAAGTATGGATTGATAAGTAAAAGAAATAGTCATTGAGTCATAGAGATGTACCACACTGAAACAGACCCTTCAGTCCAACTCATCCATGCTGACCAGACATCCGAAATAAAGCTAGTCCCATTTGCCAGCATTTGGCCCATATCCCTCTAAACCCTTCCTATTCATATACTCATCCAGGTGCCTTTTAATTGTTGTAATTGTACAAGCCTCCACCACTTCCTCCGGTGCCTCATTCCACACACGCACCACCCTCTGCATGAAAAAGTTGCCTGTGAGGTCCCTTTTAAATCTTTCCCGTCGCACATTAAAAGTATGCATTCTTGTTTTGGACTCTTCTACCCGGGGAAATTACTTTGCCTATTTACCCTATCCATGCTCCCCATGATTTTATAAACTTCTATAAGGTCACCCCTCAGCCTCCGACGCTCCAGCCTGTTCAGCCACTCCATATAACTCAAACCCTCCAACCCTGACAATATCCTTGTAAATCTTTCCTGAATCATTTCAAGTTTCACGTCATCTTTCCTATAGCAGAGAGACCAGAATTGCTCACAGTATTCCAAAAGTGACCGAACTAATGTGCTGTACAGCCGCAACATGACCTCATATCTCATATACTCAACGCACTGACCAATAAAGGTAAGCATGCCAAACGCCTTCATCACTATCCTGTCTTCATGGGACTTCACTTTCAAGGAGCTATGAACCTGCAGTATTTATGGAGAGCAAAATAGATTTAACATTTCAAGTTGAACATAATTCCTCTTTGGTTAAAAGAGTACAGAAATCAGTAGCTCACCTGCTCTCGTAAAAGTTCCTAATAAACATTGAAGATCCAATTAACAGTGATTTGGAGATGCCAGTGTTGGACTGGGGCATACAAAGTTAAAAGTCACACAACACCAGGTCATAGTCCAACAGGTTTATTTGGAACACTAAATTTCAGAGCGCTGCTCCTTCATCAAGTGTTTGTGGAGTATAGGATCATAAGACACGGAATTTGTAGCAAACGTTTACAGTGTGATGTAACTGAAATTATAAAGTCTTTCTTCTTTTAGTGTGAACATGTTGGGTTCAGTTCTTTCATATCTAAATCACAGAACTTTCTTTAAAGTTACATTCTCAAGAGAACTGTAACAATTGGTGTCATGTCGGCCCAGATAATGCATTGAAGGAGTGAGCTGCCCTGTGTGAGGCTGTCTGTGTCACAATGGGCAGATTGATTCTAATCTAAAAAAACGGATTGACAAAATCTTCCATGGATTCATGCAGTTTTGAGCAATATAAAATGTAATTCTGCAAGTAGAAATTCACCCTATACACTTCTGCCCAACCGGTTGTGCTTTTCCAGCACGACTCTAATTTAGATTTATAAAAGCGTGTTTGTTGCATGTGGTTATGTGTGTATGTGTGAGGGCGTGCATGTAAAGGGGTATAAGTCTGTGAGAGGGTGTACGTGTGCGTGCAAGTGTGGGAGTGTATGTGTGAGCGCATGAGAGAATGCTTGTGTATGAGAGAGGGTCTGTGTGAGTGTATGGGTCTATAGGAGTGTGTGTGTGTGTGTGTGTCTGTGTGTGTGTCTGTGTGTGTGTAGTGCATTGGGGTTACCTGTATTTTAGATGTTGGAGGTGATTTCCTCGAATTCCAGGAGCAGCAATTACTGTTTTATATGCTGTTGCATTGTTTTGGAACTTTGGGAAAAAAAAATCAAAACAACAGCAGTTTAAAAAGGAGAAGAGCAGACAAAGGAAGTACATGGTGAGGACAGTGCAGGAGAGAGAAAGAGAGAGAGAACGAACCTGCACAGTTACCACCTTTGCTGTTTGAATTCGTGTATCGCTGGATATCGGAGTGCATCTGGGAAAACTAACAAACAGTGAAATTCGCAACTAATCTTGAAGGAACTGTTGGGCGAAGTTCACAACACAGAATCAGATAAGTTAATCGTTGTTTTAAGTTTGTCCAAGAGAAAGGCTGCTGTAGTAAGTATGGTGGATTCTTTCTTGATTATATATTTTTGGAGATAAGTCTCTTGATTAAACTTAAAATATAAGCCATAGGTATTAATTTAACCTGGGGCAGTCTTTGTAGAGGAATAAGACGGTATTATTTTCTAGGTCTGTAGATTGTGAAGGAGCAAAAATGGCCTTTGCAGTGATCTGTACTTCTTGTCAGATGTGGGAGTTTAAAGAGAATTTAAGGGTTACTACGGATTATATCTGCCATAAATGCTGCTGGATGTGAATCTTATTAGATCGAGTGGATCGGTTGGAGAGACAGATAGAAGCGATGAGGAATTTGCAACAGCAACAGTATGTGATGGATGGCAGTTACAGAAAGGGGGAAAAGTTGCAGATGGGTTAACTCCAGGAAGGATAAGAGAGGTAGGCAGCTGGTGCAGGAGTCTTTTGTGGATATACTCGTTTCAAACAGCTATGCTGTTTTGGAAAATGTAGGGGGTGATAATGAGGAAAGAGATCAATCTGAGATGGGTACAGCTGAGAACAGAAGTGAGTCAAAACAGTCAGGGCAGGCAGGGACAAAGTAGGACTAATAAATTAAACTGCATTTCTTTCAATGTAAGGGGCCTAACAGGGAAGGCAGATGAACTCAGGGCATGGTTAAGAACATGGGACTGGGATATCATAGCAATTACGGAAACATGGCTCAGGGATGGGCAGGACTGGCAGCTTAATGTTCCAGGATACAAATGCTACAGGAAGGATAGAAAGGGAGGCAAAAGAGGAAAGGGAGTGGCATTTTTGATAAGGGATATAATTACAGTTGTGCTAAGGGATGATATTCCTGGAAATACATCCAGGGAAGTTATTTGGATGGAACTGAGAAATAAGAAAGGGATGATCACCTTATTGGGATTGTATTATAGACCCCCGAATAGTCAGAGGGAAATTGAGAAACAAACTTGTAAGGAGATCTCAGCTATCTGTAAGTATAATAGGGTAGTTATGGTAGGGGATTTTAACTTTCCAAACATCGATTGGGACTGCCATAGTGTTAAAGGTTTAGATGGAGAGGAATTTCTTAAGTGTGTACAAGACAATTTTCTGATTCAGTATGTGGATGTACCTACTAGAGAAGGTGCAAAATTTGACCAACTCTTGGGAAATAAGGCAGGACAGGTGACTGAGGTGTCAGTGGGGGAGCACTTTGGGGCCAGCAACCATAATTCTATTTGTTTTAAAATAGTGATGGAAAAGGATAGACCAGATCTAAAAGTTGAAGTTCTAAATTGGAGAAAGGCCAATTTTGACAGTTTTAGGCAAGAACTTGCAATAGCTGATTGAAGGCAGGTGTTCGCAGGTAAAGGGACGGCTGGAAAATGGGAAGCCTTCAGAAATGAGATAACAAGAATCCACAGAAAGTATATTCCTGTCAGGGTGAAAGGGAAGACTGGGAGGTATAGGGAATGTTGGATGACTAAAGAAATTGAGGGTTTGGTTAAGAAAAAGAAGGAAGCATATGTCAGGTATAGACAGGATAGATCGAGTGAATCCTTAGAAAAAAGTGTAAAGAAAGTAGTAGTATATTTAAGAGGGAAATCAGGAGGGCAAAACGGGGTCATGAAATAGCTTTGGCAAATAGAATTAAGGAGAATCCAAAGGGATTTTACAAATATATTATGGACAAAAGGGAAACTAGGGAGAGAATAGGGCCCCTCAAAGATCAGCAAGGTGACCTTTGTGTGGAACCACAGAAAATGGGGGAGATACTAAATGAATATTTTGCATCAGTATTTACTGTGGAAAAGGATATGGAAGATATAGACTTTAGGGAAATAGATGGGGACATCTTGCAAAATGTCCAGATTACAGAGGAGGAAGTGCCGGATGTCTTGAAACGGTTAAAGGTGGATAAATCCCCAGGACCTGATCAAGTGTACCCAAAACTCTGTGGGAAGCTAGAGAAGTGATTGGTGGGCCTCTTGCTGAGATATTTGTATCATCGATAGTCACAGGTGAGGTGCCGGAAGACTGAAGGTTGGCAAACGTGGTGCCACTGTTTAAGAAGGGTGGTAAAGACAAGCCAGGGAACTATAGTGTGTATTGCGGGCGGCACGGTGGCACAGTGGTTAGCATTGCTGCCTCACAGCACCAGAGACCCGGGTTCAATTCCCGACTCAGGCGACTGACTGTGTGGAGTTTGCACATTCTCCCCGTGTCTGCGTGGGTTTCCTCCGGGTGCTCCGGTTTCCTCCCACAGTCCAAAGATGTGCAGGTCAGGTGAATTGGCCATGCTAAATTGCCCGTAGTGTTAGGTAAGAGGTAAATGTAGGGGAATGGGTGGGTTTCGCTTCGGCGGGTCGGTGTGGACTTGTTGGGCCGAAGGGCCTGTTTCCACACTGTAAGTAATCTAATCTAATCTATAGACCAGTGAGCCTGACCTTGGTGGTGGGCAAGTTGTTGGAGGGAATCCTGAGGGACAGGATGTACATGTATTTGGAAAGGCAAGGGCTGATTTGGGATAGTCAACATGGCTTTGTGCGTGGGAAATCATGTCTCACAAACTTGATTGAATTTTTTGAATGAGTAACAAAGAAGATTGATGAGGGCAGAGTAGTAGATGTGATCTATATGGACTTCACTAAGGCGTTCGACAAGGTTCCCTATGGGAGACTGATTAGCAAGGTTAGATCTCATGGAATACAGGGAGAACTAACCATTTGGATACAGAACTGGCTCAAAGGTAGAAGACAAAGAGTGGTGGTGGAGGGTTTTTTTTCAGACTGGAGGCCTGTGACCAGTGGAGTGCCACAAGGATCAGTGCTGGGCCCTCTACGTTTTGTCATTTACATAAATGATTTGGATGCAAGCATAAGAGGTACAGTTAGTAAGTTTTGCAGATGACATCAAAATTGGAAGTGTAGTGGACAGCGAAGAGGATTACCTCAGATTACAACAGGATCTGGACCAGATGGGCCATTGGACTGAGAAGTGGCAAGTGGAGTTTAATTCAGAAAAATGCGAGGTGCTGGATTTTGGGAAAGCAAATCTTAGCAGGATTTGTACACTTAATGGTAAGGTCCTAGGGAGTGTGGTTGAACAAAGAGACCTTGGAGTGCAGGTTCATAATTCCTTGAAAGTGGAATCGCATGTAGATAGGATAGTGAATACAGTGTTTGGTATACTTTCCTTTATTGGTCAGAGTATTGAGTACAGGAGTTAGGAGGTCATGTTGCAGCTGTACAGGACATTGGTTAGGTCACTGGTGGAATATTGCGTGCAATTCTGGTCTCCTTCCTATCAGAAAGATGTTTTGAACCTTGAAAGGCTTCAGAAAAGATTTACAAGGATGTTGCCAGGGTTGGAGGATCTGAGCTACACGGAGAGGCTGAACAGGCTGGAGCTGTTTTCCCTGGAGTGTCGGACGCTGAGGGGTGACCTTATAGAGGTTTACAAAATTATGTGGAGCATGGATAGGATAAATAGGCAAAGTCTTTTCCCTGGGGTCGGGGAGTCCAGAACTAAAGGGCATAGGTTTAGGGTGAGAGGGGAAAGATATAAAAGAGACCTACGGGGCAACTTTTCATGCAGAGGGTGGTACATGTATGGAATGGGCTCCTGGAGGAAGTGGTGGAGGCTGGGACAGTTGCAACATTTAAGAGGCATTTGGATGGGTATATGAATAGGAAGGGTTTGGAGGGATATGGGCCGGGCGCTGGCAGGTGGGACTAGTTTGGGTTGGGATATCTGGTCGGCAAAGACGGGTTGGACCGAAGTTCTCTTTCCATGCTGTACATCTCTATGACTCTATAACTCTAGTGTAACTTGAACCCAAAGTCATGGTTGAGGCCATCCCCATGGGTACCGAGCTTGGTTATCTGCCTCTGCTCAGCCACTTTGCGTTGTTGCCTGTCCCAAAGTCCACCTTGGAGGATGGTCATTTGAAAATCCAAGGTTGAATGTCCCAGACTGCTGAAGTGGTTTTCCGACTGGGAGGGAAAACACCTGTCTGTTAATTGTTGTGCGGTGTCCATTCATTTGTTCCCGTAGTCTCTGCTCGGTCTCACCAATGAACCAGTGGAGTTAGACAGCAGAGACAGCATCTCAATAAAAAGTGTGAGAGAGCACATGAGGACAGCAGCTTCTCAAACAATGGAAGAGCATGGGGGCAGCAGATTGGTAAAGGGAAGAGCTGACTTGCATGAGAATGATAGTGGTGATGCAAGAGTAAAACTAGACACAGAGAACCCCATTAATCTGTTGAAATAAATTACTGCAGATGCTGGAGTCTGTACTGAAAACAACAAACGCTGGGTCAGGCAGCATCCATGGAGAGAGAGCAAGCTGACATTTCGAGTCTAGATGATTCTTCGTCAGAGCTGAAGTGAACTATGAAGGGACTGCATTTATGCTGGGGTTTGGGCGGGGGGTGGGGGGGGTGGAGGAGGTGGAGGTAATGGATGTAGAGTGCTGGTGGAGAAAAGATGTTAATAGTTTACATTAAGTGATTGGAATATGAGAATAGCCGCACAATGGTGAGTCTCCTACCTGACTTGAAATGACAGGAAGTGGAAGGGATCTGTTTCTACCTGTCAGAGTCAAAGTGCGACAACACAGGAAAATGTTGATATTTCTTCCATTTGATTGACTAAGTCGTTCAAATTTGGAAGTATTTTTGCAACTTAAAAGTAAAGCTAAGAAATTCACTTTTGAATAATTTGACATTTAGTTTAATGAATTAAATAGAACAGAGATAACTTGGTGGACAAAGTGCTGCCGTTGTGGAAACTCAGTGGATGTCAGTGCAATATAATGAGAGCTAATTTGCAACAAATATTGGCCACTCAAGGAAACGTGGCTCAGGATTGATGGCTAAGGGCCAAGCTGCAGTCCCTGTGATACATTAATGAGGTGAGAGGTAGCTGGTTTGCTGAACCTATCCAGGAAAAGACTGTTTTGGATCTAGTAATGTATAATGAGGTTGGATTAATAGAAGATCTGACTGTTAAGGAACCTGTGGTGAAATAGTGATCACGACATGGGAAAATTCCAAACATGGTCGACGGAGAGCAACTTGGGTCTCAATCCAGTATACTTAATCTAAATAAGAGCAATTATCAGAGATGAGGAAAATAGACTAAGGAGAAAGCCATTGGATGAGCATTGGCAGACATTTAACAGATGAGTCAGCAAAATTATTCTCGACAAAAAGACTCAATGAGTTGAAGGAACCATCCCTGGCACACTCTTAGCAACCTAACCAAGTGGCATACAAAGAGGCAAAAACAACTAATGGTAGGTCAGAGGATTGTGGATGGTTTAGGAAATTTTGAGCAGTCCTGTGAATTCTGTCAATGAAGGTGTAGATTAGTCCTGCTGAGAAGAGTGGTGGGGGAGGGGGGGGGGGGTGCGAGGTGGGGATACAATGAAACTAAATTACCTTAGCATGAAGAGTTAGTGTGTGACCTCAACCAGAAGTATCAGAATGAAACCCTGAAGGGATTACTTAAAGATACTTAAATTTTAAGATTAGCTGTATAATAGCTCCAGGGAAAAATTTTTTGCAACCTGTCCATATACTAAATTCATGTGACTTAAATCCACCAAGGAATTAGATACAGGGACTCCAATGTGATTGGAGTTATATTGTACAAGTTATATTTTCGGGCATTGAACCCAAAAATGTGTGTTATGGGACTATACAAAAACAGTTGTATGTTTGTGGGTTAAAGGGATTATATTGTTACTACAAAACAGAAATTGTTGAAGAAACTCAGCAGATCTGATAGCATCTGTGGAGAGAAAAGTGTCAACATTTCAGGTCCAGTGACCCTTCATTAGAACTGAAACATTGACTCTGCTTTCTCACTATAGATGCTGAGAGACCTGATGAGTTTCTCCAGTAATTTCTGCTTTTGATTCAGATTCCTAGTATCCATAGTTCCTTGTTTTCTTTATAATGTTACTTTATTTTCTAAAGTCTTAGAATTTATGTTATAAGTAGACAGCTTGGTTTATTCTATTTTATTTTAGTTTGTTTGTTGAAAAAAACTTGTTTTCTTGTTAAAACCAAAACTGCAGCATCTCTGCTTACTTTTCAATGTGAAACCATTTTGTTGAAACTAAATCAAATTAAAATATAATCTATCAAGCCAGCACTTAGTCAGGCTCTGACTTGTCTAGAAATACCATCAGTTGAAAATTAGAACAGTATATAAAGGTATATAAAAAGAGAGTAGCTGAAGCGTGGGACTGTTATCACAGAACCCTATAGTGTGAAAGCAGGTCATTTGGCCCATCGAATCCACACTAACCCTCCAATGAGCATTCTACCACCCCGCCACCCTATCCCCATACTCCTGTATTTCCAATGGCTAATCTACCTAACCTATACATCCCTGGACACTATGGGCAATTTAATATGGCCAATCCACCTAACTTGCACCTCTTTGGACTCTGGACATCTCGGTTCCTCACAGGAAATTGACAAACATAACAAAGAACATCCATTGGAGGATGCAACTGGTAATTGAGGATGGGAAACAAGGAAATAACAGATAATTTTAACCAATATTTTGCATCAATGTTCATGGTGGGATACACTGCAGACATCTCAAAGATAACAGATAAGCTAAATAAGATCTCATGTGATTTTCTATCATGAGGAACAAAGTATTTGACAAACCAATGGGGCTAAAAGCAGGCAAGTTGCCAGGACTGGTTGACTGCATCCAACTGTTTTAAAGTAAGTGGATGCAGAGATACTGAAAGGATTGGTTGAAATTTTCCAAAATCACTGGATTCTGGAAGAGTGTCAATGGATTGGAGACCCACTAATGGGATGTCTTTCTTCAAGAAGGAAGTGAGATAGAAAGCAGGAAACTGTAGGCCAGTCAGTCTGACACGATGCCATCTAATGGCTTAGGAGGACTCCCATGGCCCCTCTAAGCCACTCTAAGGTTGACACACCAATCACAGCACTGACCTCCACTTCCAGAAGGTGCTGCTGTATACAAACCCCAGAAACCCAAATAACTGGAAACAACACTTGGGGGATGGCTGGGAAGCAGTCATAATCTTACCGCATTATTTGAAGAAAGTCAGCGGGCACTCTTAACAATATAGTCATTATTCCATCTTTAACCAACATTATTGAAAATAGATTAATTGCACATTCAGTATATTGTTGTTCATAGAATCTTGCTGCACAAATGGTACCCAATTTATCTTCAGTGACTGCACTTCCAAGACACTAAAAGTAGCATTTCCACATCACTTGGTCAGCTTTTTCCAGTGACAAGTTGAAGTTCACATGTTCTCTAGTCTGGGTTCATTATCCTAACCTGGATCGGATCAGTGCAAGGGTTATTAGTGTGGAGCTGAATACCTTGGAACAAGAAATAGGAAGGTCAAGCCAGATTCTACTATTCTGCTACCCAGAGTGAGGGTGAGCTCATGTGCAGACATCGCCAGGGTCTGGTGTAGATGTAGGACTCCCATGTACAAGGAAGTCCTCAATACACCGTAATTCAACTTGTTCTTACAAAAGAACATAAGAACTGGGAGCAATGGTGGGCTATTCAACCTCTTGAGATTGCTTTGCTATTTAATATGATCATGGCTGATCTCATTTGAACCTCAATTTCACTTTCTTCTCACTCTCCATAACCTTTCATTTCAATACTAATTAAAAATTTACTCACTGTCTGTTAAAGTCTGGGGTAATGAATTCCACAGGTTTATGACCCTTTGAGAGAAGTAATTTCTCATCCTCATAGTTTTAAATCTGCTGCCCCTTAGACTAAAACTGTGACCTCTTTTCTAGCTTGAGGTATACAAGATAATGAGAGGCATAGGTAGAGTTGATAGCCAGAGACTATTTCCCAGGGCAGAAATGGCTAACATGAGGGGTCATAGTTTTAAGCTGGTTGGAGGAAAGTATAGAGGGGATGTCAGAGGCGTGTTCTTTACACAGAGTTGTGGGAGCATGGAATGCGTTGCCAGTAGCAGTTGTGGAAGCAAGGTCATTGGGGACATTTAAGAGACTACTGGACATGCATATGGTCAGAGAAATTTGAGGGTGCATACATGAGGATCAGCGGTCAGCACAACATCGTGGGCTGAAGGGCCTATTCTGTGCTGTACCGTTCTATGTTCTATGTTGCCTTACATGAGAAAACATCCTTTCTACCTCTACTTTATCAATCCCTTTCAGTATCTTATATACCTCGATCAGATTTCTTTTCATTTTTCTAAACTCCAGAAACTATAGGCCTAAACTGCTCAAATCTCTCCTCATAAGAGAAACCTCTCATCTGTGAAGTCAATCTAGTGAACCTCTTGAGGAACAGCTACATGGAAGAGGTATTGGGTGAGGTGGTGTGCAATGACGATGGAGGAGGTTGGTGCTTGATTTGGATCCAGAAGCTACAGTTAACATAAAAATCCCACCAGGGGAAAAAAAAACACAAGCAGAATATCAGAGATCTTTAGTGCCAATTAAAAGTAGCGATAACTAACTTCTGCATCAAAGATAAATTGGCCAAAGGTCATTGAAATCTTCACTGAGAAGCAGAAGGCCATTTTGGAATAATGATGCATGATCCCACTCAACAATATGGCCCTCCAACCCTCAAAGTAAATGAGATTTCTCTGGACTACTGCTGTAGAATCTTATGTAGCAAATGAAGGTTTTACAAAATCAAAATATCCTTTTTGTTCGCTCAGTTTCCTACAGTCTGGGGTGCTGAATATTCTCTTTTGCATTCTACTATATATTGAAGCATTTCATTTCAAATAGTTTTATGGAATAAACACCAACTGGGAACATCTTCATTCACCCAGAATGATTTAGTTTCTAGTCTCCTCTAAAGCAATAAAATAAGAACTTGAAATACATTCTTCAGAAGTCTCAGGTTACTAATGCTGATGGACAATTAGGAAAACTACCATTTTCATGTTGCTGCGATCGGTCAATGTCAGAGTGAATTACTCATCTCAGCTCGTAATGCCAGAAATTACACTGAGACTACATGTTGTCTTAAATACTGTCAGTCTGATACAGGTTGACAGCTAATTTTCCACAGCTCTATAAGCTTTATCTTTTACAGTCTGGCTGACTAATGCATGTTTTGTTGCTGCCTCCTTCAGGAAGTGGATTATCGGAGGGGGATCATCAGTGTTGGAGGATTATCCATGGTCCAGAACAAAGGGCTTCACTCGGTCTCAGGAATTAGACTGCCTGCAATTTCATCCATCAGGACATGACAGCTAATCATCTAATGTACCTCCTACCACTTGAGCTGCATGCCATGACCTGTCCCAATCAATCGGAGTTTGTTTGCAATTGGGGGGCACAGGTTTCCTGTGAATACTGGAAGCATCCTGATTTCCCGCTTATATTAACAACAGCTGCCAGAGACTATATTAAGCAGCCCACAGCATTTCAACCACTGCAGTGAGGGGGTCTCCTCAGCTGGTGGGACACAAAATTAGATTCTAAACTCAAGTCATATTCGTAAACCTGCCTGCCTCAGCGAGTGCACTTTGCCACTTATTGATCGAGTTGCTAAGTTGCGTGTTGCATGCTGATGCTCAATCTAGTCCATGGGGACTCCACCAATGCTCATTAACAGAGTGTAGAAGCCATAAAGATTGGTCTGTATGGATTTACAACCAACATATGGAATCTGTTGGAATGCTTTGAGGAGGGTAACTAAATTAATTGACAAGGGAAAATCAGGATTAGAGTCAACATGAATTTTCCAAAGGCATTTGATGCAACTCCAAACAGAGTAGGATTCTGAGGAAGATTAAAGCTGTCAGAAATTCACTAATTAGTTAAAAAAAAGGCTTAGCAATAGAAGGCTGAAGGTGCTGACAAATAAAGAAAGTTCTCACACTAAGTATATAAACTTCCCTTGTTAAACAAACACTTTATGTTGTTTCCATTTCAATGTAACAGTCTGACTTTCAACTCAATTTACAAGCAACCATTTATTATTTTGTGTTGTTATAAACCAGACCAAACCCTTTCAAAATACATTAAGAAGACAGTCTAGACCCTAATGTTTTCTTATTTTAAAGGGTAACTGTATGGCATTGTGTTCCAGATGCAGTTCGATTGGTCAAACGGCCAGGTTTGAAACAAAACTCACTTTATTCATACACTATAGTTAAAATACAGACAAAATAAAAATAAAAGGAAAAACTTTAACTATAACTCTGTTTAAATGCTTAACAAACTAATATGTATTAACTACTAGTAATTTACTGTTCTAAAACAGTAACGTCCCACAAACACACCCTTGGCAAAGACCAATTCAGTAAAATAGATTGTTACATATACAACTCTAGCAGCAGGAAGAGGACCCCAGCTTTTAGCTGTAACAGAGAGGAATAAAAGCTTCCACATCCAATGTTAAGACCACAGCAACTACAACTGAGGGCTAAAATTCTGGTCCTGTGGGAACTTGACTCCACCCATTCAGGCTGCTTCTATTGTTCCAACAATTATAAAACCCCCAAGGTTTCACAAACTGTTTATCTCTTAAAGCCATTGTATTGTCACAATGTTAACAAGATCACTTCTTAATGATCATGGTTCTAAATTGGAAACTGGCTTTCAAACTTAACATAAATGTTAGCAAATACAATGCCAATTTTTCAACCTCACATCTCATTTTCTGTTAGTTCTGCTGGCAGAGTGTCCACTTGGAGTCACATACCAAGCAATGAAATTTTATAGCTTTACCCATCAGTCTACATCAGCTTAGAGGATTAGAAAAGAGAATCTTTGTGAATAAAGCCTCTTCCTTTAACTTCAGGGCTGTCACTTTGGCGATCAGCTCACATTTGTGGAGAGCTAGCAGTCAACCTCCTCACATCCGTCATCCTTCACATGGGCCACATGGGCTGCAGTAGCAGCTACATTTCCTGCCTCATTTCCAGCTGCTGGGCATCCTGCCAGAAATCACATTGGAGTTGTCCATGTGCAGGCCAGGATAGTGACTGCATCCAGTGACTGTGGACACATACAAGCTTTGGATTTAGGAGCAGGAGGAGATCACTCAGCCCTCTCCAGCCTGTTCTATCATTTGGTAAAATCATGCCAGATCTTGAATTCCAATGTGTGCACTCACCAGTGAAAGTAAGTTTGCAGTAGAAAGCAGGAAAATCCCCCTAGCTGATTGTCAATGAGGACATTGAGGCAGGGAGCTCATTTTTTTGTTCCATTTCAAACCAGATTTTGAATGCTCTATAGAGCCTATTAGGAAAAATCTTACATGTAGTTGAGGATTCAGATATAGCAAACTGATCTCCCCATTGAGAAAGACAACGGGTGGGAGATTAAGTATAATTTCATCAAGGATGTTTCTTATGGAATCCAACAAAGATGTTTGCGAACACCAGTCTATGAGAGGCCCCAGGGCAACACATTTAATCTGAGCATATTTGTTGTTGTCAAGGGGGTCAGTTAGCTCAGTTGGCTGGACAGCTGATTTGGAATGCAGAGTGACAATAGCCTGGGGTTTCATTCCTGCACTGGCTGAGGTTACCATGCAGGATTCTTCTCTTAAACTCTCACCTCACATGAGCTGTGGTGGTCCTCAGGTTAAACCATCACCAGTTGTCTCTTTCCAATGAGACTGCAGCCATCCGGTGACTTCTTTGGTGAATTCTATGTTTTCGTTAAAAATGAGCTGAACTGTATGAATTTTGAGTTCAATGCATGCTGGTTTTCACATAATGACAAGTGTAGATCACCATGAAATATACTGCAGTATTAATATCTACACTTCTTTTGACTGGTATATTGGTGAATAAGCTAACAGTGGGAAATGAGTACACAGATTCTGCATTGCTATAAGTATATAATCCTGCCTGATATCCTTTACTTGACCTGGTTATGTAATTAATCCCATTGTCCTGCCTACTCCTTAGCCCCTTTGAATGCCTTATTAGGCAAGAATCCTTCGAAAGTAGCTTTAAAAAATATTCAATGACTCTGCCTCCACAGCTCATTAGTCATGTTCTCCATCTGGGTAAAAAGGGGGTGGGGGAGAAAGGAAACCCCTTCTTGTGGTTTGCTCACTAAATTTAGGAGCTTATCAGATCTGTTCAAGCATTGGAAGCATCTTACAAGCATTAACAGGGCTTAGGTCATTAGTGATGCATTGTTTAATATTCTATGTGGAGTTGAGAACCAGTCTCTCAAAAAGGATACTGACAATTTGATTAGAATATTGCAACTGAGAGCTCCATGTTATCAAGAGAAATAACTGAGTCTGTTTTCACTGGAGTCAAAAAAATGAGAAAAGACATGACCCAGGAATTAAAAATGTAGCAAGGCATAGGTAATATAAATTCAAGATAATATTTAACTTGGACCATGAGCATGGAACTAAAGAACAGAAGTATAAAGTTAACAAGCCTCAAGCAAGACTTAAGATTAGAGGGAATTGTTTTATATTTGATGCACAGAATATTGGAAATGCTGAATATATTTCTATTTTGGCAGTTAGGACCAGATCAATTAACAGTCCTAGATAAATAACCTGGTTAGGAATGAAATTGAGGGTTACATGTATAAATACAAATCCTCAAAAACCTCTCTGGAATGTGATGACTCCTGACCTGCTGAAGAAATGGAAAAATCATGCCAAGGGATACAATTGACCCTGCAAAATGTGAATTCTGAACCATGCTCAATATTATTTTACTGGCTGTGGAGGCACTTTAGGCAAAAATGAGGAAAAATGTTCCATGCACAATTAGCATATAACAGCATTCCAGTAAAAGGCTTCATTGTTTTTACTCTTCTCTGTTCTTGCCTATTCTGCAGAGAGATATACTGCCAACCCAGGTTCTTCCATCCTTTAAAGGAAACATTTCTCTTCCAGCTGCTGTTACTACTATTACTATCTTGATGCCTTTCAACTGCAATCTATGGAGGGTGTTTTCACAGGATTGTTGGCACCTCCTGGCAGCAATTATGAAGAAACTGCTGATCACTTTGGTGGGACAGGCAACTCCTCTACTTCAAAACTTGGCTGCAACTGAAGACACCCAGAAGGACAATTCCAACAACATCCACAAAGCATCCCTGAAGAGCTTAAACAGCCCCACTCATGTCACACAAGTCACTGGCTTGTGACCAACCAAAATGGAGAAGGTTTAGAATACAGAACATTGAACATTACAGTGCAGTACTGGCCATTTGGCCCTCGATGTTATACCAACCTGTGGAACCACTCTGAAGCCCACCTATCTTACACTATTCCATTATCAACCGTATATTTATCCAATGACCATTTAAATGCCCTTAAAGTTGGCGAGTCTACTACAGCTGCAGGCAGGGCATTCGATGAGTAAAGAAACTACCTCTGACATCTGTTCTATATCTATCACCCCTCAATTTACAGCTACGTCGCCCCATGCTTGCTATCACTATCCAAGGAAAATAGCGTTCACCCTACCTAACCCTCTGATTGTCTTGTATGTCTCAATAAAGTCACCTCTCAACCTTCTTCTCTCTAACAGAAACAGCCTCAAGTCCCTCAGCCTTTCCTCTATACCAGGCAACAGCCTAGTAAACTTCTCTGAACCCTTTCCAATGTTTCCACATCCTTCCTATAATGTGGTGACCAGAACTGTACACAATACTCCAAGTGCAGCCACACCAGAGTTTTGTACAGCTGCAACGTGGCTTCATGGCTCCAAAACTCAATCCCTCTACCATTAAAAGCTAACACACCATATGCCTTCTTAACAACCCTATCAAACTGGGCAGCAACTTTTAGGGATCTATGTATATGGGCATTGAGATCTCTCTGCTCATCTACGCTATCAAGAATCTTACCATTAGCAAGTACTCCTTATTCCTGTTGCTCCTTCCAAAGTGAATCACCTCACACTTTTCTGCATTAAACTCCATTTGCCACCTCTCAGCCCAGCTCTGCAGCTTATTTATGTCCCTCTGTAATCTGCAACATCCTTTCGCACTATCCATGACTCCAATTACCTTAGTATCATCCACAAATTTACTAACCCATCCTTCTATGCTCTCAATTAGATCATTTATAAAAATGACAAACAGCAGTGGCCCCAAAACAGATCCTTGCAATACACTACTAGTAACTGAACTCCAGGATAAATATTTCCCTTCAATCACCACCTTCTGTCTTCTTACAGCTAGCTAATTTCTGATCCAAATCACTAAATCATCCTCAGTCCCATGCCTCTGTATTTTGTGCAATTGCCTACAGTGGGAAACCTTATCAAACACTTTACTGAAATCCATATACACCACATCAACTGTTTTACCCTCAGCTACCAGTTTGGTCACCATCTCAAAGAACCCAGTAAGGTTTGTGAAGTGTGACCTATCCTTCACAAAACTATCCTTAATTAAATTATTCCTCTCTCAATGATTATAAATCCTATCTCTTATAACCTTTTCCAATACTTTACCCACAACCGAAGTAAGGCTCACTGGTCTATAATTACCTCTTGAACAAGGTGACAACATTTGCTATCCTCCAGTCTTCTGGCACTATTCCTGTAGACAATGATGACATAAATATCAAAGCCAAAGGCTCTGCAATCTCCTCCCTAGCTTCCCAGAGAATCCTAGGATAAATTCCATTCAGCCCAGGAGACTTATCTATTTTCACACTTTCCAGAATTTCGAACACCTCCTCCTTGTGAACGTCAATCCAATCAAGTCTAGTAGCCTGTATCTCAGTATCCTTTTCGACAACATTTATCCAGGAAAGCAGCGAGCACATTGAAAGATTTTGACGGGATCAGGCAGTGGCAAAGTTGAGGCATCAGAGGGAGCACACAAATTTCCAAACAACTCATTTACCTGGTCTTCAAGCACTATCTACTCCTTATGTGACACATTGATTCATCGACCTTATCAGCCAACTCCGAGATTATCAAACTAGAGTAGGAGCAAATCATTCTCAATCCTAAGGGAATTTTGAACACTTATTTGAAGGACAGACTTTGATCACATGTGAAGCATTATTTATTACACTTCCTATTGAACGTTGAGTGATTTGTGTCTCTGAATTGATAAAACAGAATAAATTATCTGTTTCAGAACAGGCTGAATTTACACCCATCCGAACCAAATAGGTGCAAAGAGGAAGAGAGTATGAATAGAATGGTTTGCATCATAACAAAATATCAACCAACAGATTTGAAGATGGCCATCATATAGAAAGAGTAAAAGCTTATATGAAATGTTTTTTGAGGATGTAAACTATATAAAGTTCAGATCCTATGGAACACCATCACGCATTGAGGGATTGAGTTTAAAAGCCATTAGGTTATGTTGCAGCTCTATAAAGTCCTCGTTAGACCACACTTGGAATATTGTGTTCACCTCTGGTTGCCTCATTATGGGAAAGGTGTGGAAGGTTTTGAGAGGATGCAGAAGAGATTTACCAGGATGCTGCCTGGACTGGAGGGCATGTCTTATGAAGAAAGGTTGAGAGAGCTAGGGTTTTTTTTCATTGGAGCGAAGAAGAATGAGAGGTGACTTGACAGAGGTGCACAAGATGATGAGGCATAGATAGAGTTGATAGTTGGAGACTTTTTCCCAGGGTGGAAATGTCTATCATGAGGGGGCATAAGTTTAAGGTAATTGGAGGAAGGTTTAGGGGAGATTCAGAGGTAGATTCTTTACACAGAGGGTGGTGAGTGCATGGAATTCACTGCCAGCATTAATAGTAGAGCCAGATACATTCGGGACATTTAAGCGACTCATGGATAAACACATGGAAGACAGAACAATAAAGGGTATGTAGGTTAGTTTGATCTTAGAGTAGGATAAAGGGTCAGCACAACATCAAGGGCCAAAGGGCCTGCACTGTGCTGTACTGTTCTATGTATTTTTTTTAAAACAGTCCAGCATATAGAAAATGAATGAAAAGGCAGACAGATCAATGAAAAGACTATGATAAGGTATGATCTCAACTGGAGTGACAAGAGTGACATGTGTTTTAGCTCTGTTACTCAAGGGAGAAGGGCAACCATATGGGGTCCCAGAGGCACACTTGAACCCAAGTACATCCTATCCCAGATAGCAGCAGATGCAGCAACAATGGTTTTGGACAGTCATTATAAAGGTGAGGGATATTTGGGAGCAAATGGAGGGCTGTGATGGCTGGAACCACAGAGGTGAACCATAAGACTTCTAAATAATTTTTTGCACTTTTTTTTGGCTGATGACCCACTTCCCATCAGTCTTCCCTGGGTTGCTGGTCAGGATAGAGAGCAGAGGGCAGAACCCTGGACGTTGCTTCATCCCACTCTTCCACTCCCAGCTAGGCTCATTCCCCACCCACACACCTGTCCAACTCTGCTCGGCTCTCCAACAAACTTTGCAAATCAGATCCTGATAGTAGTTTTGGAAGGAACCTGCATGATTACAGTTGGATCCTGCAGACTTCCTGCTCATATGAGCAAATTTAAGATCAAGGCAAGATTGGAAGGCAGTGTCATCAGACAGGTGAAGTAACCGGGTGTGTGTTTAACGGTCTGGTTTCTGCCAGGTCGAAGGAGTTCATTTCAAGGTCTAAAGGTCTGGACATTGTTGTGTAAGGGGATGCTTTGGAAAGGGTTAATGTTAGAGACTACATTAAGCTTCACCCAACCGAATAAATTCACATAGACTTGGCTGAGAATAAGACA
This sequence comes from Hemiscyllium ocellatum, assembly GCF_020745735.1. NCBI lineage: Eukaryota > Metazoa > Chordata > Chondrichthyes > Orectolobiformes > Hemiscylliidae > Hemiscyllium > Hemiscyllium ocellatum. The sequence goes on along the minus strand of NC_083432.1, from coordinate 19,127,028 downwards.
GAATATATCAGTTCTGAGCAAAGGCCACTTGATATAAAACATGAACTCTGATTTCTCTTCACAGATGCTGTGAGACCTGCTGAGCTTTTCCAGCAATTTGTTTTTGATTGTGATTTATAGCATCCGCAGTTTTTATTTAAAGCATATTAACTTCTCAGCAAATACAAACCTCCATATACAGGTCTCATCATAGTCTGAGTAAGAACATCTAATAGACTGATGTAACATGTAGCTCATTGTTATCATATAATAAACTATATCTTGTTAGGGTCAGAGCTACTTCTTGTTAAGCCTCACTCCTGGTTGTTTCTCTGTCTTTAGAAATCAAGCAGGCACTTAGAACTAGCCAAGGAAAGGGGATAGGTAGCAGTATCGTTCTGCCCATGAATTTCGCCAATGATAAATTCGTAAGCAATTTCCACAGTCCCTCCCTCAGTCTCCAATTCACATGAGAAAAATGGTCACATGTCGAGAGTGTGGTGCTGGAAAAGCACTGCAGGTCAGGTGGCATCTGAGGAGCAGGAGAATCAACATTTTGGAAATAAGGTCTTCAACCAACCTCATTCCTGTTGAAGGGCTTATGCCCTAAACCTCTAAACTCTTGCTCCTTGGATGCTGCCTGACCTGCTGTGTTTTTCCAGCACCATGCTCTCAATTCTGATCTCAAGCATCTGCAGTCCTCAAGAATGGTCACATGCTTTGTCCAAGAACCAAGGCAGAGACTTCAGAGGGAGGAAATGGAAGAGGCAAATTAAAGTTACGCAATATCCACCCCTGAAGTCGTCAATCATCACTGTATCATGATGCAATATCCCTGCCAGGTCATGCTGATATGTGGATGTGACAAAACTTTACCAACATATTATTTTAGCGTCAGATAATCCAATGTGCTCTGCAATTGTACATAGCTGGACATTGTCAATTTAGAAAGACAAACAGGGTAAAATAGCAATAAACGTCAGAATCCCTGCATGTGTCTCATTATTATTGCTCTCTTTTTCCACAGACAAGTGGAATCATGGCTACAACAGGGAGTCTTTTTTCGCTGCTGTTCACACTGAGCTAAGTTTCATGCTATGTTAGATTGTCTTTCATGTGCCTCCTCCACAGAATATTATATACAATTAGAAGAGCATAATCTTTTACTTGCTTTGAAAATGTGATCCCTCAAACCATGCAGTGCATGGTACAAATCAGATAAAGCAACTTACAAATGTTAGTTCATTGTAAAGTAGCTCGTAATACCGTAACATATAATTGTTTTGACTTTCCCTTCATTTTACTTTGTAATATGTAACAATTATCATTATCCCAAAAGACCTGCTGGTCAAAGCATTACCCAGTGTACAGCCTTGCTGTACATAGGGCTCCTAGTCCACCCATCTGGTCGACTGGTGATATGATTATTGCAACTAGCTTCAGTCCTACTGCAGTAGGGAATGGAGAATCGGACAGAGTTCTTATTCCTGACATTGTTCTCTGGTTCCCATTAATGAATGTTTCTTGTCTTTCAATAATAAGAAATAGGAGCAGGAGTAGGCCATTAGGCCCATGAAGCCTGTTCCATCATTTAATAAGATCCTGGCTGTTCTTTTCATGGACTCAGCTCAACTTACCCGTCCACTCATCATCGCCCTTGATTCCTTTACTGTTCAAAGATCTATGCTTGCCTTAAAAACATTCAATGAGGTAGCCCCAACTGCTTCACTGGGCAGGGAATTCCACAGATTCACAACCCTTTGGGTGAAGAAGGTCCTCCTCAATTCAGTCCTAAATCTACTCTCCCTTATTTTTTGGCTATGTCCCCTAGCTCCACCTACCAGTGGAAATAGCTATAAGCAGGATAAAGTCCTATTCTGATGCCACCTGTAGTCAAACAGATAACTAGGAGAAAGTGAGGACTGCAGATGCTGGAGGTCAGAGCTGAACATGTGGTGCTGGAAAAGTGCAGCATCCAAGGAACAGGAGAATCGATGTTTCGGGCATGACCCCTTCTTCAGGAATAAGGAAAGTGTGCCAAGTAGGCGAAGATAAAAGATAGGGAGGAGGGACTTGGGGGAGGGGCGTTGGAAATGCGATAGGTGGAAGGACGTTAAGGTGAGGGTGATAGGCCGGAGTGGGGATGGGGGCGGAGAGGTCAGGAAGAAGATTGCAGGTTAGGAAGGTGATGCTGAGTTCGGGGGTTGGGACTGAGATGAGGTGGGGGTAGGGAAATGAGGACACTGGAGAAATCTGAGTTCATCCCTTGTGGTTGGAGGGTTCCTAGGGGGAAGATGAGGTGCTCTTCCTCCAGCCGTTGCGTTGCTATGGTCTTGCATGTCCTTGGTGGAGTGGGAAGGGGAGTTGCGGTGTTGAGCCACTGGGTGGTTGGGTTGGTTGGTCCGGGTGTCCCAGAGGTGTTCTCTGAAATGTTCCGCAAGTAGGCGGCCTGTCTCCCCAATGTTTAGGAGGCCACATCGGGTGCAGCGGATGCAGTAAATGATGTGTGTGGAGGTGCAGGTGAACTTGTGGTGGATATGGAAGGATCCCTTGGGGCCTTGGAGGGAAGTAAGGGGGGGAAGGTGTGGGTGCAAGTTTTGAATTTCTTGCAGTTGCAGGGGAAGGTGCCGGGAGTGGAGGTTGGGTTGGTGGGGGGTGTGGACCTGACGGGGGAGTCACGGAGGGAGTGGTCTTTTCAGAATACTGATAGGGGAGGGTAGGGAAATATATCCCTGGTGGTGGGGTCCGTTTGGAGGTGGCAGAAATGACGACGGATGATACGGTGTCTCTGGAGGTTGGTGGGGTGGTAGGTGAGGACCAGTGGGGTTCAAACCTGGTGGAGATTGGAGGGGTGAAACTCAAGGGCAGTGGAGCAGGAAATGGAGGCGATGCGGTGGAGGGCATCGTCGATCACGTCTGGGGGGAAATTGCAGTCTTTGAAGAAGGAGGCCATCTGGGTTGTACGGTATTGGAACTGGTCCTCCTGGGAGCAGATGCAGCAGAGACGAAGGAATTGGGAATATGGGATGGCACTTTTACAGGGGGCAGGGTGGGAGGAGGTGTAGTCTAGGTAGCTGTGGGAGTCGGTCGGTTTATAGTAAATGTCCGTGTTGATTCAGTTGCCTGAGATAGAAATGGAGAGGTCTAGGAAGGGGAGGGAGAAGTCTGAGACAGTCCAGGTAAATTTGAGGTCAGGGTGGAAAGTGTTGGAAAAGTGTATGGACTGTTCAACCTCCTCGTGGGAGCACGAGGCAGCGCCGATACAATCATCGATGTAGCGGAGGAAAAGGTGGGGGGTGGTGCCAGTGTCGCTACGGAAGATGGACAGTTCCACATATCCTACGAAGAGGCAGGCATAGCTGGGGTCCATGCGGGTGCCCATGGCTACTCCTTTGGTTTGGAGGAAGTGGGAGGATTGGAAAGAGAAGTTGTTCAGAGTGAGGACCAGTTCAGTCAGTTGAAGGAGGGTGTCAGTGGAAGGGTACTGGTTGGTGCGGCAGGAAAGGAAGAAGCGGAGGGCTTTGAGTCCTTCGTGATGGGGGATGGAGGTGTACAGGGACTGGATGTCCAAGGTGAAGATAAGGCATTGGGGACCAGGGAAGCAAAATCATGGAGGAGATGGAGGGCGTGGGTGGTGTCCCTAACGTAGGAGGGGAGTTCTTGGACTAAGGGGGACAGGACCGTTTCGAGGTATGCAGAGATGAGTTTGGTGGGGCAAGAGCAGGCTGAGACAATGGGTCGGCAGTCAGGTTTGTGGACTTTGGGCAGGAGGTAGAAACGGGTGGTACGGGGTTGTGCGACTATGAGGTTGGAGGCAGTGGATGGGAGATCCCCTGAGGTGATGAGGTTATGGATGGTCTGGGAGATGATGGTTTGGTGGTGGGATTTCTCCAGTTTCCTCATTTCCCCTCCCCCCACTTGTCTCAGTCTCAACTCTCGAACTCAGCACCACCCCCCTAACTTGCAATCTTCTTCCTGACCTCTCCGCCCCCACCCCCTCTCCGGCCTATCACCCTCACCTTAACCTCCTTCCACCTATCACATTTCCAACGCCCCTCCCCCAAGTCCCTCCTCCCTATCTTTTATCTTAGCCTGCTTGGCACACTTTCCTCATTCCTGAAGAAGGGCTCATGCCCGAAACATCGATTCTCCTGCTCCTTGGATGCTGCCTGACCTGCTGTGCTTTTCCAGCAACACATTTTCAGGTCAAATAGATAACTCCCTGCCAAGGCTGATGTATGAAAGAAGCCAAATTGGGTGAGTTATTGATTTTCATATCGCACTTTGATGTGGTGCTTGTTAATGATTCAATCTCCAAGATTTATAGAGTCATAGAAATGTACAGTATGGAAACAGACCCTTTGGTCCAACTAGTCCACGTCCACCAGATATCCCAAACCAATCTAGTCCCACCTGCCAGTACCCAGTCCATATCCCTCCAAACCTTCCTATTCATATACCCATCCAGATGCGTTTTAAATGTTGCAATTGTACCAGCCTCCACCACTTCATTCGATACACGTACTACCCACTGTGTGAAAAAGTTACCCCTTAGGTCTTTTTTTATATCTTTCCCCTCTCACCCTAAACCTATGCCCTCTAATTCTGGATTCACCCATCCCAGGGAAAAGACTTTGTCTATTTACCCTATCTGTGCCCCTCATGATTTTATAAACCTCCATAAGGTCACTCCTCAACCTCCGACACTCCAGGGAAAACAGCCCTAGCCTACTCAACCTCTCCCTATAGCGCAAATCCTCCAACCTCGGTAATATCATTGTAAATCTTTTCTGAACCCTTTTAAGTTTCACATCTTTCCGATAGGAAGGAGACCAGAATTGCACACAATATTCCAACAGTGGCCTAACCAATGTCCTGTACAGCCGCAACATGACCTCCCAACTCCTGTATTCAACACACTGACCAACAAAGGAAAGCATACTAAACACCTTCTTCACTATCTTATCTACCTCCAAATCCACTATGCTTGGGTTCCCCAATATACCATCCACGTCCACACTCTGACTCGTCCTGCAGCGCCTACCGTGACAGGGTTGTATGGAGTTGTCCTGAAAGATGGGCAGCTTGCTACGAACAATGATCTGTTTGAGGATGAGTACCTCGCCAAGACCTTCCCCACACTTCCAATGCTTGCCTTTAAACAACCGCCAAACCTCAAACATGTCCCCACTTGTAATGGATACCACCATTACATGTGGGGACACCTCCCACCACGTACATGGCAGCTACTCATGTGACTCAGCCAACGTTGTCTATCTTAGATGTTGCAGGCAAGGATGCCCGAAGGCATGGTACATTGGGGAAACCGAGCAAAGGCTAAGGCAACGGATGAATAGGCACCGCACAACAATCAACAGACAGGAGTGTTCCCTCCCAGTTGGGGAACACTTCAGTGGTCCAGGACATTCGACCTCAAATCTTTGGGTGACCATCCTCCAAGGCGGACATCAGGACAGGCAGCAGCGAAAAGTGGCCGAGCAGAGGCTGATAGCTAAGTTCCGTACCCATAGGGAGGGCCTCAACCAGGAACTTGGGTTCATGTCACATTACAAGTGACCACCATTGCACTATGCGCGCGCGCGCACACACACACACACACACACACAAACTCTATACTCACATACATACGGACACACGTATACACAGACACGCATATAGACACACACTCCCACACTCACATATGCACCCTCTCAGAAACTTAGGCCACTCTACTCTCACATACACACACATATACACTCTCTCTCACACTCACACGCCCCCATCCCAGACAGACAGACATACACACACATAAACCCAAATGGTTAAAAATCACACAACACCAGGTTATAGTCCAACAGATATAACTGCAAGCACACTAGCTTTCTGAGCGTCGCTCCTTCATCAGGTGATAGTGGAGGACTCAATCCTAAGACAAAGAATTTATAGCAAAAGCTATCATGATATTCAAACAGATGAAAGACTCAACAGACAATAAAGGTATTTTTCAATGTGTAATTTCAGTTCCATTACACTGTAAATTTTTACTATAAACTCTGTCTTAGGATTGAGTCCTCACTATCACCTGATGAAGGAACGACGCTCTGAAAGCTAGTGCTTCCAATTAAACTTGTTGGACTGTAACCTGGTGTTGTGTGATTTTTAACTTTGTACACCCCAGTCCAACACCGGCAGCTCCAAATCATAAATCCACATGCACACATATGCATATACATTTGTGGGGTGAATTTGTATTTGCAGAGTTACATTGTACTTTGCTCAAAAACTGCATGAATTCATGTAAGACTCTGCTAACTCACTTTTTAAAATTAGAATCAGTCTAAATATTATGGCACAGACAGAGAACACGGGGGCTAACACCTTCAATATTATCTGGCTAACACCAATTGTTACAGTTAACCTGAGAATGTAACTTTTAAAAAAAAGGTTTGTGATTTACATATGAAAGAAGTGAAACTATCATGATATTCGAACAGATGAAAGACTCAACAAACAATCAAGGTATTTTTAATGTATAATTTCAGTTACATCACACTGTAAACTTTTGCTATAAATTCTGTGTCTTTCAATTGTATCCTCCACAATCACCTGATGAAGGAGCAGCGCTCCGAAAGCTAGTGCTTCCAATTAAACCTGTTGGACTATAACCTGGTGTTGTGTGATTTTTAACTTACAGCATGTGGAGTGAAGGAGTATGGCTTGTGTTTTCCTTTAACGACAGTTGCTGAATGTTTTGTAACGAACCTGAGCAATCCTATGACAAATTTTCATACAAAAAGAACCAAAGGACATTCTGCAGTCCTGGGTGTAGCTTTTCTGCAGATAAACACAAACCCACAATAGCAGTGAACCCTTACTCCCTTGACTATTCGATCCCACTGCAGAACTTCAACAAGACTTCAGGAGCCAAAGAAAAAGAAAAGATAGTGGCAGAAACGTCAGCTAGAAGATAACATTATTTCTTCCGCAAAGTGAGAGTTAAAGACAAGACTGCTACAAGGTTAATTGTCCTGTTCTGCCAGGTAAATGCCAATTGGGGTATTAAGAAAATGACAAATTGAGTATGTCTTCACCTCTTGATTTTCCTTCAGTTGTGCCCTTGCATTTCATTGATTGAAGAAAATGCAAACAGTGGGATTAAGGAACAATCCATCTGAGCCACTGGCATTAACACAGAAACACATTGAGAACTGAACATGGTTAATTGTGGGAAGAAAAAAAAACCTCCAGAAAGACAGGCTTAAATGAGATGAGATAAAGAATCATTTGAGCATCCTGGACTGTGTCACAAATAGAGTTCTAAAGATTCTGGGTGGTAATGTGTCAGATTAAGAGGCTTTCAACTCTGCGGTCTGGGTTGAAGACAAAGCAGACTTAAGTGAAAGTCCATTTTCTAAGTGCTCACCAGTTTCATATCTCAATCCAGCGCCTAATAGATAACAAGACATGCATACTATCACCTAATGCAGTCCCCTTTTGCCAGGTGAGAACCTAGTGTAGATTCAATGATCACAATCACGATAGATGGCCTTAGTCTGATCCTACGCAGTTTGTTATCTGACAGGATTCATTGGCAAAGCAATAGCATCCTGTTTTGTTTAAGTGGGGACATGTTGAGGATCTTACAGTGGTGTTGGGTGTATCGCTTCATTCTACAACACGTTAACCAGGCCTGCCAACCGTCTGCATATGATTCAGAGAAGTCAGTCCTTCAGACGCCCTGTGAAGCTTGTTCACATTTGTGAATAAAAGTCAGAGCTGTTTCTAACCCCACCCTTCACTGTTCTTCCTGACTCCTTCCCATCCAGCATCGCTTTGCTCAATGGGCACAGAGTTCAGATCTTAAAATTACTCCTTTCATTGGGATTTCATTACTTAAAGTGTGCTTCGGTATATCCAGATGGCACAAAAAGTTGCTACATGAAAAGCAAATCCATTCTTTTTCCTTTTCCATTTCCCATCCACTTCAGGTCACAGTCAAGCAAAATTAAAATAAAAATAGGACAAAATTTACGAGGGAACTTGAGGGGAAGGGAATCCAAAGATGTGTAGGTTAGGTGAATTGGCCATGCTAAATTGCCCGTTGTGTTCAGGGATGTGTAGGCTAACTGCATTAGTCAGGGTTAAATGTAGAGCGATGGGGAATGGTTTTGGGTGGGATACCCTTCAGGGGATTGATATGGTCTTGTTGGGCAGAAGGGGCTGTTTCCACACTATAAGGTTCTATGTTTACGATGTGTGATTCTTTGACAGTGATTGCAATAAGACAAAGATGTTACTGAGAACTGGATGAGAGGAGGACCAGCAGAAACGTGTTCTGTTCCAGGAAGCCAGACGGCGAAGGATAGAACTGGAGCCAATCTTTACACATCATTCTAAGCTATTTACACACAGCACATCATAAACATGTGCTTCTTCAGCAATATGTGCACTATCAATTCATTCCTATTTATAGAGTCCAATTTCATTAAAAGGCAAGAGGTCCTGCTGCCAGGATTTAAAGTGGGATACCAGGCAGTAGGACCCTGGAGCAACATTTTATCAGTGCTGGCCAACATACAGGCTTTGACCAGACTACCCTTTTGAGGATGGCAATTCGCAAGAATTGCAAGTCCAATCAGGATTTGCAGCACCGCAGTCTTGCAGCTCCACTGTCAAATACAATAGCCACTGATCAGGCAACAGGACAATGGAAAAGGCATCTCAATGTTAAGGTGCCCTCAATGACAATAATAAGTTTTTTCTCTGGCATACTGGGGCAAGGTAGGCATAGTCACAAGAGAGATGATTGCCAATGGTGGGATGAGGAGATAGGGTTATGGTTCATGAAATAGCAATGAAGGAAGGTCCCTGGGAAGCCAGTTTACTTAGTGGTCTCCCCATGCAATGGCAACCCCTCCTATTGCCAGCAGGGAGCAGGTGACTTATTTGACATAGCGGGTAGCTGTGCCACAGAAGTGCCTGCCAGTGGAAACTTCCCAAGGCTAGTGAAATACATCGATATTCGGAGACCATTTTACCAGCTCCCTCCCACCTCCCTGATCGCCATGGGCTTCATAGAATCCAAATCACAGGAGCACGAGCAACTCCTTTGTTACCATTTCCATACAATTAAGCACAATTAAATTAATGTACAATTAACAAAGATTACTAATGTGAATTGGGACAAGGGGGAAAAGGATATCAACACTGTGGACAGCATGGTGGCTAGCATCATAGCAAGAGGCACCTGAGTTTGATTCCACCCTTGGGTGCCTGTCTCTGTGAAGTCTACACATTCTCCCTGTCTCTGCGTGGGTTTCCTCCGAGTGCTCCGGTTTCCTCCCAAGGTCCAAAGATGTGCAAGTTGTGCGGATTGGCCATGGGAAATGCAGGGATTAGGATTAGAAGTTTGGTCTCTTTGAGGATGGTCAGTGCTGATTTGATGGGGTGAATGACCTCTGTCTGCACTGTTGGGTTCTATGACCATGAACTTGGCAGGGGAGAAGTGTGAAACAAGCACAGAGAATGTTGGAGAAACTCAGTAGGTCTGGCAGTATCTGGAAAGAAAGAAACAGAGTTAATGTTTTGAGTCAGGTATGACACTGAGTCTGATCTGGCAGGGGGGCAGTAAACAATATATCTCCAAGTTAGTTTTACACTAGTTAATGCAACCTAACAGAAAGACAGCATTAATCTCTCTGACAGTCACAATTTCTCTGCATGGAATTGGGGGAAGGCCAATCTTCCATATTAAAGGTGTTGAGTTATTGGGTAAATCTAATGTTCAATTCATGGTCATCTTGTGTCCCTCTGTATTTTCAGTGTAATGATGTATTTTGGATCATTAATAATATGGTATTTGTTTTTGACTACAGGTGTCCTTGCGAGAAAATGCACATCCTATATATGATTGTTAAATAGAAACAAATTGTAAATAGCAGCCATTAGGGTTATGGGTCTGCTTGCTGAAAATATATTTGTGACTTCCATATTTTGGAATTCCTTGTAGCTGTCCCTCACCTCGCCCCCAAGAGAATTTATAGCTTCCCTGATCTGTTCATGGTCAGCTGACCTCAGCATTCCATAATAAGGTCTCAACAACCATTCCGAGATGAATGATTAGTTAATCTGCTTCTGATTGTGTGAATTGATGAAGGAATGTTGCAGGACAGCTAACAGTTCCGTTAAATCGTTGACACCACCAGAACAGACTAGATACAGCACGTAAGAATAATCTCTTTGAACAGCAAATAACTTGCATTGATTTAAATTTCGCTGGTTGTACCATAAACCAAAAAGGAACTCTGGGTTTGGTTTTGCCATTGCCTCACTCATTCATTCCGATACTTTCCTTTCTCACCCTCCATCTCTCTCTCTCTCATTCACTGTCATTTCCTAATAATCACATTCACACCCTTATACTCTTGTTGCCTGTCTCATTGATTAACACACTTGCCTATCAGAGAGTATTGCCACTAAGATGGGCAACCTGCCACTTATAACAGGACCAAGATGCCCAAAACTTGATTTCTTTGTCTGCTGGACCTGCTCATTAAGGTGAGGGACGACTGTGAAATGGTGGAGTTCCTTCCACTTTGCTTCAGGTAGCAACATCAGAAATGTCCAGGTCGGGTGTGGCAGTGTTAAGTACAAAGCACAGCTCCCTCACCCATCTGCACCTGTGTTCCAAAACCAAAAACAGTGCTTTTCTTTCAGACAACCACTGTGAGCTCTTAGCATAAACCGTGACAACAATGAATCGTATTTAAACGGCACCGTCAGCACTATGAGATATCCTGTGACACCTCTTTTGAAAAAAAACCTTGGGATTGATTTCCAGACAGTATCCGTTCCCTCTGTAACTCCAGTGGATCCTGCAATATGTAGTTCTGAGGGAGCCTGCCCCTTACTCCT